>NW_005841867.1:4377081-4388630 GCF_000455745.1 Alligator sinensis | reverse complement strand
ACTCTTTCCTGCCTATGCAGGGGGTCGGACTCGATGATCTATTGAGGTCCCTTCCAACCCTAGGATCTATGAATCTATGAAATCTATGAATCTGCATGTACCAGGTAAGGGTGTCCAATAAGGTCAAGTGAAAGTTTCTGGCTAAAGCCTGAACTTACGAGATATGCTCCTAGCCAAATTCATGATCAAAGCCCTTTGCAAGCATATAAAAAGAGATGGCTCACGCCTTCAAACAGTTTTCAGTCTACATTGGACAGTTATATGAGCATTCATGAAACAGCAACAAAACTAAGAATGTGTATATTAAAGAATGTTTTCTGTGAAGTATCAAAAAAGTTCTGATTTCTAGTCTATACTGTTTGAAATTAGTAAACACATTATCAAGGCTTTCAAAATGAAAGTCAAGCAGGGTATTTACCTTTAGTGCTCAGAAAACAAAAATAAAAAGCAATCTAAAATATATATATATATCACAATGCCAAAACAGAAGCTAAGCATCAATATTATTACTTTGCACTAAAACTGCAGCAGTACCTGATTATTTGGTTATAGCTATATCAGTCAGTCTCTTATTTTCTCCTAAGAGGATGCAATCCAAATGTGGGGGCGGCAACAAAAGTGTGAGGCATTAGCTTCTCTCAAAGAGGCCCTGGTGGAATAGACCAAAAGACGGTTGCCATGACTATTCTTTGACCACCCAGACCATTCTTTGAACTCCAGCCTTCTAGACGATTCTTTGCACTCCCGCCTAGTAGCCACAAGCCAGAAAACCAAATACCAGCTGAAGTCTTGGAACCTATTCTCTGCTCCGGCCAATAAGCTCATCAAATATGCAGATGACATGTCACCTATAGCATGGACCTCCCATCAGTGGAACAGGAAATATGCTGTACAAGAATTGAAGCTGAAGAACTTAATCGCCAACAACAGCTTCTTCATCTCAGGATAGTAGCTGCCCTGCAGGGCCTGAACTGCTCTTAACTACCTCAGAACAGGCATTCAACAGTTTAAGGCAAGCCTGAACTCTCGGGGCCTCTCCAACAATGCCAGCTACAGCTGTGGTGCTCAAGCTGAGACACCTGACCACATCATCTATGAGTGCCCTTATGGCCCTCCTTCAGGAGTCCAAGGTCTTATTGACATTGACCATTCTACCAGTTGCTGGCTTTCTGGCCCTGATGCTTCAAATATATGTGTGTAGGGACATTCATTTATCATCAACATCATCATCCTAAGTGAACGGTTTGCATGGCTGAGCATACAGGGTGAAACCCTGGCACCACAAATTCCAGACTCTAGATCCCCAAATTAGAATCCTGATCAGTGTGCCCAAAAATCAGTTCTACTCAGAAAAATAATCTGATTGTAACAGGGGAAACTGGCAGCCAAGCTTCTACATGCTAAACCTCTCTTCTGTGTACAAATCCCACTTCATTCTAGGAATAAGACCTACGGCCCCTGTTGTACCATTTCTCTTCCCAGATCTGTGGAAGGCCTACTGGGACCATAGGTCCACAGACTGTGTGATAGTATAGTCTGGGAGATGTATGCTATAGTGTTTTCTCCACCAAAGCCAGGGATAAATCTGCAAAAAAGTTGGTATAACTTAAGAGTGCTTTAATGGTACCAGAAACCACCACTATGCCTTGGAATCCCTCTTTAAGGGGTCTCTAGGTACAGCTGTTAGCTGAGGAATCCCTGACAGTGCAGATGACATAGAACTGTAATGCTAGGGATCCAGAATAGGGGGCATGGCGTATTCCTTTTCAGGCTATATGTTTCTGGGGTTTGAAATTTAAAGAAATATGGGCCTGACCTAAATCTCATGAAGGTCTAATATGAATACCATATTTTCTCCCATACCATATACCCCCAAATAAGACAAAGACCTTGTTTTTAGAAGGCAGAATATAGAAAAAACTTTTTTCCAGTCATGGCTCACTGTGACACAGAGAAGGTCTTCTTGGAAACATAGTAGGTGCCTGTAGATGTGTGGGGAGGCTGCTTCAACATGCTGTAATTACAGCACACCAGAGCAGACTCAATTAATCAAGGCTGCTGAAGTATGCTACTTAGTGCACTCCAGCACCCTCTGTATGTCATGTATCAGTGTTCCCATGCCTCACAATAGTGGCGGGGGTGCTTTAACTAAAGCTTGAATGTATTTGAATGTGTTTGAACATTGAACAAGCTTTAGTTAAAGTGCCCCCGTTGCCATTTTGAAGTACAGGGGTGCTGATACATGAGACATTGCAGGCACTTTAATAATTAGAACAGAATTCAGAGTTACTCTAATTAAAGTGCCCCATCCCCACCCCTGGAGCACATGTAAAATCATTCAGCGTGTCCAGGAATTGTAGCATCCCCAGGAGACAGCCTGGATGAGGCAGCAGGGATGCCCTGATCTGGCAGGAGAGCAAATCTAGGCCCAAGATCCCTACAACAGCAGCAGCAAGACTTCTTTACAGTAAAAAAGTTCCTTATATAAGTTTCTGTAAACAATAAAGTGCTGCTTCCACACCAGGAGCCTCATTAAGATACTACAGACTGCATGCAGCAACTCACTTGCTCTAAGCCAGCTCAGCTGGCCCTTTAGGCACAGACTAAGTGCTCAGCCAATGTCTATAGTTGTGAGAGGGTTAACACAGAACTCTACCCTTCTGCTTACTTTGGCCAGAAACAAGAGCAGCCATCCTGGTAGCATTAGACCCCAGTGTCAACATACTTCTATTCGAGCAAAAAAAATATTAGTTTCCCTGCTTAAGACACACACACCAAATTTGGAGGACTGATTTTAGTGGGAAAAGTGTGTGGTATGTGAATATTTATAGTATTTGCATGCATTATTCTTCTTCACAAGAGTGATTGTATTAGCCCAAATGATGAACAACTCTACTTGGCTATAGTTAGTTACTTCTTTGTCCAAGGGATATAAACTGTCCTTTCCATTTGAATCAAAGTTTCATTCTGTGACACTTCTGTCTTCACGCATGTTTCTACATTGTGTTTAGTTCCCTTTAAATCCCTTTTTTTTCTTGATTGTTTTCTATACATGCTATATAAAAATAGACATGACTGCAAAGAATTACCAGTCACCTTGCTTATACCTTATTCAAGAGCCAATTCTGTCACCTGCAAAGTCTAAGAGCCTTTCTAATACAAGGTCAATCTATCTCAGCAAATCTTCTGTCATTTTCTTAATGCTGTTTCAGTCTGTCAAAATTACCAAAGTTGATTCTTTAGCCTTTTATTCATTGTAAGTCAATGAATAGTTTTGTGTTCTCCTTACCTTCTACAATCAGGTTTAATAGTATTTCAAAGGTTGTAGCTCTCTGGGTGAAAGGACTAGCCCTGTAATGGTATAATTTTAAAGAGCTGTGTAAACAGCCCTTTCACTTAGGCTTAGCCACATGATAACCTCCCTAGAAGTATCCAGTGCTGCCAACACTCATTTTTATAGCGAATACTGCAATATGCAGAATTCAGCTTATTTATATCATCAGAGATCTAATTTGTATATGTGAAGGTATTTCAAAATCAGCAATAAGGAATAGTCTAAACAAATGTTGACGTGAGGGTAAGGGAAGGAATTTTAAATTTTATCTGGTTATTAGCCAAAAGTCAAAGGGAGAAAAAGGATCTACAATGAGTGTCAGGAATAGGTCTAAAATACTGAGAGAAATGATAAAATACAAACTGTGTTTAGAGCTCTGTTATGCCTTATTATTGTACGTCATATACCACATTTTCTCACATTCAAAATGCACCTTCCGCCCCACACCAAATCAATCCCCCCCAAAGTGGGGTGCACATATTAAGCAGGGAAACTGTCTTCTTCACTGGAAAAAGAAGCATGCTTGGATGCATGGTGCATGCCATGCCACTGTCACGAAGGTTGCTGCTTATGTCCAACTTCACAAGATAAAGGGGGGGAATCCTATGTTAACCCTCTCACAGCTATAGTTATTGGCTGAGCATTGTTGCTTGTGCTTGAAGCACAAAGGCAGATGTTGGTAGTATCTTGATGAGCCTTGTGCTGTAGAAACAACACTTTATTTACAGAAATGTATTTAAAGAACTGCTTAGAATGGGGGCCGTCAACCTTTTTCAATCTGCAGGCTGGAACAACCTGACCCCGGTCTGAAGCAGGCAAGGTGCCATCAGCAGTGGGGGGGAGGGGAATTATAGGAGTAGGGGAGGGGAGCTTTCCCTGCACTCCTGCGCTATCCATACAGCTGAGAGCTGTCCCCATGTCACTGCATCACTACTTCTCCCAGTCCCCCGCTCCCCAGCTGTGGTGCAAGCTGGATTGTAGCTGTGCCAGGGCCAGAATGAGGTTGGGGCAGGAATAGGAAGAAGTGGGAGTACCGTGGAAGCACCTTCCAGCTCCCTAGCCTTGGCACAGATGCCATCTGGATGGAAGCTGTGCCCATGCCACTGGTGCTTCTCCCAGCCCCCCACTTCCTGGCTGTGATGCAAGTGTAGCTTCCAATGGAACAGTGCTGGGTCAGAGAGCTGGAAGCTGCGCCCTCGCTGCTGCCACACCAGAAAGTTCCTGCTGCCTGCCACCTCACCCACACTGTCTCCTGGGATGCCACACTTCCCAGACAGTCTGTGTTTCCATGAAAACTTACTCTATGGCACATAGTTGGCCATAATTCTAAACAAATCTTTATTTCTACATTCTGCCTTCCTAAAACAAGGTGCCTGGGTTTTTTTTGGTGGATGTGTTGTATACAAGAAAATATGTATTGTAAGTATAACAACAATTTGGCTAAACCTAGTTTTTGACAAGTTCTTTCTCATTTTGAATTGCTATCCTTTTATTTATGAACATTTATAAGTAATAAATATTATTCTAAAGCAGGGGAAGGCAATTATTTCAGCTGGAGAGCTGCTTAATGAGTTATGGTGAGCTGTTGAGGGCCACAAGGGTAGCCCTTTGACAGGTGCCCTGGCCCCTGATCACTATCTTGAGACCAGAAGTCCCACCCCTAACCCCTGACCTTTGCCACTAAAAGTCCCTCCCATTGCCCCAGAAGTACTCCTTTGGGAGGAGGGTGATCTTGAAACAGGAAAAAAAGCAAATCATATTCTAAAATAATCAAGCATCTACTATAATATATGGTTTTTTTTAATTTCTCCTAATTTATGTGTGTTTGTGTAGTATATCTAGGGGTGATTGCATAATAGCTCAAAATACAGTCTTACTCTTGTATATTGTGGGAGTAAGGGGATGTATGTGGGGCTTGTGTCATTGGGGAGTGGTTCTGTGTGTGTGGTGAGGCATGGGGGTGTATGTGTGGAGTGTGGGTATGCTGAGGCAGTGAGTATGGAGGGGTGTGGGGTATGTAGTTAGGGTGGGAGCTGTGGGAAGGGGGTGTATGGGTATGGTGGGGGGTGGGAGTGTGTGGGAGAATTGTGTGGATGTGTTTGGGGATATGATCAGGGCAGGGTGGTGTGTGTGTGTGTGTGTACGGGGTGGCCCTCGGAGTCCCTGGAGTGTGCCAGTCCCTGGATCTGCATGTGGTGGCAGCAAGCAGGGCCAGCCCCACCTGGCCAGTCCCATGCAGCTCCTGCCCTCCCACCCCAGTCCCTGGCCACATGTGGTGGCAATGTGTCGGACCAACCACACCTGGCACCATAGTGCACAGCTCCCCTTGCTCCCGGCCCCCCTACCCCTAGTGGGAGTCCCTGGCCCTGGCCTGGTTGGGCCCTTACCTGCATTTCCAGTCTTGCAGGATGGGAACAGCCACAGGGTCACCAGTAAAAGCCTGTCAGGCAGGAGCTTCTTGTCTTTAGCACTCCCTGGCAGGTCACACCAGGCTTGGGTTGGGGGTAGTTGCTTATCAACCAGAACTGCACCTCTTGCAGGGATGCACCAGTTTGCAGAGGTGCAGCCCAGGGCTTACAGAGGGCTGATGGAGGGGCCCTGCAGGCCAGATGGAATTGCCTGGCAACCCATATCCGGCCCACGGGCCATATTTTGCCTGCCCCTGTTCTAAAGGGATCTGGTTTTGAGTCATTGATTCAAAGAAATGTCTGGGTGTAATTAATCTCTGAAGGGAAATATATGTGTAAAGTCATGAAGTGCCAGGTTTTTAGTCATGAAGTGCCAGGTTTTGGAGCCTAAGGAAATTCTGTGATTATTAAAAGAAGAGATGGTGCATAAATCCAGAGCATAAGATAAATAGCTGAGACAGTTCTAACTGTACACAAGTTGTGGACTAGAAACAGATAGCTTCATGATACACTTTTATATGCCTAATTTTTATACTGACTAATACATTTCTTTCCTGTTAACTTCAAATTTTAGTTATATAAAAATGACTCAAATGTATCTAATCCTACCAGCCTAACAGAGACAATTACATTGTTACTTCTCTTCTTCTCCACGCAAACATTTTTCAGTTTTCCTCAAAATTTTCTCTAACTGTAACCCCCTAGGGGACACTGTTTCCATCTCTTCTATACACAGTTCACTCCTGGCATTATGTGCTGATTATTATATGAACCTGGTAGTTCATGTTCAATGAAACTTTGGCCTCACAGAGACAGCAAATTAAGTCTATCCAGTAAATAAAAAAATGTATCTTCCAAATTCACCAGGGACATAGTATGTGGCCTTTTAACACCTCCTGGAGTAAGCGAAAGCTAAACCACCATAATTTATCCTTCTTTCATTGTTGGCTAACTTACCACATTTTAGCTTCCATTTAAAATGAAATATTAGTGTGTACAGATGTAGTTCTTGTGGAGCAGTTTATATACAGAGAAGGCGCGTGCTGTCCCACCTTTCAAATAGGAAGCAATCACACCATAAGAACTACTCACTGGGCACATCTACACATGAACCAGACTGTGCAGTTTTTACTGCACAGTCATTTAGTACCTGTGCTTTATCTTTAGCATGTACTTTATTTAGTGCTTTAGCAAGTACTAAATGACTACACAGAAACCACTGTTACTGTGCAGTCTCAGCAGCACATGGGTCGTTTCAGACCATACTGTGCAGTAGCAACAAGGTACTACTTGGCTTGTTGCTACTGTGCAGTAGTGTCAGCATCATGGTTCGTTCCCCCTGATGCTACATTACCGTAGCTTGTCGCTACAGCAATGTAGCATCTCATGTAGATGTGCCCACTGTGAGCTTTTGCTGCCTGAAGGGGCATTCTGGGAAAATGTTCTGGAAAAGCCCTGTTTTTTTAAGTAGTCAGTGAAGTAGGCCCACTGGCATGAATACTTGTGGAGCAAAGTAGAGGGTAACCTGCTTCATCAATGCTTTCAACAGAAGTGGGGAAAGAACAATAACTGGCAACGCTGTTCGCCGAGAAGACATATACTCAGCAAATAAGTTTTTAGGGGTGGGATCAGAAGTGCCAGGAAGTGTCAGGTCAAGGAAGCTTTCTCTACAATTACTTGTTGAGCAATAGTGGGAAGGCAGACAGTAACGGATGGTACAGAGAGCTTGGGAGCAGAGGCCTAACAAGCAGGTTCTTTACTTTGGTAGCAGGAGCAGTGGCAGCAGCTGCAGCTGCAGCAGTTGGGTAAGCAGTAGTAGGAGATATCATTCTCACAACCCCACGAAGTCAGTGCCCAGAGCTGGTATCTCAGTCACACTACTGATCAGGAGGACAAGTATATATATCTCAGGTTACCAGCACACTTTAGCAGGCAAAGGTTGACACTATGCTTTCTAGCTACTTAAATGGTTAAATAAGCAAACCTTCAGCTGACTATATCATAGCTGAATCCACAGAGTATTTCCCAATGAAAAAATGACTAACGTGAAACCTATCTGTTCTCACGTCAGTAGGAACTACACAAGAGGCTCATAAAAGAGGAAAAAATAATTTGTGAGGTGAAATGCCTGCAGGGGGATGGATGTTCTGGCATTTTAAGACTTAGCAGTTACAATGATATCCATAGCTGTAAATATTACCACCTCAGTGTTATTACATTTCATATTTATGGTGTTTGCATTTTCCACTTGGTCCACTCCAATGAAAAAAGTAACTTCAGGGGATTTTGCTTAGAAATATGACTATTTTGTATGGAAATAAAGTTTTTATTTTGAGCTGCAAACACTTTTAAAAGTTTGACTTACAGAATCAATACAAACATGCCCCTTTTCTGCATGACATAAAAACTGAAAATGTGGGGTATATGGGTGTGATGTTAGAAATGTTTTGTGACAAGATGTTGGACAGAGTCCCATTATGGATTTCCCTCCTAGGCATGCGTACATTGATTAGAGGTGGGAAGGTTCTGGAACAGCTGGACTTTCAATGATGATGATGTCAATGACCCACTTTCCATCTGGGAGCATGTGCAGTAGCCTCTTTGGTTCATTGTAGTGCTGTGTGCTAGACCTGAGTGCCAGATGTACCCTATTATGGGTGTTGTATGCACATGGGCATGATTGATTGGAGGATGATTGACAAATGTCTTTGTTGGTATAAAAGGAATCCTGTGAGGATTTTGGGTGCGCGATTGGGAATGATTGGTGCATGTGAGTTGATGATTTAGTTGACTGGTTTATTGATTGATGATTGATTTTGAGAGGGCTTGGTTGAGTTTGGATTGCTTGTGACAGTGTGTGTGAGGGATGACTTATTGGATTATTTGAACTATTTGATTGAAGACTGACCTGTACTCATTTGGGACCTCAATCATCATTTGGAGTTGGTAAATATTAGGGGTGTATGAAATGGGCCATATTTGATTCAGATTCAGCCCAAATCAGAGACAGTAATTCTATTTGTTGATTCAGATCACTGTCCCGATTCGATTTGGCCGAATCCGAATCTGTAGATTCGAAGCTGATCCGGAGAATCAGCGATTCGGACATAGACACAGCTTTAAATGTTTTTTCTACATACCTCGAGGTACCAGGCATGGCCCATGAATGCTGAGATAGTGGGGCGGATGGAGTGTCCCACAGGAGCACAAGGCCCCCTCCCCCCAAGTGCTTGGCTGTGAAGTACCAGAAGTACTTCCAGTCCACTTCTGAGTCCCCTGAGAAGCGTGCCAGTCCCCCCCACCCCCATGCTCCCTCAGCTCGGCGATCAGCCACAGGGGGACCCTGGGTGCCTCCCCAGACCCAGGAGGCACCAGTAACCGAGCCAGAGGGCATGGGCAGGGGCCCCCACACACTCCCCAGCAGACCCGGAAGTGGACCAGAAGTGCTTCTGATCCACTTCCAGGTCTGCTGCCGAGTGCACGGGGCCCCCGCCCCCTCCAACACTCCTAGGGGATGCTCCTTGCGCCCCAGCATCACAGCATTCTCAAGCCACCTGGTACCTTGATGTATGCAGAAAAAGCATTTATAGCTGTGTCTATCTCTGAATCGTCGAATCTTCCTGAAGCTCTCCACATCGATTCAGAGGGTTCTGATTCAGTTCAGAGATATTAAAGGGTCTCCTGATTAGATTCGGATTTGGAGATTCAGCCATTGAATTGGGCCAAATCTTTGCCGAATCAAATCAGCAATCAAAGCTTCACACAGCCCTAGTAAATACCTTTCCCTTCATTCTTGGTCTGAGTCCACGGTATGAAAAAGACTGAGGGCTTGGCTGTCACAGTGGTTCAGCGAGCCTTAAAAAGGCCCTGACACTGTCCTCTGCTGCGCCCTTTGGCAGCCTTGCTTATAGTGTTTGTTATATTCAAACCAGTGTATATAATTGTTGTACTAGTCTCACTTGTTGATGTTCTTATTTTTGTTGTATTTGTGATTTTACAATATACTTATAAACCTTACCTGAGTCTCCACAATAGTTTCATTATAGGGTGAGTGAGGGTGGGCTGTAGTCCTATGTGTATTCCTGGCCCCAAAACCCACCTCCATTGCCAGAGGAGGTCTAACAACCCTCTATCCCATTAGGTTCAGAATAGGTGATCAGTGTCATGGGCACACGCTGCAGTGTCTACCTTTCAAAGAAAAATTGGGCAAATGGGGCTATTAAATGTATTTAAGTACATCTTATTCATTATACTTTCATATACTTCCAAATGTAGAACCAACAGAACTAAGTCAAAGAAAAGAGAAGTCCTACCCATGGAGAAATGCAGGTAGGGGGGAAGGGGGGAGGGCGCTTAAGAGTTTTGAGCGTTTGTCCTATCAAAGATCATTTGAAATGGTGAAGAAATTTCAGTCAACTCCAAATCAAGCATAAAAGAAAAAAAAGAAATTTATGTAACGACAAAAGCAGTAAATAAGCCTAGCTTTAATGCACTAAAGACGGTTCAAAACAATTACCGGATGACATGTGTTTTACATGAATGTGTAAGTGTTAAAAAAACCTGATTTAATTTGCTCTTGTAAATAAAGAATACCATTCAAGCATGCATGTTTATCTCCTTCGAAAAGATAAAAGCGTTCCATCTGCCAGTAGCCTCTGCCTACAAGGCTGGGTTTTATCTGTATTGCATATATTCCAGATCTGGTAATCAGTAGTGATCTTTCCCATGTGGAACTGTTTTGGCATTCAGACTTCATTCTAATCTTATTTTCAGTTATCTAAAATTGTACTTTCACATATTACTGATTCATAAACAGTAAAATTGGGCTGCAAGGGGTTGGGATCTGGTGGTCAGTGCTATGGCGCCTGCTTTCCTATGCTAGTGATTCAAATAAATCACTGCTGCCACAATGGAATTTAGTGTTAATAATCACCTGTTCATCCCCCTTCTCCTTATCTTCTTGTGCCCAGGCCAGCAAGGATCAAAGCTATCAAAGCTAAAGAAGGTGAGAAAAACCTGGCTGTATAATAAACCAAGAAATGTTATGTGCTTGTTACACTGTTCAAGCTGCAAACCTGTATGAAACCCATTTATGATAGCATTTCTGTGAAGAAATATGATCAAACACTTCTTTATGCAAGTTGTGTTTTCACTTAACCTCTGTATTTCATTGTACATATTTGGTATTTTTTTACTACAAATTTAATAAATTTAAACAACTCTGAACTTCCTGGCCACCACTGTCCTACACTAGTATGTAGATGTTTGGAACTTCAATAGCTAGAGATAACTTATACAGTCTGTTGTTACTACCTTTGCTACTTATGCTTTAATCCAGTATAAAGCAAATAAACTTTCATCTTCTAGGCACTTAAGCTAATTACATTTAGTCAAAATTTAAAATCCTGAAATCAGTTCTATATACAGCCATTATAAAGCCAAACATCATAAAATCCAGATGCAAAAACCATGGCAACTTAGTCTAACAAATTTTCTTTGTCATGAAGCACAAATAAAACCAGATCAACCACTGAACCACTTCAGATAGCAAACTGTTAAGCAGGCATTATACATATATATATTTATATATTTATATAGCTATAGAATTTGTTTATTTTTATTATTAAAAAATATGAACTATCCGTACAAGCTTTATGAAATGTTAATCATAATCCACATTTAAAAGATCCATGTATTTGGTTGCCCATTACTTTTTTCCACTGAAAGAATTTCCTATAGATGTTATCTTTTTCTTTTCTACAAACAAACAAGGTATCACATATTGGGTTAGTAATAGTGACTGCTAG
>NW_005841867.1:4360967-4377050 GCF_000455745.1 Alligator sinensis | reverse complement strand
TCCCTGATTAATCAAACTTTTAATGTATTATTTAATATAATCCTATAACTTGCTTCACAGTTCATACTAAATAGCTTTAAAAATTGGAACCAAGAAGTATAATTATAGGTGACCAATAAGAAAGCAGGGATACTTCCTCATACTTGGTAGAGTTTACATCTATGTAAAGTTGTGTAATATATTAACCACTGCTTTGCACAAGTCTAAATGTAATTTGATGTAATTTGCATTTTACATCCACCCTGCATAAGAGTGTCTGACTTAAACAGGACCAGATGTCTTTGTACTCATTTGTTATAAATCAGAAATCCAAATTACAAAAAGATCGGTTCAGCTATAAAAGGCATAGAAGGACTTCTCTTACTTGCACCAGTGCAAACCTGGCATAAAACTAGAATTATTCTCATGATCTTAAGCTTTCATGCCACCACCCATCATCATAGCACTGAAAGACTTCCACACAAAGTAAAGTAACAAGGAAGCACCAAATAGACACCATGACTGAAAACTGCACCCTGCTGGGGAAGGATGGCCTGGTGGGGGTACCCGTGGTGGGGGAACTGCCCAGAAATGCCAAGCCAGTTGCGTCCCCAGTGAAAGGTGGGGAGGGGCACTTTGTAACCTCAGTCCCCTCATCCTGGTGGATCACCCAGGCTTAGGGACAGGCACGGGGACCAGGCACATCTATAGACACCTGAGCCCCACAGGTGCGTAAGACCCCAGAGGCCCCAGTGAGGGGTCAGTACATGACCCACAGAGAAAGGGCAGGAGAGTGGCCCCAGAGAGGGGGCAGTAATGTATGGTGGGCCTGCACAGAGTAGGGGGCATCATTACAACCTGAAGGACTGTGCACAAGCAAGGTGTAGAGTAGGACTGAAGACCAGTCTGAAGGGCTGCACCGGGGGTGTGTTGACTAGGGCTGAAGGGCAGCCTGAAGGGCAGCACATGGGCCAACCCCCATGAGTATATAAAAGTGGAAAGTCACCCAGGGAGGGGCAGTGGGCAGAATCAGCCCAGTGTTAGGCACAGGGACTATGCCATGTAGAGTAGGGGAGAACGAGTGATCTGAAGGGCTGCGTGTACAGTGCCAGCATGAGAGTAGCCAAGCCTGATGACCCAAGGGGGTTGCTCAAGGGAGCAGCGAAGGTTGAGAGTGGCCCAGTGAAGAGCAGTGTGCAAGAGGCCCTATGAGAGAGAGTGGAGTAGAAGAGGCCCCAGTGAGAGGAGGGCAGTATGAATGGGGCCCAGAAGGGGACAGTGTGTGAGAGGCCCAACAGTGGACTGAATTTAGCCTGGCCTTAAGCTGGAGTAGTTGTAATAATCTGGATGCCATCTGCAAGGCATGGGACATGGTGTAGGGATGGTACAGAGCCATGGACAGCACCCCCTGGCATTGGGGCATTAAAGTTGGGCAGCCTCCCACATTTTACACCAGTTTATGGAACAACAAGCCATGGCAGGTGAGACTGGGTGGCCTGCCCTACATAGACAGAGGGGCAAGCTGACTTGAGGCCCGGCCCCGAGCATGCCCCCTGTCATCTCCATTAATTTACTTTTATTTTAAGGGACTTGGAGGTGGAGGAGTGGACTTTGAGTGGACTTTGAGGCAAGGTTTGTGTAAAATGCTTTGAGTTTTATGCTTATGTTAGAAAAGTCTTCTTGAGGAATTTCAGGGAATTGTGTGGTAGTTTGATGAAGATGGAATTTCTGGTCAAAATGAAAGACACACTTTAACAAAGAATAGTCCCTTGATCAGAAGCCTCCGCTGTGTTCAGATCTACACCAATGAATGTTTTGTGATCCATATAACTTGAAACAGCTGCCACAGAGACCTATCTGTGAACAACTGGATAGTTTGCACTGTCACCTGAGAGGTGGGACACTGATGTTCAAGTCCAAGGTCTGAATCAGAGTAGGACTGAACTTTGGCCTTTGTATATTCCAAGAAAGTAATTTAACTGTTGGCTATTTTGGGGTGGGCTATTTCTTTTTCTTGCTTGTGAGAGATAGGAAACCGCTTCCCAATCAAGCCTAATGATCATGAGAATTAGGAGCTACTGTGGTATGTGAAAGAGAGAAAAAACTAGAACAGATTAGCTGTCTGATGCCCTAGGTCAGGCAAAATGCCCTTTATATTAACATACGTTTCACATAAGAACAGATTTCAAAAATTCAGTTTTTATATATGGACTACTCCATCATAGTAGTATCTGAGCTGAACTAACTTAACTGTCATACTAGATTTAATAAACTTATATAGAGGAGTGCAAAGAATGCCACAAATGAAACTGCATCAATATTTAATTTCCTCCTTTAAATGGTTAAGGAGCAAATTAAGAGAAGAGAAAATAACCTCACCTCTGAGTTAACCTAGGTTTTGTTGGTTTAAGGCAGAACCTTAACATCCTAATGTCTTTTTTGTATGCAATAAAATTGTATTTTGTCTAGGTAAACACATTCCCTCCTTTATATGTTCCTAAACCTGACTTTATCATCAAGGTTTTTATATTGTTTACTTTTTTGTGAGGGAATATTACTGCTGGTATGAGTTGATAACACAATCAATTCCTGAAAGGAAATTATCCCATGAAGACAAAAAAAATATTAAATCATCAGAAAGATCATAATACTGTTTTTTAAAGAGCAAATACCACATAGGTTATACTTTAGTTTACTTTCAAGGGATTGCCAAGTCTTGGTGGCATTTAAAGGGATTATTTCTTTAATCCAAATGAGCAATAAACCAGTGATGCCATTTCCATAGTGTAATGTCTCTAGTTGGGGATTACTGGTAGCTGTTTATCTATGTGAACTCTCCAGGTTATCAGCTTCAACTTTTACAGAGCAGGGGCAAATGACAGAGGTAGTATCTTAAGGAAGTCTAAGCTTCTAAGAATGTAGCTTCCATCCTCTAGTGTAACATACTACACATTACCTTAGACTCCATCTAGACAAGACTATAGCAGACACCAAAGGAAACAGGTGTGTCCACAGGTGCCTTATGCCAGCTGCCAGATGTCAGCAGAAGTCACACTCCCCTCAGCAGAGGTAGAGTAACTCTACTGCTACAAAGGAGGGTTCTGCGATTCCAGAGATACTTTGGGTGCGGACACAGTCATGGTGCTGCTGGTTGAACTAGAGTTCTGCCTGCAAAAAGTTTAGAAGAAACTGGGCTCATTTTAGAGCTCAATTCTCTCCCCTGTTATATGCTAACTACCGTAATTCAAATAATAGACAATTCTTAGAGTCAGTGGTGATAAAATCAATGGAAGTAGCACTCACATCTCATTATAACCACACAGTTTAACCCCCTACTTACATATTACCTATGAATTTGGTCATGTAAATCTGAGCATAAGTGAGCATAGACTAATTTTCTGCACCATTAGATAGTCCTGTCAGACACTAATACTATCTGACAGTGGAGTAAATTACTGCATTAAATGCACATATAGACAGTGATGTTTGAATTAGTTTACTCCAGCTCAAATTGTGACGGAGTTTATTCAATCACATTAATTGCATGTGTAGACATGCCCAATCTGTAGTAGAAAAATGCACTGGCTTAACAAAAATTATTTAATAATCAATCTAGTTACACTAGAGTGGGCAAGTCTACATGAGATGACCACTGTGCAGTTGTTACCAAGTGCATAACCAAGTACTAAATGACTGCACAGCAACCAGCATTAATGCGCAGTAGCGTTCTGGCACTGTTGCCTAGTGATGCTTACTGCACAGTAGTTCATTACTATTGAACAGTAGCTTGTTACTATTGCACAGTAGCATGGCATCATGGTCCGTGCCCAGTGATGCTACTGCACAGTGCACAGTAAGCATCTCATGTAGATGCAGCCAATATATCTTCAACGTAGAATCATTTTAACATTGTTTAGATAGCTTTAGTTTGCAGGATTACATTTAGATTATATTTCCATTCCATTATCTCACAGAACAGGGACCTGAGATAGGCCCTACATGCTTTAATTATCTCAGTATGAATGTATAATGATGATGATAGCATCAACAACACTTATACTTAGTAGTAGTAGTCATAGTATTAGTATTATTATTATCAGTAGTAGCAGTAGTAGTATTGTTGCTCATCTTCTTACTAGTATTTCTACTGTGTAATTTTTGCAGTGCTTATAGCATAGCTACATTATTTAAAAAAACTTCTCATTTGATACATCAGTCCCTTTAATCTCTCCTTTTTCAAAGGGATCAAAAGGCACCTAAAATACTTGGTATTAAAACCAGGCAAGAATTTTCCATGAGTTGATATTCTACAGAAAATGCAACTTCTGCCAAATTGAATTTTTTGCCACAACATTTAGATTTTGACTTTTTTAATTTCTCCATTTTATTCTATTAGGGAAATCCAAACAATTTTTTTTATTTCAGGTTGGGCCAACCTGAATCTAAATATTTGGTTTGTCTAACTGAATTGAATTGAAGCCTCATAAATTTATGAACAAGATTATATAAAGTGATTGCTTGCAACAGTAAGAGACCAGATTCATAGAAACAGGAAATCTCTTCCAGTCCCATGTTTTGTTTCAAGTCATTTTTTAATTAATTTCTATCTTTCTGAACTGTGGTAATCATTTAGATAAGTTATAGTTTGTGCCTCATTGTCTCCTGCGGTCCAAACTCTCTGGGTAGACTACACAGGGTTGCCAATCCAAGAATTTTCTTTTTACTGAAAATCTGCAAACTTTTTACTGACAATCAAACATTTTTACTGATATATGTTTTACATAATGCAAATGTAACTCTTCTGCCAGGCTGTACCCTGTAACTAGGCCCCATTTAGTAGAGATGAATTCAAATTTAGTTTTTAAAGAAGTGTCACCCTGTAAAAAGGCTGCAGTAAAATAAAATCTTGTGCTGACAATCCAGTTTATACCCTAGTGACCCCCACTGCACCCTGCATCATGCTGCTATCCACTGCCTACCTCCAAACCTTACCCCCAAAGAAGCTTACCTGTTACCCAGCAGTGTTATAGGCAGCTGAAAAAATTGGCAGCAGTAGCACATGGCTTGAGGGAGGAGTCTACAAACCCTGTGAAGAGCTCCCTCCCAGGTGCTGCAGTTCAGCTTAGGCACCAGGTGGCAATGCTGTGCTTCATTTGTACTTCCACACTGTGTCCAGCTGCTATCCCACCACAGATCTTCAATCAGCTCTGGCTGCTTAACATTTTTACAGACAGCCCAAAGTTTATATAGATTTATGCCATTTTTAGCCTGATTTTTTTACTGACTATCTGTAAATTTACAGACAATTGGCAACTCTGGCTCTACAACTTCATGATGCACTACAATTGCCTTCTGATTGAACATGAAAGTTGTGTGATCACAAGGCATTCAAGGGACATTTAATCCATCTTGTAAGTAAACACAGAGAAAAAATGGGATATAGGGTACTCAAACGACCACTTCCAAGAAACAGTGTAGCAGCTCAGTGGAACACAGATTAAAGTCATACCAAAACAAATAAGACAGTTTCACATTTTTCTATTTTAACTTTTGTCCCAATTTAGGAGAAAGGGAGAATTTCAAAATATTTGCATTTCTAGAGAATAGAAATTCTGATCTCTGATGACAGGTCTTTCTGTCATCTAACAAGTACACCTGCTGATTCAACGTTCCTTCCCCCAAAAGTCAATAAGCAGGCCAATAAGTAAAAGCTAAATACAACCAACTACTGAGCATGGAAAGTGCTATAATTAGAATCACACAGAGGACTTTTTAAGCATGATTTTTTAAAAAAAGAACAAAAATGGGAGCAAGGTTTATAATGTCCACAGGAGTAACTCTGATAACAAATCATAAAGTAGCATTTCTGCCTCTTTGGCAGCTTTCCTACTCTGAACTACTTCTGAAAATGACTTCTAATTTTGGTTGCCGTTGATTTCTGAGTACCCAAATTCTGTAGCTTTGGGCCAGAGATGCTGTATGGCATCTGATACCATTGACTTCAACAGGATTTTTGTTTGTCTAGTTTTGAAAATCCACCCCATGTTTTCCAAAATTAGACACTATCTTTAACATTTGGGTACTGGTGACATTTTAGCTGAAATGCTCCAAACAAAGGTTCTGCTTTTCTACTGACATTTCTAGAGATCTCACACTTACATGTTGTTAGGTACAGTGATGATAAGTGACATACAGATATGCATATACAGGCTTGATTAGCCAGAGATGACAGTAATTTGTCCGCTGCTAACTCATAATCTTATATGTAATGTAACAGGTAACATACTCCAAGGCATCTCTCAGTTGCATCTAAATAGTCCCAGGGAATCAAGAGAGTTTAGAACTTCATGAACCATGACATTCTTCAAAATAATGTCAATGACAGACTAAACACACTCCTGTCTTGGGATTTTTGGAACAGGCTACTATCATTTTGCTATTTTGCCACTGACTTAATTAAATATATACTATATTTGCTCAAGTCCAGAATGAAGGTCTTTATTTTCCCCCATTCAATCTGGGGGAAAGAAATGTTTTATCTTAGATTAGAGTTCCAGCCTGGAGGTGCTACATATCCAGCCCTGATCCAGGCCCAGGCTGAGGGACAGAGCTGCAGCTGCCACTAGCCCCTTGTCAGGGCTGGAGCTGGGGCTCAGGCTGTCACCACTGCTACTACCTAGCTGGGGCCAGCATGGCTCAAGATGACTTGTGTACTGGTGAGGAAGACACATGGCAGAGGGAAGTGGGGCATATGCGGGGAGAAGGCACTGGTAGGTGCAGCCACTTGGGAGGAAAATGGCAGGGGGTCAGATGGGGGGGTGGGGAAAGGCTGCTTGCCCCCTGTCACTACTTTCCCCAACACAGTGGTGAGGACAACAAATTTAAGATGGACCTCCAATAATTAGTGTCTATAAATGGAAAATTATAACAAACATAATTTTTCTTTTATAGAATCTAATTATTAGGGGGGTCATCTTAAATTTAAAATCATGGTCTTAGATTCAGGTAAAAATGATAAGTTCCAAAGGTAGTGATAAAATCTCCAGGTGACTATTTAAGGCAGGTATGTAGCCCATTTGTGCTGCTAGACCTGTGGAAAACTTGACTTGGGTGGAATTGTGCAGATTTGCACCAGCTAAAGCTCTTGCTCCATATTTAGGTACCTACCTAATTCAGGGCAGCTGCCTCCCAATTTCACTGTCCTGGCACCATTTCATGGTGGAGCTCAGCAAACCCTCACACCTCTGATTGGCTGAGGGGCACTGAAAGTCCCACCCCTCCCTGAAGATTGACAGATGGCCCTAAACTGGGGCTTGCTTATTAACGGGGCAATTAATGGTTTCCCAAGGCTTTATCAGGGGATTAAGCGTATGGAAGCCATTAATTGCCATGTTATTAAGTAGGTTAGGATGCAGTTAATGGCTTTCCTGGGTTTGATCAGGGGATCAAGCCCAAGGAAACCATTAACTGGGTCCTAGACTGCTTGATGACGAGTCAATTAATGCCTTCCCTGGGCTTGATCAGGGGATTGCCATGTTAGCAAGCAGTCTAGAATGTGTTTAATGGCTTTCCCAGGCTTGATACCTGATCAAGCCTGGGAAAGCCATTAATTGCCACGTTAGCAAGCACTCTAGGAAGCACTTAATGGCTTTCCATGGCAGGAAAGCTCATAGAAGCCGTTAATTGCTGCATTATTATTAAGCAGTCTAAGCACCTAATTAATATGTAAAGTGAAATATCCTATTAAAATAAATCAATGGAGACCATGAATTGCAAGTAATACCAACCTATATACACTTTATTAAATAATACCATCTAAGCACTTAAATCAAACTCTAAACTGAAATAGTTTATGAAAACAAAGCTGTACTGTGCACATGAATTGTAACTAATACCAAATATATACACTATATTAAAGGACATTATAAAAAGAACTTTCCCGAAACTGAACGTTAACCTTAAGACAGGCAGTTAAGGCTATGTATTAAATGCAAGCATGGTGCACCCAGACACAGTGGCTGGAGGCATTCTCTTCCTCTGTGGGGTGAATACACTGAGATTGCATGCTCAGCATCCACCTAGTTCATTGGAATGATGAGGTAGCATCCTGCCAGGGCATAAAACTGGAAACCAGTCCCAGAGTCTCAGAACACAGGCACGGACACAGACATCTGGCACTCTTTCACAAAGTTCATGTAGGCAGCATGTTCATTGTCATGCTCTTTATCCCATCATGGGATTGCTTTCAGCAACTGAGGGTCACAACTCAGCTGAGACACCTGGTTGGGGTCCAAAATGTGAACAGAACTAAGGAAGGGGACAGCCAGCTATCTGAACCATGGTGGCAGTGATGGGTCATATCTGTAGTAGTGGTTCAACTTCACAGCTATTGCCTAGAAGAACTCCCTACTGTGCTGGTTTTCATGAAGGCAACCTGACAATTCTTGTGATGCTCTGTCTTTGACTCAGCTTATCAAGTCTATCACCTTATTGTGTCTGTGGTGAACCACAGCCTCCCAGGGTTCAAACCAGGTCAAGAGCTCTGGGTGGCATTGTCAGCCATAAATGTCACCTCACCCCAAGAGATTGCGACGCTTGAGCATGCACTGTGTGCTGGGTGTGATTTCCAGGGCATTTTTACACTTTCTCCAAAGGTGGGGAGGGAGGTGTTCTAATTAAAGCGCCTGCAGTGTCTTGTGTATTGGCATCCCCATGCTTCAAAATGGTAGCAGGGGCTCTTTAACTACAGCTCATCAAACAAGCTTTAGTTAAAGTATCCCCACCACCATTTTGAAATGTGGGGACACTGATACACAAGATGCAGAGGCTGCTGGAGCATGCTAATTAGTCTGCTCCAACACATGTAATTACAAGTGCATTGGAGCAGCCTCCCTGCACCCTCACTCACAATCTGCTGATAGTGCTGCATGTGCTTGGTGTGGTAACAGACTGTGCTGTACAGGAATGCCACTGTGTGAGCACAGACTCTGGTGGCGGCAGCACAGTGGCACATGAGTCCCCATTTTGACTGGTGATGGCCCACCTGAACCAGACCTTATGACCTGGACAGTGTTTGAAGGCTTTCTTGAAAAAAGACACCAGGCTATCCATCTCAAAAAACTATGTGCACCAAATGTTACTTACTAGGGACAGAATGTGTGCATTGCAAGTGACATGAACAGCACTGGGCAGCATTCCTTGGGGCACATAGGAGAAAGCCTTGCACACAGAATCATAGAATCACAGAATCATAGAAAATTAGGGTTGGAAGGGACCTCAGGGGGTCATCTAGTCCAACCCCCTGCTCAAAGCAGGACCATCCCCAACAAATCAGTCCACCCAGGACTTAAAAACCTCCAAGGATAGAGATTCCACAGCCTCTCTAGGTAACCCGTTCCAGTGCTTCATAACCCTCCTAGTGAGAAAGTTTTCCCCAATATCCAACCAAAATCTTCCATGCTGCAACTTGAGACCATTGCTCCTTGTTTTGTCATCTGCCACCACTGAGAACAGTCTAGCTCCATTCTCTTTGTAAACACTCTTCAGGTGAAGGCTGTTATAAAATCCTCTCTGTCGTCTCTTCTCCAGACTAGATGAGCCCAGCCTCTCCTCAGAAGTCATGTGCCCCAGCCCTCTAACCATTTTCATTGCCCTCCACTGGATTCTGTCCAACTTGTCCACATCTTTTCTATAGTGGGGGGCCCCAAAACTGGACATAGTACTCCAGATGTGACCTCAACAGTGCAGAATAGAAGTGAATAATTACTTCCCTCGATCTGCTGGCAATGCTCCTGCTAATGCAGCCCAGTATGCTGTTAGCCTTCTTCACAACAAGGCTTATTGTTCACTGTAACCCCCCAGGCCCTTTTCTGCAGAGCTGCTGCTTAGCCAGTCAGTCATCAGGCTATAGCAGTATCTGGGACTTTTTCATCCTAAGTGCAGGACTTTGCACTTGTCCTTGTTGAACCTCATATCTTTTGGCCCAATCTTCCAATTTATCTAGGTCACTCTGAATCCTAGCCCTACCCTCCAGAGTGTCTACTATATCCCACAGCTTATCCATGTTATCCGTGAACTTGCTGAGGATGCAATCCATCCCATCTTCCAGATCATTTATGAAGATATTGAACAAAAGCAGCCACAGGACAGATCTCTGGGGCACTCCACTTGATACCGGCTGCCAGCTAGACATTGAGCCATTCATTACTACCTGTTGAGCCTGCCATTCCAGCCAGCTTTCTATTCACCTTATAGTCCATTCATCCAACCCACACTTCCTCAGCTTGCTTGCAAGAATACTGTGGGAGACTGTATCGAAAGCCTTGCTGAAGTCAAGGTATATTATGTCTACTGCTTTCCCCTCATCCACAGAGCCAGTTATCTTATCACAAAAGGTAATCAGGTTGATCAGGCATGACTTGCCCTTGGTGAATCCATGCTGACTGTTCCTAATCACCTTCTCCAAGTACTTAGAAATGGATTCTTTGAGGACTTGCTCCATGATTTTTCCAGGGACTGAGGTGAGGCTGACTGGTCTGTAGTTCCCTGTATCCTCCTTCTTCCCTTTCTTAAAGATGGGCACTATGGGAAATTACAGCATGTCAGACCTGACTCAATCAACTCTACTGAAGTGTAGTAGTTACTGCACTCCAACACACTCCAGCATCATGTGTAACAGCAGCCCTGTGCTGAAAAACGGTGGTGGGGCACTTTAATGAAAACTGCCATTTTTCAGCACGGGGAAGCTGATACACGTGATGCTCTGGGCACTTTAATTGGAGTGGGTCTCGGAGCTGCACTAATTAAAGCACCCCCACACACACTCCTCCTCCCGCTCCCAGAGCACATGTATAAATGCCTTGTATTTTCCCTTTTCCAATTGTCCGGGACCTCCCTACATATATATGGCATTATCAGACAGGAATGCTGAGATCTTGTTGAAGTCTTCACCACAGCTGACAATTACCTTCATGATTGCTTGGGATAAGGTGGAAAAATTGACAGTGGGGAGGTGGACTGGCTTAGTTTGAAACACAGGCGGGCCCCAGCTAGTCCAGCTCCCTGGTATAAATAAAATGTGCATCACATAGTTGTCCTAAGGGTCGGTAGTTTCATTAGCCACAATGGAAAAGGAATGATACTATGCCTAAGCAGCCTTTGTGGACTCTACATGTGAAGAATTCATTGCAGGGAGATAGTCCGATGAAGCTTGTTGGCACATGGAAAACTGCCAACAGCGGGCAGATTTTATTTCAGGTAGTCCTTTAACTTGGGGTTATCAAGTTTCTCCAGCGGGATGTTGGCTGTCACAAAAGCCTCCACAGGGGAAAATGCTGACTCTTATTTTGTCAAGTTGCTTTCATGGTTCTTTTAAACAGGGAGGACATGGTTTCTTGCTTCCTGATCTGACCTTCAGCCCATGCAGCAGCCTTTCTTTCTCATGTGCCTTGGACTCCAAGTGACAATTGACGATGGTTTTCCTGGACACATCCAGTTACATTGCAGGAGGTACAAAAGAGTCTGCCTCCGTCTATGTGCAGGGTCCCTACAGGATACTGTCTTGTATGGTCCATAGCAGAAACGTATTTGATGGTCTTGGAAGTCTTCTTGGTGATCATGTCTGCTCTTTCTTTCTCAGACAGAAGCAAGCAGGCATGCTGCAGGGGCATGCCTGCAGGCGTTTTAAAACTGAGTGCCAAAACCTGCCCCCAGCTTCCCTGGCTGGCCCCTGACTGGCTCCTGGACTGAGCTTATGTCAGGGGCTTAGCCTCTGATTTGCTCCTTCTCCCCACCTCTCCTCCCCTCTACTTCCCCCATGCTCCAGGACACCAGGACTTCCTGCTGTTTTCTCTTTTCAGCTGCCTTTTTCCCCCCCACTCACGCACTAGCCGTTTCCTGCTTTTTCGTGGTTTTCCTGCACTTTTTCTCAGGGAACAGGCTTTTTCGTGGGGGACCTACTGATTTCACAGTTTCCATGAAAATCACAAAATGGCAATTTTGGTAGGTGCCTAGACATATTGTCTTAGACTCCTACACTTCTTATTGTTATTTCATAAATAATGTCATTTTGATGTCATCATAGTATCTAGGCTCTGTTACAAGCAGCAGTTTCTTTGTAAGAAAGGAGCCTTTTTTCTCTTGTCTTCTTTTCCCATTAAGTTACTGATTTGGGGGTGGGATCTAGGGCTGTTTCTCTAAGGATTGTCTTTATTTCAACTTGTTCTTGGACTGAGCTCTTTGTGAGGGATGATATGTGGTTTTCCATTTTGAAGAAGAGGAGTTTTGTGACCCGTTTAAAAAAAACAAACAGTTAAATTTGTTAGTAGTGCATTCCACACTTTTATGACTAAGCCCGTGGCACATGTCTGTGTAACTGGTACATAACATGATGCTAAACCAGCCTACATAAATAAATTGCAACATATTATTGCTTTTAATCACTAATAAAACATGTACATGCACCCTGAGTGTTTTTAATTATGTGTTTATTATTAAAGTAGGTTTTCTCTACTCTTCCTATAAAGTTTTAATGTTTAAGAAAGAATTTGTGAATCTAAATTTCAGCTTAACTGTATTACTCAAGACATTTTTGCATCTGGCAAATTGCTGTGAATGTTCATTACAAACCTACTTGATGTTCATGGCAGTAATTGAACACTTGAAGTAACAGAAAGGCCCCTTTTAAGAGATTGAAAACAGAAAAAAAACGTTGATTATAAGTGTGGCCTCCTGCAAGAGGAAACTAACTGGTTAACTTCAAAGATATTTCTCCCTGATCCTTTCTCATACAGGAGAGGAATAATTTCATTGAGTTGGTTAATAAACCAGTGGAAACACTTTAGGACCTGCAGGAGTTTGCAGGAGAACAAGACATTTTTGTGGGGAATCCATGCTGACCCTTTGCCACTGGAGTATCTTCACTCCAACTTCACTCCAACTTTGTTTTCAGTAAAGCAGTGATTGCCAAGAGGGCTCCTATTCCACTATGAGAGTGCATTTCACCATGCCTGCATTAGTATTAAGCTATCTAACTTGGGTACTGGTAGCACTTTAACCACAGTATCATGTAGCTCAGTGGGGCTAATTGACTCTGATTCTTAGGCACATTTTACAGCCTACCTTGGGTTCCCTACTGACCACACTGGTGAACAGAGCTAGCTCACCTCAGAAAGGGCAATAAAGAACTCTAGTCTAGGAGGTGGTCCAGAGAGCATGTTTCTTTCTGTATTTCAGAGAGGTCCAGGAATGACTGTGAATGGTGAATTTCCCACCCAGTGTATTTCCACTGGGGCACAATAGGTTCTTACCACCCTGATGCAAGGCTGGCTTGGGAATTATAAGTGAAACTTAAGTAGAGGTAATTGCTAATTCACAGATGTATTTGAAGGCTATGACCCTGAAGTTTGCAGTAGCGGGTTAAAATCCTGGGATGAAACACTATATAAACCACAAAAGATATGTCCCAGTCCTGCAACTTTTTTTCCATAAGAGAAGTCCTTAGTCACAAGGGTAAAGCTTCTAAAATACATAGATATTCCTCGGTTGCTGTGACTCCAGTTTCTGACAGTCACTTGGTCTTTTTCAGAATTATCTACCATGCCAGATCATTCAGTTTTCCCTCAGCCTTGCCACAACCACTGTAACAGAACTGATGACTTCACAAGTTCTTCTGAGCCCTCTCTGACTTGCCATCTCTTCCTTTTTTACATTGATATGATGGGTTTGCTCTATGATTCACTGTCCTTCACACTTAACTCTTTTGATCCTCATTTGCTCTCCTCCTCTAATCTTCCATTTCCCTCAGTAACTCCATCAGATACCCTGAGGGCTGTGCGAAGCTTCAGTCCCTGATTCAATTCGATCCAAATTGAATCAGAAGACCCTTTAATCTTTCCAAATCGAATCGGAACCTTTTGAATTGATTCATAGAGATTCAGAAAGATTTGGAGATTTGGACATAGACACAGCTTTAAATGTTTTTTTTTATGTATCTCTAGGTAGCAGGCAGCTCATGAATGCTGCAAAGCTGGGGTGCATGGAGTATCCCACAGGAGCGTGGGGGGCTCCCCAGCGTGCTCAGCAGCAGACCCAGAAGTGGACCAGAAGCACTTCCAGTCCACTTCTGGGTCTGCTGGGGAGTGCGCAGGGGGCCCCCCAACAAACCCCCTGGCTCAGCAACTGGTGCCTCCTGGGTCTCGGGGTGGGACACCCAGGGTCCCCCCGTGGCTGATCGCCAAGCCAGGGGGATGGCAGGGGGACCCCCTGTGGACTCCCTGGTGGATCCGGATGTGGAACCCAGGGTTCACCACCGAGCATGTGGAGGGCCCCTCACACTCCTGTGGGATGCTCCATGTGCCCCAGCATTGCACACTGGTACCTCGAGGTGTCTAGAAAAAACATTTAAAGCTGTGTCTGGGTCCAAATCTCTGATTCTCCGTATCAGCATCAAATCTTCAGATTCAGCCGAATTGAATCAGGGACAGTGATCCGAATTAACAAATTGAATCACTGCCCCTGATTCAGGCTGAATCCTAATCTGAATCAAATAGGGCCCACTTTGTACACCCCTACTAATCATGCTTATCCCCACTCTATCTTCTCCTTTATTCTCCTCCTTAACCTGCATTTTTCCTCTCATATTACAAACATATCTTAGTTTCTGCCATCTTAAAGAATATAATTATTGACCCCCTTGCCTCTCCAGCTACTTCCCCATTTCACTTCTCTGTTTCATCTTTGAATTCACTGAATATACCATTTAAAATCATTATTGGGAATTCCTCTTCTTCAGTTCCATTCTAGACCCTTTCCACTCCAGATTCTCTTGCACTCCGATGAAACCATGCTTGCCAAAGTCTCTTAAGACTTCTTCCTAGCCACAGCTAAGAACCAGTACTCCATCCCCTCACCTTTCTTGGCCCATCATTTATCTTTGATACTATCAAACATGATCTTCTTTGAAAACTTGTCTTCCCCTGGTTTCTATGACTCTGTCATTGCTAGGTTCTCCCCTTACCCTACTATTGTTCCTCTAAATTGGCCTTCAGAAATCCTCCTTCTTTTCCAACTTCCTTAGGGTGGGGGAGACAGGAGGACAAGAGGGGGATCCACAAATCTCTGTACTTCATTCATACGGAACATACATAATTTCTCACAAATTCAACTCCTATATGTACGGTGACAATGAATAACTAATAAATCTATATCTTTATTATGAGCTAATTCCTTGCTCAATTAGTGTGAGCACTTACATCCTACCCTTTCCTCAAGCAAAAAATTAGGGCATCTTCAACTTGGATGTCTAAGTCTTCACATCCAATCTATGTCTAAATCTAGTATATTCTTTCTTCATAATATCCTGTTCATTCCGTTTCATCCAAGGTCTCACCACCATCTTATTACTGCCTCACAAATGTATTCTTGCCCCACTCATAGCCATCTAGACTACCGTATCCACAGTATAATGGTGCTATGTGGATTATAGTTGATGGAAAAAAGGTTCATAAATGGGAAAAACTGGCTCAACAAAAATGTTCAAGATATCATTCAAGAAAACAAATAATTGGATTCTAGAATCTGTGGACCCATAGATTTTTGACTTATCCACTTTACATCACTGTGTCTGAAATTAACATAGCACCTCTAGGAGAAATCACTGAATGGATGAAGCATGCCACAATGATGCTAATTATGAAAAATAAAAGCATGGATCATTAAATAGTTTTGAGCTACTGATCAATCACAACTCCTACCCATGAGGAGATTATTAACATCAATCATACTAGATCAGATCTATTATGACTCATAATAGGAACATAAAAGAAGGAAATAAAATAAAAATAGTACCAAAGAGCAATTTCTAACTGACAAGATGGTCATGAAGACTGCCAAATGAAGAAAAATACTCTCAGTGTAATATAGATAGACTACTAAAAGGTTTTTGATTCAGTCCCACTTTCATGGACATGGAAAACATTAGGAATATACAGCACAATGAAAAACTCCATTAAATGTGTAGATTTGGTTCTGACCACGCAGAAGACCCACCTCACCATCCAATACTGCAGTTCAGCCACTGTTAATATACACTGAATAATCCTCCAA
>NW_005841867.1:4299292-4360936 GCF_000455745.1 Alligator sinensis | reverse complement strand
GATTTTTGTGGCCTTCCCTTTTTTCAATCTTTTCCCCCCTGCCACTATTCACCACTTTGAAGAAAATGTCACCAATTCAACAAGCAAATATTAGTATCAGCATCTCCTTGGGGCAGAGTAGAGCCAGCTGCTGCAGAATATGAATGCCCTCTAGAGAAGTACAGGGGAGCAGTGGCACACACTAGGGCTGTGTGAAATGGCACCATTCCATTTCGACTTGTGTTTCAATGCTTCAACTGAATAGCATCTCGTTTTGAATTTTGTTTCGATTTGAAACCACTGTTCCATTTCGTTTCGTTGAAACAGTTTTGCTGTTTTGACATTTCGCCCATAGGCTATAATGGGGAAGCTCAAAACAGCCTATAGCTTTGTCAGTTCTGGTCTGATTTGGATGAAACTTGGAGGAATGGTAGCCCCTTTGGAGGAAATGATGCCTGCCAAGTTTCAAGGAGATAGGTGCAGAGGTTTGGGGGAAACTGCACCTCAAGCTGCAGATAAGCAAAACTCATGACACGGGTGACAGTGTGTGTGTTAAGACGCAGCAGGGTGAAAGCTGCAGGCCTGCTAGCCCCTGCTGAGGCCATGAAGTCTGCCAGCTATCAAGGAGATAGGTGCAGGGCTTCTGGGTTCTGGGCCTTGCACCTCTGGCTGCTGACAGGCAAAACGCGTAACATGGGTGCTTGTGGGACTGTCTGTCTTGGGGCACGGTGGGGAGGGACGGGGAAGGGAGGAGACTGCAGGCCTGCTAGGCCCTGCTGCGGCCACAAAGCCTGCCAGCTGTCAAGGAGATAGGTGCAGGGGGAGTCTGGGTTCTGGGGCCCTGCACCTCTAGCTGCTGACAGGCAAAACTCGGGACATGGGTGGGTGACACTGTGTGTGTTAAGATGTGCCCTCACTCAACTGACACCAAGGCAGAAATCCGGGCAGTTCAAACAATGCTGTCTTTTATGCTGTTTTTCCATCCCTCCCCCAGAGCACTGGGATTGGAAGGGACCTCAGGGAAGGATGACAGTCACTGGCCAGCTACACAGTCAATAATGAGAGCACTCCTCCCCCCCCTTCCCCCTCCCCCTCCTTACTTTTGTTACTGTTTCCCTGCAGGCAAGTCCAGCTTAAGCTTCAAAACTTTAAATATTTCTAAAATTTCAAAACATTTTGACTTACCTCATTTCGTTTCGAGGCTGTTTCAAAGCTCTCTGTTTCATTTTGATTTTGCTGTTTCAAGCTCGAAACAAGTCAAAACAGCATCAAAATAAAACTGCCAGAGAAATTTCACACAGCCCTAGCATTCACCTCCACAGGACAGAATGGGACTGGCCACCAGAGGCACTTTAGAGGCATATAGGATTTAAGTCTTTGTGTCTTCCCCTTTCCGCGTATCTCAAAGAACACCCTATACTAGCTTTACAATGACTGGGTAAATAAAGAACTATGAAAAAAGCCTGAAGCAAACCTAAGCAGAATGCAAAGACCATTTTAAGAGTTAAAGAAAAAAGCCCCTGCATGGAAAATGCATGACAATTCTTAAGAATGCTGATGAAAAACAGTCCACTTAAAGCCATCACTTGAAACCCTCATTACATCTACATAAGTCTTCACACAAACTGGCTGGGATACCAGTTTGAAAACTGATTAAACCAGAGACAAATACAGAAGATGCACCACATGTCGAGATTTCTTCTCATGTCTCTACACCTGATTTGACCATTTTGTTACACACGCTTGTGCTAGTTTATTGTGCTTGGCAAGGTCTTTCATTGTACATGTGCCTTTAAGCAGTGGGCATTGCAGCAGGTGTTGCATAGTCTGAGGCTCTGTGCCAATGAGCCCATGGTATAGCCCCACTTCTCCATTAGTTCCGTGGAGTGTCCATCTCCGGTGTGTAGGCAGTTGAGGCATCACCACCTTTGCCATAGTTTGTAAGACTCTGGTGGTAAAGACTCAGCTGCTGGAAAGTCCATTTTTTCTCTGTCAGGTATTTTCTTCAGCCTCTCATTCCATATCTGTAGTTGTGTCTCCTTGAGTGTGGCATCAAGAGGTTAGGTGCTGGTGAGGAAGCTCCTACATAATTGCAGACATTTGTGTGTTGTGGGGTGGTCATATAACAGATGCTTACATCTTTAGTTTGTCTCAGTCATTCTATTCCTCTGGCTATTGCTTTTCTGATGTCAGGCAAAGCAGTGCCAGCCAACAAGTCCATACTGTTTAGGCTGATAGGCTTCAACATCTTGGCCACATCTACATGAGACACTGACTGTGCAGTAGCCTAATACATCACAAAAAGGTGTTCATCAGTGCTACTGAGCAGTAACTCAGGTTACTGCACAGTCATTTAGTACTTGTTTATATAGCATCTCATGTAGATGTGGTCCCTGTGATGCATTAGCAGCTATCATTCAGGATGGGACCTATGTGCTTAGCATGTACAGATCTCTCCCATACAGAGCAAACATACTCAGCAGAGGAGAAGCTGAGAGTCAAAGTAGTGGTTTGGACAGTTGAAGGGCTAGCTCCCCATTTCGAGTTGGGGAGCTTATATTAAATGTTGCGCTTACCTTTGCTTTTGTCTTCATGGTATGTTCTTTGTATGAGAGGGTTCAGTCAAGGGTGAATCGAAGGTAAACTGGAATTGGATAGTGGGATACTGGGGTCCCAGACCATGTAATGTTGAGGTGGCAGTTAGCCTCATGGTTTTGCAGAGCAAAGACACATACTTGTGTTTTCACTGGGTTGGCATGTAATTGGTTTTCAATGTAGTATGAGGGATGCCACAATTAGGGATTTTTCAACATGGTCAAAACCAGTGTTTTGGGCTGTTATGCACAGGTCATCTGCATAGATTAAACATTTTGTTCCCAAATCAGTTGGTTGGTCATTTGTATAGATTAGCAGTGCAAGTACGCTTCCTTGGCAGAGGCCATTAATCTGCCTCTTCCATCTGCTTCACTTCCCATCCAGTTCGTCAAAAAAATGTCTGCTTTCAAGTAGGGTTCATATCAGCTCTGTAAGGTGTAGATCTGTTGTCATTTCCAAGGTCTTGTGGAGGAGTCGTCAGTGGTTAACTGTATTGTAGGCAGCTGTTAGGTCGACGAACACAGCTCCAGTGATTTGGCATCTTTGAAAACCATCCTTAATATACTGAGTTAGGTTAAGCAGCTGGCTCATTATTGATTTTCCAGGATAAAAGCCACCCTGTTTGGAGATTAGGTATTTATCTACGTATGGGGCAACCAGTTTAATATCAGTTGTTCCTACAATCTGTATGTGTGGCATAGCAGGGAGACAGGTCTGAAGCTCTTTGGGTTGGCTGGATCTTTCTCTGGCTTTAGAAATGCCACTACCTAAGTATGTTGCCATATCTTTGGAATTTTTTGACTGGCTATGCATGTGTTATATAGGCAAAGGAGCCATTCTCAAGTCTGGAGCCCAAATGTCTTGATTTGTTCTGTAAGTATGTCATCAAGGCTTGCTGCTTTCCTGGTCTTCAGTGAGTTAACACCAGCATTCAACTCAAGTCATTAAGAAGGGACTTGTAAAACCCAGGTCTTTCCAGTCTGAGGGTTTTTTTTGTTGGGCTTTGTTTGTTTGGTTTTTTGGGGGGCGGGGGGGCGGGGGGTTGGGACTTTTTCCATTGAGAAGCATTTGGTGAGCAGCTTGGTTAGCAGTGACATTATGATGTTGATCTACCTTTTGTGGGTTGTTACTTAGTTTATGTATTGTTGTCCATTCCTTTTTACTATGATAAGTAAAATAATAGCAAGGGGTCATAGCAGAAGTATTCATGTTGTGAGCCCTATCAGGTAATACCTAGTAATACCTGTGAATTCTGATAACACTCCAAACCAGGATTTTGACCCTACAGATTGTTCAATTATAACCAATTATAATGCCTCGTGACTGAAGTAGACATGAGCCCTCCTTAGGATCAGCACTGACAGTCCTGTCCATAAACCTTGAAGGCTTTTCAACAACAAAAAAGAACTAATGTGAAGACTAATAATAAATATTATCAGCAGTTCAACTCTGTCTTCAGGTATGTACTGGGGAGAACATAAGTCACCAATGCCCTTACCTAGGATCTGTGCAAACAAAACCTTTCCCTAGCTGAGAGAGTCAGAAAGGGTAAGAGCACAAAACTGATCAAGTAATAGCAAATGATAAAATGAACCAAGCTCCATTAGAAATGTACCTTTTTACTGGATAGACCACTAGAAGCCAGGAAACTAGAGGTCTGACTGATTGTTATGACTCAGAATAATACTCATGATAAATCACCATTTGGAGATTGCCTGACCGTGGAATGAGCATCAGGCCGAGAAGAAAGAAAAGATGATCACCACAAAGGAAACACTAAAGAACAAACTAGAAGGAACATGGACAAGACTGTGATATGAATTAATAAAATGAATTTAATTTCAACTGTAACCAGATACCTGAAATTGTCAGCATGTCTGATTTCTGTTATACTGTAAATTAATTACATTTAAAACATTTTCCATAATTAATTTTAAAGGTAGAAAGAAAGGTATTATTGCTGCTCTCAGCCAGCAAATATTCATGATCTTACAGGTTATTTCTATAGGAGTAATTGATGATAGAGTCAAATGTCTTCTGTGTGATTCCATTTATTTACATGAAAACATGGCATTCTACTTTCTTGAGCACAAGAGGAAACAAACAACCACAGACAGTTTCCATTCTCACCGCTTCAAGCCTCTGTCAGCCAAAATCCCTACTGAGCAGCCCATTCTATAGGTTTCTCCTAGAGCCACATGCCAGTTCTTTCTTCTCAGTTTGTGAGTGAGCTCTGTCTCTGCTTCTCCACCTGAATTGTCTCCCCTGTGTGCCTGTACATTCAGAGCTCTCTTTATGTGAGGGTTGCGTTCCAAAAAAACCTTGCATAAAGTGAATTTGCATAAAGCGAATCCATTATTACATGTAATTAATAGGGCTGTGTGAAGCTTCAGTCCCTGATTCAACTTGGCAGAGATTCAGCCTGATCAGTGGCCAAATCTCCAAATCTGAATCGAATCAGGAGACCCTTTAATCTCTCCAAATCGAATCTGAACCCTCTGAATTGATTCGGAAAGATTCAGAGATTCAGACATAGAAACAGCTTTAAATGTTTTTTCTACATACCTCTAGATACCAGGTGGCTCATCAACGTTGTGATGGTGGGGCAGATGGAGCATCCCACAGGAGCTTGGGGGCTCCCCAGCATACTCAGTAGCATACCTGAAAGTGGAACAGAAGCAATTCTGGGTCCACTGGGGAGCGTGCTAGCAGGGCCCCCCATACCCAGGCTCAGCAACTGGTGCCTCCTGGGTCTCAGGGGGCACCTGGGGTCCCCCCGTGGCCGACTGCCAAGGTGAGGGGGGGCCCCCAGCACAACCCCCAGCAGATCTGGAAGTGGACTGGAAGTACTTCCAGTCCACTTCCAGGTTTGCCACCAAGCACGTGCGGGGCCCCACCATGCTCCTGTAGGACACTCCACCTGCCCCACCATCGCAGCATTCATGAGCCACACCTGGTACTTCGAGGTATGTAGAAAAAACATTTAAGGCTCTGTCTATGGCCGAATTGCTGATTCTCTGAATCAGCATCGAATCTTCAGATTTGGAACTATTCAAATTGAATCAGGGACAGTAATCTGAATCAATTAATCAAATCGTTGTCCCCGATTCAGGCCGAATCCAAATCCAAATCAAATACAGCCTGTTTCGCACACCCCTAGTAATCAATAGGAATACATACCAGTCTCCTTTTTCGCTTCATGGCTGGCTCAGGAGCGGGGTTAGGAGATGCACTAGAAGGTCACTTAGAATACATTTCATTAAATTCAATAATAAAGACAAATAGATGCACCACAATACAAGTGCAAGTAGTGTAGCACTGCATGGAACAATGGACAATGCAAGACTGAGGCAAGTGTGTATTGGCATCAAATACCACTTCACTCACCCTCCCACAGTGCTTCACTCACATCACTGCATAGCTGCATTGCATGCTTCTTCGCATAAGATCAAATTTTTCTTGCACAAAGCAGGTTTCTGGTACAAATAAGGTCATTGCATGTAAGCGAATTCACACAAAACAAATTTGCATAAAGAGAGACCTGAGTGTACAAGTGTCTGTATACAGCAGAGCCGTAACTGGACACCTGAGCGCCATGGGCAGCAGTGGCACATGGGGCAGCATCAGTGGCTGAGTTGGTGATGATGGTGGCAGCAGCCAAGCTAACAGCACACGTGATGTTATTTTTGTGTGATCTCCCCAAAGTCAGTGCCCAGGGCTGGTGCTCTAGTCTCCCCCTTCCTTATGCTTTTGGCACACATATACATCCAAAATACTATTTAGAAATGGCCCTCTGCTACTTTTGTTATGGGTAGAGACACCTGCCTTGTGTTTTAAGTTTGGAAGTTTTGATCATTTCAACTTTTTACTTCCTTAAAGGACCTTGATGCTCTCCCAAAACTATCTCAACTAAAGGGTGGCATTAAACCCAGCAGCTGCAACAAGGTTCAAAGAAACCCACTACAACATTGCTTATATTAAGCTGAGATTTCCTGTAAAAATACTAGGTCAAAATACTCTACGTTCCTTGATAAGGTTTAAAGACCTTGTGGAAGAATACAACTTGTTGCATCAAAACCTTGTAAGCCTCCAGAGAAAAGGAAATGGTTTATTTGAAAACATAATAGATTTTTTGTTGACCATTGGAAATGCAGCATTTTGAATTAAGAACACAACTCTAAATTAGAGCCATATAACCAGCTTTGTTTGCTTTTGTATATTCCATATAGCAGTGCATATGGATAGGGTATTTTTTAAATTTCTGTGAGAACTTCTTACTGTACTATGTGCTTGAGAAGTTACTATAACCAGCCATAGTATCTGCATGTAACTTGGACTTGTATTTAGCAAACAGTGTTATTTGGGACCAAGTTATGATCTCTTCATAGTGTGGTGTAATAAGCAAAAGACACATTGGATACCTTATTAAAAACTGAAAATAATATAGTATAAACACTGTTAAACTGTATATGAAAGGTTTTAGTTTCACCATTATGTCAGCTCACTATGCTGCAGAACACATTTATACATGCACTCAAAAATTCATGCAGACACAAATGACTTCAATGGAACCACTTGTGTAAGAACTCACCAGCCTGATTAGGAGTTGTACAAATGAGACCTCAAATTATACATGCAAGTTAATATGTTCTCATAAAAATAAAAGTTAATTTTTATTCAATCTCATTAAAATAGCATCAAAGTAGATTTTTCAAGATTATAAACCTGAGATTTTCAATACTGATAGTCATAAATATGCTTTAAATAAAATAATTATTTGGTCAGAGCAATTGTCATTCCTCTTATACTATATAACTTTTATATAATGTTGTGATAGATCACAAAGCACTTTGCAAAGGAAATCAGTATCATTATCCCCAATTAATTAGCTGGTTTCATTTACTTACACTGTGTTGTCTTGATTTGCAAAATATATACAAAACTCTTTATGTTCCCCTTTTAGATCTAATGTGAAATGGCAGCTATATTCACTCTAGCATGAGAGGGTGCTTTCTGCCTTTCACATCCTCCAGCCCCTACGCATACAGACCCTTCTATTTTTTCTGACTGAGTGGTTTTGCAGAGCAGAGATCAAAAGGGAATTTATCAGTATCTGTCTCCCTTCAGACCATTGAAGCCAGACTTCTGACAACTGCGTAGCTGAAAAAGGCACCAAGAACAGGGGGGAAAAAGAGAGAGAAAGAAAAGCCCCATGACTACATTGTAATTGTCAGATTATGGAGGAGGAAATTGCTGTGTGAGCACCCACAGCTGCTTTGAAGGTGGGGTGGCAGAGCCTGGGGACTGTGGCCTCTGTTGATTGTTGGTTTGTCCAGCCCAAAAGGCTTCAAGGGTCACAGGCTCCTGAAGACCCTTGAGCTTATAGCTCTGATGTTGAAACAACATCCTCTTATGTTATAGAAACTTGTGGTTAAAGGTGAACTGAAATGCTTTAAACATACAACAAGAAGATCCCAGATCACTAACAGAACACATATGTAGATTAGAAGTTACAAATGCAGCACTGCTTTAAATGCAGCTTAAAATCAGTCATGTAAAATTAGTTCGTCCTTAATGAAGCTACACAGGCTGAAACAAGAGAGTTCGGAGTGTTGTTAGTGACTGGGTCCTTCTGTAAAAATGATATTGTAATGGTTAGGCAATAAGGACCACAATCAATCACTAGCACCCAGACCCATTAGATATTGCTCTGAGCTGTAAAATTTGGTTCCTGATCTAAACTTTTTGATTTGAAATTGTGAGCAGTTCCTTCCCTGACTACTCAGCCAAACTCTTAGGTAGTGATATTAGGCAGCACAGACCCCGTTTAGCTAGACCAAAGCCAGAGAGCCAGTTATAAGGGCCTTGTCTGTATCAAATGTGTTTTGTATTTCCTCAACAGCCTACAGTATATGCTATATTGCAGTCTTTCGCTTCTGAAGGCAGTTGTTGCTTATTCAAGCGTATGCCTTTCTGAATGAGTTATTCTTTGCCCTGCTCTTTGCCTGAAAACACTGAAAAAGATAACACTCCTGCATGATCATGGTAGTGATAGGATTATTTGTTGCACAGGAAACACAAATCCCTGAGCTCAGCACTTGAAAAATAGAAACTAGTGTTGAATGTATCCTCCATGTTGTGAATTCAATCAGGTTCAGGTACTGAATTAAATGGGAATATGCTTATCTAAACTTCAACCCAAGCAAACTATCCAGAACAATTAGATCTGTAATACTGGGACTTGGGCCAGTTCCCTTTAAAAGCAATGAACAGGCTCCCACTGATTGTTGCAGGAAGGACTAAGGCTAGGGGCTGGGATTCTCAAGAAAGCCTGCTTTCTTGCGAGATTTATGGTTGTTTTTGCATTTGGTTGAGAACATGCTAGACAGAACACTCTGCTTTGGGCAGTTGTGGATTTAGCCTCAGCTACAATCAAAGGGGACAGAAGCAAAAGTAACTGCAAAATATATAACACCACTAGAAATAATGGATGTTTAACTGAAGAAAAGATTTGGTTTAGTTTGCCTTCTTGGCAAAGGTTTAGACCAGTTTCAATTTTACATGAATTGGTAAACCATCCACTAGTTAGAAGCTCACCACTTCTTTATGAATAGGTAATTATTTAAACCTTTTTGTATAAATATTTATTTTATTTATGAGATGAGATTGCAAAGGACTTTTTAAAAATCATTTACATCTACCTTTAAGTAAAATAACTGCAGTACACACCGCACATTCTCCATCCATGGTAAAGGAACGCTTTAGAGGTTCCATATGGGAATTGGCACCAAACAAAAGGAAGCTGGCCAAAGAGGTTAATTAACAGGGACACGTCCCCTTCAACATTTCACACCATGTTATTACTATCCAGATATTCAACAGGATGTGGTTACATTTCTTCTCCATGGCATTTCAGAAATGCGTTTGAGACTGCCCTGTGGAGCCTTTTTCAGATTTAAAATCTGTCATTCCTAATACTTCCATGTGAAGTGTAAATGAGAAAAGGATATTTGGTTATAGGGAGGTTTTCAACATAACACTCATTTACTTAAAGAAAGCGAGGAAGGGGATGTTGTTCCCTCTATTGCTAATGACTAGATTTTGTTTAAAAAATAAAAATAAAAAAAGGGTTCCCCCCAGGTTATTTTCAAAGCAAACAAAAATAACCAAAATTAATTTTTATTTCTAATAGACAATTTTATTCTAGTTTGATTTTAATCACAGTTTTTGAAAAACCAAAAAAACTTCCTTGAAATTAAATAATGTCCTTTGTGTTCTTAGAATTTTCCCAGAAAAATAAAATTTCCATCAAATTGTTTTCCTGAAAGAAATAAACTTGTGTTTGATTAAGATTTTTGGCAGGAAAAACATTGTGGTAAAAAATTTTCAACCATCTCCACTAATGCTATCTTGGGTTTTCCAGACTATGGGCTAAATTCTTGTTGTCTTCAGTTTCCTTTCCAAATTGGCATCATTGTTAGAATACAGGGGAAGAAAGAGCACAAGGAAGCTTTGTGTCCCATATGCAATAGCTGGGCATAGACCCAATTCCTTTTAGTGGTTTCTAGGACCCAAGTAACCCCAAAGGCAACAGGGAGGGGCAGTGAGGGAGGTGGGGTTGTGGTGTCCCACTATGGTGGTGCAATGATACACCATTCCTATTGCAGACATTAAGCCTTACAGCAATGATTGCTGTGTTAATGGTGTGACCACAATGGCCCCATGAACAATCCCTCTGTGTAAATTACTTCTTCCAGGAGCATGAGTCACCCTCACAGAACAGGGTAAATGAGGCCAGACCAGTGTACTTACATACTAAAATATACATTCCTGGCTGTTAGTTTCTACCATGAAAAGCTGCTTCTTGAGCTTCTGCAGAGAGCCTGTGATGTGGTCCTTCTGAAGGGAACTCGGCTTAAAGTGTTTCCTTATGCAAACAGGCACAAACGCCAGCCAAAATTTGGCCTAAAGTGTTCTTTTAAAATCTAATTTTTCTTTCAGTACCTCCCCTTTTAGTAAAATGCCAATTGAAAACAGAGTAGTTAACAGCATTTGTTTTAATAGCCACTTTCAGGTTTGCTTCATAAGCTGGTTCACAGGCATTCACAATGTTTCCTAGATTCACCAAAGTGGACGGAAATTTCAAACGCAAAACGTTTTTCATTATAATGAGAACAAATCATGACAACATTTCCAATCATATTGTCATTTCAAAATCTCTCTTCATAAAATGGAGCTTGGGGCCAAATAGAAGAGTCCTTATAAGAGTGAAAATACTGTCTTAGAAGAAATGTTCTTCTACATTTGAAGTAAGATATTATTCCTGAAAGTGACAGAAAACTCTGAATTTCACTGAGTTTAGTGGGCAGTTATGATCATTTCCTGATATCTGTGCTTATTCCTCATTCAGCCAAAAGTTTCCCTGAAGAACTTCATACTGTAAGTTCTTAAGACAAGATTTAGGCTTAACATTTCACAGAAAAAGGCTCCTCAAGCCAGTCTAAGGGACGGCACATAGATGCACTACACCGGGAACAATCCAGAGATGAAATAGTGACTTGATTTATATTTCTTTGGGCATGTCTACATCTGCATTTATGCACGCCTAAACTTAATGCACATTTGCCTAATGCACATTAAGGCAATTTAGGCACGTGTCTACACATACAGTTAGTCCCAAGTCAGTCAACATACACAGTATTAATGTGTCTTAGTACATCTATATGTGCATTAAGGTACGAATAGCTTAAAATCACCATTTTTAACGTGCATTAAGGGTGCACACATGTAGACTCGCACCCTTAATGTGCCTTAAAAATGGCTAGTGCACCTTAAAAAGGTACATGTAGATGTGCCCTTTTACTGCTTACTCTCTTGTTCTAGTATGTAAAAAATCTATGACTGTCCCATACTAGTAGAAAACTGCTTACTCTGGTTGGTTATTAGTTTACTGAGGTACAATGTAGATAGTTTGTGAGAGGACAAAGCATAAATGACAAGAACCATGTGAACTACAGGTATGTAATATGCCTTTTGCTTCACTGTATCTCTACATGAATGAACAAGCAAAAAATTCCAGTCAGCTTGAGGGATAGGAACTGAAAATCTTTATTGAAAGATTCAATATGGCAGACTTAGTGTCATTATTAACATCATAGCAAAATTACATGGTACTGTGTCAGCACTTTACTTAGGAACCCTTCACAAAATTATGGCAATAAAAATAGGAGTAGTTCCTTCTCCAGAGAGCTAAAGCTCTGGGACTTCATTAGCAGAAGACAAAAATGAAGATAGATCCAATAAAGTCTATATGTGACTGCATAAATAGCCCTATACTCTGTGTATCCATCCTTGGAGCACAGAATACATAGGTTCAGATTTAGAACAGTTTATGTGGTGAAAAGCAGAATTCAATCCCAAACTTTCCTAGGTTTGCCTATTTCTTATGATACTTGCTACTACAAGTTACAATGCAACTTCAAGCTACATATAAACCATTTTGATGTATGTTCTGTTCACTACTGATCAAAACTACACTGCTGATAGAAAACCGTATAACTTATACTGATTCTGCCTCAGGCTTTTTAAATGTCTGTACCTAGCCCCATTGAAGAGAATAATCCTGAAATGGTGAAGAGATGGCAAGGATGACCTAATAAATCTTTTCTATTGCTAAACTCAGTAGCTAAGTACAGACATTCAAAAAGCTTGAGCCTGAATTGATTGAATATTTTCCAGTTAGTCTAACCTGCATAGATTGAACCAACAGTTGCAACAGAAAAGACTTCTATGCCAGGCATAGACATTACACTTTTACTGGTACAAGTGACTGGAAACCAGTCTATACCTGTAACAGAACAGAAGTTTGGCGCACGTAGACTGCTTTAAAAATGGAGGAATCCCACTCCCTACCATCGGAGTGGTCAGCCCTTCCAGTATAAACTCCTGGCCTGGAAGAGGGAGTGTCTGGGCAACAAGCTTTGACTTTGTACTTAGGCTGCTGTACCCTTGGCTTATGCTGCTACTGGTACTCTGTCAGATTTTCTGGATACCCAACCTGGCTTGCCCACAGACCCTGAGTGTGGCCGGACCCTTCTGGCTCCCTGACCCAATTGGTTTGATCCCCTGGATACCAGACCTGGCTAGCCTCCTGACCTCAGGCTCTGACGGACTCTCTGGATGTCTCTGGATGTCTCTGGACTCAGTTCCCAAAATGGATCTCTTGGCTTCTCTGTACTCAGATTCTGTATATTCCCTTGGATCTTGGTGCTTCTTCTGATCCTGGGTGACCCCCAGACCTCCCCCTGCCCCATGGCCCATTCAGGTGACCCGCAGAAAGGTTGCGGAACAATCGAGAATATCTGTACTTGTAAGGTAAGACTACTGATATTAAAATATGAGTGGTGTGCTTTGATTTGTAGAACAAAAAAAAGGTTAAGTGGTCGACTGAGATCCTCAGCAATTTTCAAATGGTCTGAGAAAAAAAGTTTGAGAACCGCTGGCTTAGTTTCACTTTTTGTGGAATAACAAGGGCCAGATTTTCAAGAGTCTAATATATGCTGCAAAATCTTATCATAAGCATCACAATAAGAATTTGTGTGTGCATGGGTAGATGTAGGATTTTATAGGGGTGGCAGTATGGATGATGTGGTGCTTTATCGTTTATAAAGCAATGCTTTATCAAATTAAAAAGAAACAAAAAGTTTTACTAATAAGCTAGTGCCCTATGGCTATATAACTCATAACAAAAACAAATATAAATGGGATCTACATTAAATTGCAATATCATATATCATGTTAAAAAACACAACAAAGCAGGCAAAAATAATCAAAAGGTGTTGTTTCATTAGTCCTGCAGTCAGTAGAATTAAATAGACATCTCTTTTTCAGATTAATGCAACACAATCTAGCCTTCTTGAGCATCTCAACAGTGCACACAATGTTTCACTGGGTGTGTCTACACATGTATTTACATGTGCCTGAACTTAATGCGTCTTTGGTTAAGATGATTTAGGCGTGCATCTACAAGTGGACACGCTAATGCACATTATGGTGCATAAAATTTAGATGCAAATAGCGATGTCACAGTGCATGTGCATATGCACATTAAAGTGGTGTGGCATCCATTGATGCACACCACATTAATGTGCATTAGCACATCTACACATTCTCTAATGTGACTTAGCTATTTGCACATAAATTTGATGTTTGCTTTATGCGGGTATCAAATTTAGGTTCAAATAGCCTAAAATTGCCATTTTAAAGGTACATTAAGAGTACACACATGTAGACGCACACCCTTAATGCACCTGAAATTGGGCTAATGCTCATTAAATGCACATATGTAGACTTGCCCACTGACAGTTATTTCCACACCTCAGTTAATGTTTTTAGCTAGAGTTAAAAGCAGTCTGGAGGGTTGTGAAATAGGAGCTGCACTACCAGGAGCAGCAAATAGGTAGGTGAATTGCAAAAGAAAGGATAGCTTGATTAATGAAACATCAAGGCTATTAAAAAAGAAGAGAGGATCATTAACACCTGTGGAAGAGTTCAGAAGGAATCAGGTACATTATAACGAGCCATGAAGTCAATTTACTCCACTATTGCTGCCTGAATAGGAAGTCTGCTGCCACTTCTAGGCAGTTGGTTTTAAACTTTGGGTGGACCAGGAATCAAATGGGAATGCAACCATGCCACTGTACCTCCCCCTCCCAACCCATGGATCCACCTCTAGCTGTGTGCCAAACACTTTTAAAAATCTTATTTAAATGCCTAAGTAGTACTAAACTTTGTTGGAAATCTGGCTACATCATATTTCAGAAATACAGGGGACAGGAAAACTTAAGAGACTAGCATTAGTGGCTCTTACAGTTTAAAATCCTGCTCACTTAGTCAGGATAAAGTACAGATAGTTTATCCTCACAAACATGGCTCTGTATTATTTAACCTAAAGAGGCTGCTTGCAGACATTAAAAAAAAAAAAAAGCAGCCCTTTACTTTAAACTCGGTGTGCCCCCACGCTGATCCCATCACATGTCTAGAAGACTCAGCATCTTAGTTGGACCCAGCTCTACAGTATCTGTATAGATCAAGCACTTTAGTAGGGCTGTTTGGCACTTTTATGTAATAGCTGATTGAATCAGCTTGAGTTAAAAGTGCCCAAAAGCCACAATGAAGCAGCTGATCTACACAGATGCTGCAGAGCCAGGTCAAAGTAACGCACTTCTTCTGGTATTTTTTTTTTTAATGTATGTAAGCAGCCAGACATATCTGCTAACTCTGGATACTATTAAGGATTTTTTTTTTCTTTTTGGGTACAATACTACTAGCAGACAACTACCAGTAAGATAACTAGGACATTAAGCAGAAAGGGTGTTTACATCAACTTATATACTGCACCTCCAAAACTGTTTTCAGCTTTTCTCTCTGGCCTCTATGCTGCCTAGATGTGCCCTGCTCATGTTCTGTTTCTGCACCTCCACTCTTCCATGGAGGTGCCCTCCTCCATGTTTTGCTTCAGCCTTGAAAGTACTGGGTAGCTAACTCATGCCTAAATCCAATCAGGATCCAGAAGCTAGATGCTCTTTAAGCTACTTTCCCTGATAGGCTTGATAATCTATTCATGTTCTGAGAACACCTACTGTATACCTACAGCCTTGAGTGCAGTATAAAATGAAGTGGCAGCCACTGCTTTCTTTTATACTATAACCTTGTGGTTAGTACACTCAGCCAAGTTATGGGAACTATGGGTGCTTTTATACATGACAAAAATTGCCCTTTTTTGCAGTTTAATTATGTTACACTTTACATGTATGGTATTTTTTTGCAATTTAAATGAGTTTGTTGCAATGCAAAATAAACCACATCCCAATGCATTTTAGTTTGCATCAATGCAAATTGCAACAATACAGCCACTGATCTGTCACGCGTACATGTGAAGTCACTGAATAACGTGTAATGAGCCCCTTTGTCCACCAGATGTAAATTCAATTTGCAGCTATTTGTGCGTAATGGCTATTTTCAGACACCAGGTGTAGTTGCCTGGCCTGCCATGATTCAGCCTTTTGCTCAGGAGCAGATTATGGGTGCCCCTGCCTAATGCAAGGAAAACTACCTGTCCACTTTATGCAGGCGGCTAAGAGCCGTTTCATTTCCCACTAAAAGCCAAATTGCTACCGCTCAGTCTGAGCACTGCAGGAAGCAGACAGCCCTGGGAAGCACTTGCTGCCTGCACGGACACCTCCGCTGGCCCAGCACTGCTCTGCCCAGGGTGCCCATCTGGGCCTTGCTGCCCCTGGCTCCCCAAGGGGATCCCTGATTGCCAGTGGCTCAGTCAGCCCATAACCCACCCCTGCTTCATGCAAGGAATATAAAACCACCTGGCTGCTTTATGCAGGCATCTGGGAGTGGTTTAATTTCCTGCTAAAAAGGAAATTGCAGCCACCTGCTCCCAGGACTTCAAGCATCAGGAAGTCCCAGGAAATGCCCACTGCCTACACAGACACCCCCACCCAGCCAGCATGGCCCTGGCCAGGGTACCTGCCTGGGTCTTGCTGCCCCTGGCTCCCCAGGGTGGGACTATGATTGCCAGGGGCACCATCAGACCATAATCTGCCCCCGCTTCATGCAAGGAATATAAACCCACCTGGATGCTTTGCACAGGTAGCTGGGAGCAGTTTCACTTCCCGCTAAAAAGCAAATTGCAGCAGGGAGCTAAACTCTGCAAAGAAACTTTTTGCAACCATTGCATTTTATGCTGGAGCCAGGGAGCAGGGGCTCTTGTGAGTCACAGTCTGAATGGCTTAGCGCCACTGGGCGGGGATTCTTGGGAGCCACGGTGAGGAAAAGAACTTTTGCCAAACTCAATGACTCAGACACTGTGACCCATTGAGCCAGACACTGCTTCCAGCATCCCCTGCCTGAACAACCAACCGACCCCTCAGACCCCCAACCCTTCAGGAAACCACCTGCCCCTTCCCTGGCATTGGGCCAGGCACAAGCCTCAGGTCTGGCATGTATCTGAAGCCTGAGTCACCAAGGCAAACCATGAAAAGTGTCTTCCCTGGTAAAATTAAAGCTCAGGTCGGGGTAGAGGAGCTTGCACACCAGAAAAATTGGGCAAGACTCTGGTCAGGGATGTCCAGGAGATTTCCCCGGTGACAGAGAGGCATAGTGTTGTGTGGCCCAGAAAGGATTTGCAGCTGTAATCACAACCAAATAGCCAGTTCCTTATTTGAGCCATTTTACTTAGCACAGACTAATTTCCCCCCCAACACCATTTATTTGCTCACCAGTTTTACATAAAAACAGGCAAGCAGCTTTCTGTGTGCCCACTTCAGTGTTAAGAGTGCCTGCTTTATGAAAGGTGGGTCAGTTGTGTCAGTATTCATTCCCTCACTAGCTATGGAAAAACTGTGAGCAGGAACAGGTGTCTTCACACATGGGTCACTGGTGGGTAACCCTCTGTTGTGCAGTGCCCTGAAAGGGACCCTGTGGGTGCCCATCATGGGCCTAGACGTCAGTACATGGCTCATTGATTAGGCTGATATTGATTAGACTACACTTGGCTGATATTTTTAGTGTCAAAACTTGCAAAAAACTGTCCAGAACAAGTATACCCATAAGATACAAAGTTGCCAGCATGACATCAGCATGTCTGGTGTCCACACTTTGTGCACCAAAAATAGGGTTCGATGTGGGGGAACTTCCCTGGAACTGTTCACCTCAAGACTTATAAATTGAGGGCACAGCTCCCCTGGTACTCCTTATTGATCTGAGATGTCTGAGGCTGGGGAGAGAAGAGAGCAGACCAGGGCCCGTAGGACCATTTAGTCCTACACAGATACCAAAAGCCTGGTGCAGGTGCTGGGGGAACCCTTAAATATTGTGCCAGTTCATCAACAGCCTGCGAGAGAATGGGCACATTTACCTTGATGTGTCCAGGAGACTTGCCTAGGGGCACAAGACAGTGGCCTAGTGCTGGGTCAAGGCCAAGATTCTGCAGGCTGCTTTCTGCCATGATGTTACAAGAGCACAGCAACAGGGCACCCCAGTGCGTGGCATTTTGTATTACAGGTACCTCTATCCACTAATGGAGGTACTCAACCAGTCTGAACAGACACAGACAGAGATTTCCATGACATCCTCTCCTGCGGAGACCTCACCGACCATGGCTGAGACTTGAGCTGACTCAAGCGACAAAGACAGCAGCAGGGTACCAGTCATGGCTGCTATCCTGTGGATTCTTCAGAGGAGGAAAGATCTGCAACCTCAACCTCCACACTTGGTATGTGAAGCCCTCTAGGGACCCTTTAAGTCACCTGTCACCTAAACTGACACTGGTGGGTGATTAGGCTGGGCTATGAGGTGAAGGGGGTGGGGGAGTATTGGGTTGGCATAAGGCACCGCTTTAAAGACCCCGTGAGTTAGTTGGCAATGCAGGGAGATGCAGGGCAATGCACAGCAGAGGCTGTGATGGACAATGGTTTGTAGCCACTCAGGGCCTGCAGCCACCATTGGCCAGGCAACTCCTTCTCAGACATTTTTGCTCGAATGCTACTTCAACTCTCACAAGATTCACTGAGCGCAGAAAAAGACTCTAGTTCCTGCATTTCTTTATTTTCAGCTCCTCTTGGTACACCGCCACTGAGCAGGTGCAGGCCAGATAGGCATGCTGTCAATGGTTCCCAGAGAGAAAGGATCATCAATGCCATCAATACCTGTGCTGTATGGCTGGTACCTGTCTGTCCTCTGCTCCAGGGACCTTGCTGACCATGGCTGAGACTCAAACTGACTCAAGCAACAAAGATAGCAGCAGGGTACCAGTCATGGCACCTGTGGATTCCTCAGAAGAGGTCAGACAGGTACCAGCGTCTGGATTTTGGAGGCATTTCCACACAAGTGGGAGAGAACAGGAGTCAAGCTTGGAAACCAGAAGACATTCCCATACAAGGGGGTAAGAACAGGAGTCGAGTTCAGAAATTTAGAATTCTTATTGCTTAGCTGTTATAAAAATTCTTGATCTTTGCTTATTGCTTGTTGTTACAGAAGTTGTTGAATATGGCTTATTGCTTGTTATAAAAGTTGTTGATTATTTCTCATTGCCTATTGTTACCTGGTAAATGCTGTTTTGGGGTGAATTACTAAATTATGGAAATCATGCTTAATATAACAATTGTGTTAAATTATGTAAATAAAGGTTTCTATGTGCTTGACTTAATGTTCCATGTGTGTATAGGGCAAGGGAATTGATGCACATGCATTTGTTTCAGTGTGGGCGTTTAGCAAGTCCTCAAGCCAGGCTGCCTGGCTTTGTTCTCCTCACCGCCAAATCAACAGCAGTTGACAAAGGGACCCATAGAATGGCTGGTAACCCTGGTAAAACAGGAAAAACTGGTAAATTTCCATCCCTCCCCACCCATGCTGGCAGCTCACCAGTGAGCAGCACTGTCAGGGCTAGGGGGTGCTGTGGGTGGGGATTGGCAGAGAGACCCCCTTGACAGGTGCCCAACACCCAGTTATGCCTGACAACCCTAGCCTTCCTGGAGCTGGGGATTCCTGGGACTGTGTGGCCACCATGTGCTTTGAACAACAAATGAAACTGCTCTTGGGTGCCCACATTCACCAGCCAGGGAATTATTAATTCCTTGCATGACCCAAGTTAAAGGCTACAGTTCTGTGACTGGGCAGCTGCAATTTTCTTATTAGTGGGAAGTGAAACCACTTCCTCCCACCTGCCTGCATAAAGCAGCCAAGTGGTTTTTTATTTCTTGCATTAAGCAGGGGTGGATTATAGACCGATGGTGCACCTGGCAATCAAGGGCCCCCCTTGACAAGCCAGGAGTAGCACGGTCCAGGTGTGCACCCTGGACAGAGCAATGATTTGCAGCCTAGGGTGTCCATGCAGGTGGTGGCTGCTTCCCGGACTGTCTACTGCCTGCAGTTCTGGGAGCAGGCAGCTGAAATTTGCTTTTTAGCGAGCAATGAAACTGCTCCCGGCCACTTGCAAAAGATGGCCAAGCAGTTTTGTATTCCTTGCATTAAGCAAGAGTGGATTATCATGGGAAGATGGGGCCACTGGCAACCATGCCCCCCCTCCCCCCAGTGAACCAGAGGCAGCATAGCCCAGGTGGTTAGACAGGTTACAGAGGTGGGCGGATGAGAATAGAATGGAATTCAATGCAGACAAGTGCAAGGTGCTGGATCTAGGGAGAAGGAACCTGCAACATACCTATAGGCTGGGGAACACCCTTCTCAACAACACAATGGCTGAAAGGGATCTTGGAGTCATTGTTGACTCCAGGATGGACATGAACCGCCAAGGCGAGGAGGCAGTCAGGAAGGCTAACTACACCTTGTCATGCATATACAGATGCATCACAAACAGGTCCAGGGAGGTGATCCTCCCCATCTATGTGGCACTGGTCAGGCCACAGTTAGAGTACTGCATCCAGTTCTGGGTGCCGCACTTCAAGAGGGATGTGGCTAACCTTGAGAGGGTCCAGAGGAGGGCCACTGACATGGACAGGGGGCAGCAGGCCAGGCCCTATGAGGTTACACTAAAGGGCCTGAATCTATTCAGGCTCCACAAGACAAGACGGAGAGGGGATCTCATGGCTGTCTATAAACTCACCAGGAGGGACCAGCAGAAAATAGGTGAGGCTCTGTTCCCCTGGGCACCACCTGGGATAACAAGGAATAACGGCCACAAATTGATTGAGAATAGGTTCAAGCTAGATATCAGGAGGCATTACTTTACGGTTAGGGCTGCCAGGCTCTGGAACGGGCGCCCAAGGGAGGTGTTGCTCTCCCCCACCTTGGGGGGCTTCAAGAGGAGGTTGGATAAATTTCTGGCCGGGGCATTATGATCCCAGCACTTGTTCCTGCCCAGGGCAGGGGGTTGGACTTGATCTATTCAGGTCCCTTCTGACCTTAGAAACTATGAAACTATGAATAGCAGGCCTGTCTGCATGTGAGATCCAGTAAGTTTGCTTTTATCCGGGAGGTGACCTTCAGTGAGGCCACTGTCCCTTCCCCCTCCCCAGCAACAACCTCAGGAATACTCACATTGTCTGTGAATGAGGACCACCCCAACTCCAGCAGGGCCAGGAGGGTGCCACTATGCTTTAGCAAAGAAGGGGAGGGTCAGACACAGGATGCATGGCTGGGAAAGAAGAGCATATGATGCATGAGAAGTTCAGGTTAATGCTTCTGGTGTTCAGGTAATCTGCCAATACCAGATCCAGTATGGCATTCCCCCTAATGGGACTGTGTACCTCCTGTGTCAGGTGGAGGTCCTGTACACAGGTTAGAAACCATTGATCCCTGTTACCCCTTGGGGTGCTCTGGTGAACAGATGTTCTCCCAGGTCCTGATGTACACCCCTTATGTTCTTATAGGCCAGGTCATCCCTGAGTCTGCACTTTTTCAGGCTGAAGAGTCCCATGGCTCTCAGCCTCTCTTCATAAGGCCTATTCTCTTGCCCTCTGATCATGCACATGGCTCTTCTCTGGACTCTCTCAAGGTTCTCAACATCCTTCTTGAATTGTGGAGCCCAGAATTGAATGCAGTACTCCAGCTGCGGCCTCACCAAGGCCGAATACAGCGGGAGGATGACATCCTGAGATTTACTTGAGAAGCATCTATGGATGCGAGACAGAGTTTTGTTTGCTTTACCAGCTGTGACATTGCATTGGTGGCTTATGTTCATCTTGTGGTCAATCATGACCCCGAAGTCTCTTTCAGCCATGATGCTAGCAAGCATAGCACTGCTGAGCCTATAAGAATGCTGCAGGTTTTTTTTCCCCCGAGGTGGAGTACCTTGTATTTTTCAGTATTGAACATCATCAGGTTTATATCCGCCCACTTACTAAGCTTATCCAAGTCAGCCTGGATCACTAACCTATCCTCAGGTGTGGACACTATGCCTCAAAGTTTAGTGTCATCAGCGAACTTGGTCAGTGTGCTTCTGACACCAATGTCCACATCATTGATAAAGATGTTAAAGAGAACCGGACAGGACAGAGCCTTGGGGGACACCACTGGTCACAGAGTGCCATAATGATTCAATTTCATCAACTACTACTCTCTGGGTCCGACCTCAGAGCCAGTTTCCCAGCCATAGGCCTGTGGTGTAGCCGAGGCCACAGTTGGCCAATTTATGCATGAGGAGATCATGGGACACCAGATCAAAGGTTTTTTAAAGTCCAGATATATGATGTCAATCTCTTCTCCCTTGTTCAAGTGATATGTCACCTGGTCATAGAAGGAGATGAGATTGGTCAAGCAAGACCCACCCGCGACAAACCTGTGCTGGCTGTCCCTCAGGATGTTGCCAACAGCCAGCTTATCAAGAAGGGTCTCTTTGATAATTTTCTCCAGAATTTTACCAGAGATTAAGGTCAAGCTGATTGGCCTGTAATTCCCAGGATCTACTTTCCGCCCTTTCTTGAAGATGGGTACTATATTGGCCTTCTTCCAGTCTTCAGGTACTTCACCTGAGTGCCACAAGTTTTCCAATATTTTTGCCAGTGGTTGGGCTTTGACACCTGCCAGCTCCTTGAGTACTCTAGGGTGTAATCTGTCAGGATCAGCTGACTTGAAGGTGTTCAGCCTCTCAAGGTGTTCCTTTACAAGGTCTACACCAATGCTGGGTATAAATACACCCTCACCCTGGTCATCCCACCTCATGCTAGGCAGAGTGGTCCCTTTGGGCTCATGAAAGACCAATGCGAAGTACCCATTAAGCTTTTTCCTGGGTATCGCTTATCCACTGACATGCAAAACATTGAGTGCCTGCTAGTCTCACAAATTGATATAATGCCTCTTCCCCGAAACTTACAAGTCCCTGGGTATGGATCCTCTGGCATCTCCGGCACCAAAACCTATCTTTGGGTCTCTGGAACTTCTCCCGTGTCACATGAGTCTGGGTGGGGAACAGTACCAGAGTTGCATCCAATGTGTCCTCTTCCTCCTCCGTGTTCTGCAGCCAAGTCATCAGGGGGAGTTATTCCATGGTCAGGATAACTGAATCTGGGGTGTCCCTATCCCCAAGGACCTGTGAGGAGTCACTCCATGCCTCTGACATGTTTCCTGGAGGAGAGGCAGGACAATCTGTGGACTCTTGGCTAGGTGTGAATTCTGGAAACCCTGTTGTCTCAAACAAATGGAGACAAGTCTTGCCTGCATCCTTGGTGAGAATGACAGACAGCTGGTCATAGAATGGGGCAACTGTGCGTCCTGACCCGGAACGAGAGTTCTCATTCTTGGCCCAATGAAAAGCACATTTCAGGGCCTTGATCTTGCTGTGGCACTGTGTCTAGTCCTGGTTGTGCCTGCACGCCTTCATTTCCTTGGCAATAGCACTATAGACTGGCTTATTTTGCCTATTTTCCAGATGCTCAAGGATCTTTTCTTCCAACCAAATCTTTAAGTTCTTCCTGGGTCCAGTTGGGGCCCCAGTTTATAGATGTATCTGACTCTGGCTCCATACCCTGCAGACTTGACTTGTTCTTCAGCGTCACCATTGAGTATTTATTTGTGACCAAAATTAGTCAAGAGAGGTCTCACTATGTTGCCACCAGAGTTGTGCGATGCTTGCTGACAAAGGCTGAGCACAGTTATATACACATGTGCTTAAAGAGCCTTTTCTGAAATTCCACGTACACAAACCTATGAAGGTGTGACCTGTGTCTGCGTACTGGCAGTCAGGGGAGTGTGCTCAAGTGGCCTTCCCTAACAAAACACCTGTGATATCCATAACCTGCCCTAAATTGTCCCCCATTGTCCAGAAGAATAGATTCATAGATTCATAGATCATAATGGCTCTCAGCCAATCACACCCAGAAGTCTTTGCATAGCAGCTCTCCCTTCACACACACATCCCTTCCCACAATGTCCCACCTATCAATCACTCAACTGTTCTGTGGGTCTATTTCATCTGATGGGGGGTGGGGGGAATTGGGGTTCGTCCATTGAGTGTTCAGCTCAGCTCCACCCTTTTTAATGCTGAGTGCTTGATGGATTTCAGGGGGTATCACCAAGAACAATAAAAGCCCAAGTTTTGGGAGGAGGTCCTGTTAGAGAACACTGGTGTGTTTAGGAACTTAAATGGAGCAGGGATGATAATGCTGCCGTATTTCAAAACGGGGTGTAGGGCAATTTCGGACCATGTGAGTGCAAAACTATTTGATGGTTCTGGTGCCTCTATGCCTGGCATAGGTGTTTCATAGTTTCATAGTTTCAGGGTCGGAAGGGACCTAATAGATCTTCTAGCCCGACCCCCCGCCAGGGCGGGAGAACAACCCAAAAACACAAACAAAACCACTCACCCTAAAAACAAAAACGGGACTCAAATGAGTCCAGCCAGGTAAGTATCCAGCCTCTTCTTAAAGATCCCCAGGGTAGGGGCCAGCACCACCTCCCTTGGAAGTTGGTTCCAGCTCCTAGCCGCCCTGACTGTGAAGTAGTTTTTTCGGATGTCCAATCTGTACCTCCTCTCCATCAACTTGTGCCCATTATTCCTTGTTATGCCAGCAGGGGCTAGGGGAAACAGCGTCTCCCCCAAACCCTTCTGGTTCCCCCTAGTGAGTTTATAGACGGTCACCAGGTCCCCCCTCAGCCTTCTCTTGTGGAGGCTGAATAGGTTCAAGTCCCGCAGTCTCTCACTGTAGGGTCTGCCCTGTTGTCCCCGGATCATGCGGGTGGCCCTCCTCTGGACCCTCTCCATGTTGTCCACATCCCTCCTGAAATGGGGCGCACAGAACTGGACACAATACTCCAGCTGCGGCCTGACCAGCGTCGCATAGAGGGGGAGGATCACCTCCCTGGCTCTACTCGAGATGCACCTGTGGATGCACGACAAGGTCCGGTTAGCCCTGCCAACCATGACCTCGCATTGTCGGCCCATGTTCATCTTGGAGTCAATAATGACACCAAGATCCCTTTCCGCCTCCGTGCTCTCAAGTAGGGAGTTCCCCATCGTATAAGTGTGCTGCTGGTTCCTACTACCCAAGTGCAGCACCCTGCACTTGTCCGTATTGAAACGCATCCTGTTCCTGTCTGCCCACCCCTGTAACCTATCCAGATCCTTCTGCAATCTCTCTCTCCCTGCTAGCGTGCTCACCTCCCCCCAAATTTTGGTGTCATCAGCGAATTTAAACAGGTTGCTCTCCACCCCAACATCAAGATCGCTGATGAAGACATTGAACAGCGCAGGGCCCAGGACCGAGCCCTGAGGGACTCCACTACCCACCTCCCCCCAAGTCGAATATGATCCATCCACCACCACCCTCTGAGTGCGACCCTTCAGCCAATCTGCAATCCATCTGACCGTGTAGGCGTCTATGCCACAGTCGCCTAGTTTATTAATTAGGATGGGGTGAGAGACGGTGTCAAAGGCCTTGCTGAAGTCCAGAAAGACTACATCCACCGTGACGCCTGCATCCATGGCCTTTGTGACCTGATCATAAAAGGCAATCAGGTTGGTCTGACATGATCTCCCCCTAATAAATCCATGCTGATTGCCCCTGAGCATCATCTCGGATGCCGGCCCATCACAAATGTGCTCCTTGATGATCTTCTCAAAGAGCTTCCCCAGGATTGAGGTAAGACTGACGGGCCTATAATTGCCCGGGTCCTCCCTTTTCCCTTTTTTGAAGATGGGGACCACATTAGCTACCTTCCAATCGTCTGGCACCTGGCCCAAGCACCACGATTGCTCGTAGAGCCGTGCCAGGGGCCCTGCAATAACCCCAGCCAGCTCCCTCAGCACCCTGGGGTGGAGAGCATCCGGACCCGCTGACTTGAATGCGTCCAGCCCCTCCAGAAGCTCTCTAACCCGGTCCTCCCCAACCTGAGGTCTGAAGGCGATCCCCTCGCGTCCGGCTTCTATCACAGCAGGGAAGTCCCGGTCCCTGCACAAGAAAACGGAGGTGAAGAATTGGTTAAAGAGATCCGCTTTATCCTCTGACGCAACCACCAGATTGCCCCGCATATCCTGCAGGGGCCCCACATTACCCGGCGCCTTCTTCATCCTCCCAATATATTTGAAAAAGGATTGTTGATGTACTAATGGTAGCTAGTTATTCAAAAATAGTGCTGGCACCACAAACCCACATTTCTTCCCTGGCATATTCCAAGGTGGGTACTGTGGCAGAAATGCCCCGTCGGTGCCCCTCTCCAGAGATCTGTCTCAGACAGCCTGAGAGGCTGCTGTTGAATCTCTCACAGCGGGGATCTCGCTCCTTGTCTGCAGACAAAAGCCTGGCGCCTGGGAGGCGATGCTCTGGTCACCTGGGCAGGGGGGGGAAGACCCAGCCCTGCGCGCGGGCCCAGGTAGCCAGGGATGCCATGCAGATTGGACGGTTTGTGGCCAGTATTGGCAGCTTCGATTGGACCGGCTGCTGAGGTCAGGGAGGTTTTAAAAAGGCCTGGGCCAGGAAGAAGGGAAGCCATTATCCATGCGGTCATCCAGGTGAATCTGAACCTGGCTCTCTCCTCATCACCGCATGCTGCAAGAGTGCCCTGCCTCCAGAGGAAACAACAAGCACCTCTGGATGATGCGAGTGAGTAACCTACTAGAGATCCGATCAGATATTTAGCTTCAGTAACTCAGATGCGTGTTGAAACGGCTACCTCAGCCACCCTGGGTTGCTCTATGGGATTCCTTTGATATTCCTATAAGATTTCTTGATATTGCTCTACCTTTTACCCTATTTCTGCCCTACCCCCTGTAATCAATAAAGTGCTCCTTTGTGACCGGTGTGGGAGACTTATTGAGGGGTGGGTCTAAATTATGCCAAGGAGGCCCCTTAGGTCGGTGGACTAAGGGAGGCTTCCTAATCAGCCCCTGACTTGGGGAAGTGCCCCAAGTGCTTGTACTGGGTCTAGCACCCATTGGACGATCAGGCCTGTGTTTTCCAAGGGGCGCAGAGCCAGAAGTGAGTCCAGAGCCTTGGATGGTGGCAGCGGGATCCCCAGGCTAGCGGGTGTGCTCCAGGGAAGGGGTCAGCCGGACGGGAGGCACCCTAAGGGAGGCACTCGGAGCCTGGAAGCTGGTCGGGAGCAGGGAGGTGGGCGGCTCAACGCAGGAGCGCCCCCTACTGGCCCGCCACAGGTACACTGATGTGTGATACTTCTTGGTGGGCCTATTCATTAGTCTGGTAAACACCATTATGTGCTCCCCTGGGTATATGATGGTTTTCTAGGGTCATCCTACAACCCAAGTTCTTTGAGGATGTGCAGGACATGCCCTGCTCCCCACGTCTCGCTCTGCAGGACAAATGCTCTGCTGAGGCAACACCCAACCCAAGGCCTCATGAGCTGTGTATGAATTGAAGTGTAAATAGCATGGCTGTTATATTGCTAATAGATTCTATTCAAAAGCCCTACCTATTCAACCCCTACCGCCCCCTTAGTGCACTTTGGTGGTGCTGTGAGCAAAACAACTACCTATAAGCAACTTCTATGAACCCTGGTGGACTGAGAGAGGAGAACCAAATGCTGTTGGATGCCCTGGAGATGTCCAACCACAGAATGGAGGCAATCAATAATGCAGAGATACTGCTACTGACCACAGTGCAAGGTATGGTGAACCTTCTACAAAGTTGCAAAGACACACCAGAACCTAATCACGCTGAACTATACCAGGTAATAGCCTGTACAGTGGAGTGGCAGAATTGAGAGGCAGCCACGGAAATTGCAGCTGAGTGACAGGGCTCTGTGGATCAACCTGAAGAACAATGATCGCAGGGTCTGGACCTATGTGAGCAGCTCTGACTAATGGGAATGAATTGTACTATCGACTTGAGATGATCAACTGCGGCTGAAGATGTTCTGCATGAGCAGGGAGACATTTCAGCACATAGTCTCGATGCTGGGGCTGCAGACTGTGAGGCAGCAGACTGTCATGCATCAGCCCATTGTACTGGACAAGAGGGTGGCCATGGCCATCATGAAACTGGCCACCCCCGCCAGCCTCTGCTACATTGGGAACTAGTTTGGCATGGTTCCTCATACAGTCAGGGTGGCAATACGTGAGGTATGCCAGCTGCTTCAGGATGTTGCAGCAAACAACACTATTTGCCTCCATAACCGCATAGAAATTGTTGAAGGATTCAAGGCTATGGTGTTATCCCCATTGCAGGCAAGCTGGTCATTCACAAACAGGAAGGGATTTGCTTCAGTGATCCTCCAACCCATAGTGGATCACCAGGATTGTTTCACTAACATTTATACAGGCTGGGCAGGCAGCACACATGATATGCATGTCTTTACAAACTTGCCACTGCTTCGTCTGTTGGAGAAAGGACAATACTGTATGGACCTGGGGTTCCCAATGCAGTGATCTGGGGTGTTACCGTACCCGACTTATCATAGCAGACATGGATTAACCCCTCCAGCCCTGGGTCATGAAGCCATATGGAGGACACATTAGTAACATGCAGAAAATGGCATTCAACTATCATCTCAGCAAATGCAGGATGACTGTTGAACGCACCTTTGGTCACCTGAAAGCACAGTGGAAGTCACTGAACTATAGGCTTGAGGTGCAGCCTGAAAGCATAATGGTTTTCATTGTGGCAGCCTGCATGCTCCACAATATTTGCAAGACCAGGGAGGAGGTATTCAGTGAGTTTTGGGCTGAGGAATCACAGGAGGCAGCAGGCAGACAGAGACATGGGTGGATAGTGCATAGCGCCCCACCCCCCCAATCAGCGTGCAGATGCTGGTTGGGCAGCTATTGTGTTGAATTGCCTGGCTGCATACATTATGGCTACTGCAGAAAGAGACTATTCTATCTAGGCCCATGGATATGTTACTGTTAGCATTGAGTGTTTCTGTGAATAAAAATAAAATTTTCATTGCAACACAACACTTCTTTCTGTCTCATAAGTACATTGTCTGTGGTGGCAGGGATGAAGCTGCGGTGATGGTGGGAGAGCTGGGGATGGGCAGTCATGGGTCTCCCTGTGGGCAGTTGTGGCTTCCTGCGCTTACTTGAATGCTGAACAGCTGCCGCTGTGACTGAGGCAGGACTAAGGAATGAAACTGCTCCTGGCCACCTGCGTAAAGCAGCCAGGCAGTTTTATATTCCTTGCATGAAGCAGGGTCAGATTATGGGGTGATGGTGTCCCTGGCAATCAAGGCACTCCTTGAGGAGCCAGAGGTAACACAGTCCAGGTGGGCACCCTGGCCAGGACCATGCTTGATGGGGGGTGGAGTGTCCATGTAGGCAGCAGCCACTTTCCAGGGCTGCCTGCTGCCTGCAGTGCTGGGACCAAGCACCCACAGTTTGCTTTTTACCAGGAAATGCAACCACTCCTGACCATCTACATAAAATGGCCAGGCAGTTTTATATTCCTTGCATAAAGCAAGGGTAGATTATGGGGCAACGGTGACCCTGACAATCAAGGAACCAGGGGCAACATGGCACAGGGGGGAACCCTGGCCTCAGCCATTTGGGGCTGGCAGTGTGCATCTCCTCTCCAGCCAGCCAGGGCCAAGGCCTAGGGGCAGGCATGGGGCTCCCTGTGGGCAGCTGTGGCTTCGGTGGTATGCATTCTGGGAGTTAGAGGACTAGCAGTTTGCTGGTGCCCCCTGCTGTAATTGTGTACCAAAGAGATCAGCAGGGTGGATTGTTATGTTATGCCCCCTGCTGTAATTCACTGTGAATAGGGCACTGAGCTTTATTTCATTTAAAAGCTGTCACTTGTACACAGTGACAGAACATATTAAAACACACCGTGCCAATTTTAATAAACTTGTTTAGTTTAGTGAAGATTAAAACCTGTGTACAGGTGCCCTATGGATTCAATTCCTTCCTTTGCCTGAAGGAATTCAAAACCCACTGCTCCCACTTCCCTGGAGAGTGACCAAACCAGAGGGTATTCTTGGGGAGACAGTGGGGACAGAAGCACGCTCCACCCCTTCTGTTGAAACTTTCTTTCTATGTGAAAAAGAGTTCAAAATGTAATGAGCTGGAGAGTGAAAGGAAGAAGGAGTATGACCCTGTAGCCTAGGAAGAAAGTACTTCCATGGAAGGGAGGAAGCATGGACCATGGCTTCTGGTCCATGCTCCAAGGTCTGTATACTCATTTCACCCTTGGCTATTTTATGCAAAATACATGAAAACTCCATGGAAAAAAAAAAGACCCATGCTCCCAGACTATGGGAGTATGGAGGCACCTTCCCAGAGCTGAAAGTAAGGCTTTAGAAAACAGAGGAACTGAAAATACATCTGGTCCTCATTATTTTCTGTTCCCTAGATCAATGCAGCATCCAATTAGCATTCTTCTTTCTGCTAATATATAGGAGTTTTCCACTCAGGATGCTGGCTGTTTCTGTTACATTTTGAGTAGTGGTCTACTTAAATCATAGTCAGATTTACCAATTTCTGCGGGTTGATTGCAGCATAAGGAGCAAATTCTGCGGACATTCTGGGGATGTGCTCTGGTAGCCCCACCCCTCGGTGCTGATTGGCAGAGAGAGGCCCCAGGGTGGGAGGAGGGGGTGGCCCCTCTTGACTTCTGGCTGCCCTTTGTGCAGCTCTGCCCCTTGGCATTGATTGGCAGAGAGGCCCTAGGGGAGAGGAGGTATGAGGGGGCAGTGGCCATCTTTTCTGCTGCCTTTCATGTCACCCCCCCCCCCCCCCCCCCACACCCCCCCTCTCCTGCAACGCCCCCCCCCCCCCCCCCCCCCCCAGCTGACACCTTCTCTTCCTGGAAAGACTGCAAGGCTGGGCCACAGCAGCAGCAAGGACCACTGGCTCCCACTGGGGATCCAGCATTTGATTTTTATTACATTTCTTTTTTTCTTTCTTTTTTTTTTTTTGGTTGATTTCATGGACGAGCCCAGATTTCAGTTTCCACAAAATCTGCGAAACCAAAATTTAAGTAGATCCCTAATTATGACCCTCTCCCCATGCACTGTACATACACTGTACATGGAGCCTAGATACTTCACTCAGTATTCTGGATTCCACTCCAGGGCGCAGACATTAAAAGCAGCACTGTGGCACTTAAGCCTCTTTTTGCTGCAGCCTCTGGTGTTTTGTAGCTGAAGTCTCAGTAGGAAAGGTTGCAGGTGAGACTTAAAATACAATTAAACTGTCATTATTAAAACAGAGTCAAGATTTGTAATGGAAAAGAGAGTCCATGTTTATAAGTACTGGTTTTTCTTTTTCTTTTTTTTAAACTTTTTCTTCACACCATGAGAATTCCAGATGAGCAGTGTCTTAGCTGATCCTGACAGGTTATGAGCAAAGCCAAGAAAAGTGGAGTCTCACACTGTGCATTCATCCAGTGGTGGGCTTTGACAGGTGATAGGGCAGTGCTCTGAGCTTTGTCACCGAAGAGTGGACTCTACAGGTGGTGTTACAGGTTAGCTTTAACCTTTAGCTAGGGGTAGGAAACCAACCATGGGTGCCAGAGCTTGGCATGTAAAGGCATTTTGGTTGGCATGTGCACCTCAGAGTGGACAGCAGGGAAGAGGCTGAGGCTGCAGTTCATTCTGCCCTCATAATTCCAGCTGCCACTGCCAGTGTCTCCACCACCACTGCCTCCACCACTGCCACCAGACCTGGCCCCATTTCCCAGGCACCCCAACCCATTCACCCCATACCCATAACCAGGGACACTGGACAGAGTGGGCAGGCAGATGAGATCTCCATGGAGACTGGCCCATGACCCCCATGGACAAGGCATGCTTGGCCAGGCAGATGGGATGGGGCCACAGGTAGGTAGGGAGCAGCATCCCAGGAGCGAGACGGGTGGGTGAGGCCAGGGCCAGGGCTAGGATCTCAGGGCAGTGACAGTGCAGGGCTTGGGGCCCAAGACAGAGCCAAAATCAGCTCCCCACACATCCCTCTAGGGGCTGGCCACTGCCCATAGAGCTGGTGCCATTGTAGGGATGTGCAGGGAGCAGATTGCGGCTCTGCCCCAGTCCCCAGCCTTGTGCTGTCCCAGCCCTGAGATCCCAGCCCCAGTCCCACCCATCTATCCCGCTCCCAAACACTGCTCCCTGCCTGCCCACAGCCTTATCCCATCTGCCTGGCTGAGCATACCCTGCCCATGAAAGTCACAGACAAGTCTCCATGGAGACTTCATTCACCCATCCACTGCATCCAGTGCCCTGGCAGGGTGGATGGGCCCAGGGCCAGATAGACCTCTCCCTCCTTACTGTGCTAGGTGATGTAAACGGTCATGACAGGGACCCAAGGCCAGGTCAGCACCTTCTCACTTGACCCTCAACCACTCACCAGAGCTCCTTAAGTGGCCCTCCAACCTAAATAATTGCCCACCCCTGTTCTAGGGCACCGTTAGCCAGCACTAAATCAGCCAGATAAAAAGCATTCTCCTTGCTGAGGCTCTCTGCTTCCTTCACTTCCCTCTTCTCCACTTCCAAGCTACATGCCATCCCACCCCCTACTCCAGAGTCCTGGCTCTTGTCCACACCTTCACTCACCAGCCCTCTAATGGCAAGTCATTAGTTGTGTGTAGGTCTGAGAAGGCATTAAGCTTTAATCTGTGACTTCTCTGAAACTGTTCTAACGTTGACAGCCAAACATTCCACAGCATGTAAAGGTAACCTGTACCACCACCCTAACACTGTGTAACTATGCTCAAAGGACAGGTGAACCAGCTGCAGCTTTATTGCCTGCACCTCCTATCTACACGAAACTGAAATGGCAGTAGCGCTTATCAGCCTTGCTCAGTTCTAATGTAACTGCAGCAGTACCTAGAATACTTGCGAAGCATTTGGATCATTTGTATTTGTTAACACAAGGTCTGTAACAAATGCCTGAAGTCCTGAGGGAATTATTCTGCAAGATGCTGAGTGCTCTCAGCAACTACTGACTTCAAAGCAACATAGGTAGGTCACAAAAAACTAATGTAATTCTCCATTATTGTCAGATATGCTTGTGTACAACAGTAGGAGCAGCTGTCATTGAAAATCAGGCAATTCTGCTTTTGACCTATAGGTACTCAAATACACTAGGGCAATTGAACCTAGAGAGAAACCATGCTAGCAATGATCAAATGTATAACATCACCTGAAGAGATCAGAGTTCAGACTCCTGTAATTTCCATCAACTGCACATTTAAAATCTTTGTTGGTTCTTATAGTAGCTACATTCCAATAATATCAGTTACAATTTAACATGCAGAATTGCTCCACAGAATAACACAACAAACATAGTCCTTTGTGAAGAACTGAAACTACTGAAATTATGGAAAGCTCTTTGCAAAAAGAGCTGGTGTACTCAAGTCTAGTGGTCTGAAAGCAGTGGCCAGTGTCAAACTTCTGAGAGTGAAAACTTTGCTTATGCTCCTTTTTAAATTCAAGAAGAAAATTTAGAGCTTGCTGAGGTCTCCTGCCAAGAGCTAACTCTAGTCTCATTGGAAAGTCCTCAGGACACTGCCACAGGCACCTTGAAGGACTGGATTGCATCTGAGCATTTGCTTAGAATTATCCTTCATAACGTTTTCTGAAAATATCCATCCTAGTTTTTATAAAGCAGCTTTATTTATTTTTTTATAGCCCCTGAATGTGATTACAGTCTTGGGGCACTCCCACAATAATACCGATCAGTTCTTAATCGGTATTGCTTGGGTGTACATTATTTGTGCATTGTGACATTGTGGACTTTACAGTGCCAGCAGCAGACTCTGCAGGAGTGCCTTTCTTCAGCTGCCAAAAGGAACTGTAAGCAGTTTGTCAGTTCTTTAGTGTCTCATTTTGTTCTTTGTTTGACAACAACCAATATGAAAGTCACTTTTAATATTGTTAACAAAAGAATACCAGCAAAGAAATCCTCTCTCTTCTGGCAGAGGTAGTAAGCAACAGGAGAACATGTTGAGTTTCCATGCTCACTTTGGTTAATGCAAACTGAAAACAAAGCACAAAAGGTCAATGGAAAATAATAAAATATCCATCAGGAAAGATGGGTGGAAGTGGTAAGGATCTGGAATAGGTAATTCAGTGCTGATTAATATAACAACTTAGTCTACAACACTTTGCAAATATATAGATAATAAATCCCTTTCCTGAGGATTTTGCAGTCTAAGAACAAGACTATGGTAAAAGATCATGGTCAGATTTAACATTAATTTTATGCCAGTTTTAGTGGAGTCATACTGATGTAATACTGGTGTAACAGAGCACAGAATGATGCCAGAGTTCTTTATACCTGAAGGAAGCTTATGCTGAGCCTGCATACAATGTTATGAATTCTCATCCTTCCCATTACCCAGTATAGTTACAAACTCACACAGTTAAAATTCCTTCTTAAAATTTCTTCCTTCTCTTAAATAAGGTGAAAAGGTTAATTCCCAAGGGACTAATCCTGAAAGATGCCAAGCACTCTCAGCTCCCACCGACTTCAAAGCTAAATATTTGGTTCACATGAAAGCCTCTTTAATTCCCCATTACTGTAAGGTATACTTGTATACAACAGTGGGAGCAGTTGTCATTATAAATCAGACAATTTATCAGGAGAGCTATTCTCTCAGGCAGAGCAGATTCTAACGCACCACGACATACTTTATTTGTAAGCCTCAATTCCACAGGAATTTTATTCAGGCAGACACCTCAAGGCATGCATGTTTTCAAAGTGTTTAGGCAGGAAGCGAAATTCAAATTAGATACAGTCACGATGCAAATGCATTATTATTTAGCTCAAAACGACTGAGACTGAGGGGTTGTAAATCCTGCCATAAAGAGATCCTTCAATTACATTCTGTTCAGTGAATCAGAGAAAAGGAAATCTTTCCCTGGCTTTTTCATGCAGAACAAATTTGACTCCCAAACAAATATCAATCAGCATAAAACTTCTGTGCTAGGTATTTTCGCCTCTAGATAACCTAAATCCAAGGCTTTTTTTATATGACCTTTTCTTTTCTAAAGATAACACCAGACCAAACCCTTGCATCTCTTTGAGGAGACTGAAAACTGAATCTGATTCTAAACTTTGATAATAGCCCTCATTTTTTCAAAAGGAAGCAAATATCCAGAATGTAGGATGCTTGAAATCTGGATCCAGATCTAGGTCTGAATTTTGCAGATCAGGCCATTTTTCTTCCTCAACTCCCTCCTCCCTGACTCTTTACATCTAAGCCACATTTAAATCTTATCACTACTTTTGCTCTAACATTCCTAAGTGCTGACTTTTTCTTGCTCTTCAGGCCTTTATGGGTGCATCCCCATGGGCACACACGTGCAAGGGCACATGTTTCCTGCAGGATACATGTGTATCCTGTGTATTCCGCAGGATATATAGTAGCGGCACATATTTGTGTTGCTGCTATTTGTCCCCAGGCACACCCCTGCATGTGGGCTCCAACGCACAACAAAGTGACCTGCGTCAGGTAGGGGTGGCTGGGGCCAGCACCCAGCAGTCTTACCTGGAGGCCTGGAGGGTAGCAGCAGTGCCAAGCCAGCTGCTTGGAGCATGGCTCTGGCTGGCCAGGCTCCCTTTCACGTGGTGCACACAGCTACCATGTGCACTGCACTGCTTTTTTTAGCAGGTTTTTTTTTTACATTGGGATCTCCCAGTGTCAAAAAACCTGCCACACTGCAAATTAGCAGTGCGGTCAATGAGTTCACATGAACCACATGAAGTTTGTGGCACCTCAAGCTGATTTGAGGTGCCACAAACTGCACGTGCACACTCATCGGGACATTCCTTTTAAGTCTCAGCCCAGCCCACATCAGCTTTCTGATTGACTGATCTGGCCTTCCCAACATCCCTATCAACTTCTGGCTCTTGTAGCCTAAGATCAAGTGTAATCACTGCACTGGTCTGTTGCCCCAGCTGAGGTCACTTTAGACTGGCATTGCGTAGTAGAGGGTGCAGACCTCTCCAATGCGCTTGAGACAGGACAGTTTATGAGTCTACCAGAGCCTGCCAATGGGAGGGTATCAGCAACATGCCTACTTTATGGAAATGGGGGACCTCTCCCTAGCTTGCTCCTTTGGCCTGTTAGCTAAGTGCAAGCATGACTCAGGGGCATCCAAACCCCAAGACCTCTGGGCTTGAGCCTGCACTAGGATGCCCACCACGGATTTCAGAGTATCTGAAGCCCCAGGCTGAAGAGTCTGGGACAGAGGATACTTGTCAGTAGTAGCGCCATATGGACTTGAACAACGGAGTTCTTTTCAGTCAATAGGATTTGGAATTGATTTGGATAATTTTACCTGGAACACAACATTTATTTTAAAAAATAAAATAAAATAAACTTCCCACTCTTCCTCCAAGTCCATTCAACTATGATGTGAGAGCCATTACCCACCATACTGATGGAATTAACACCACCTCACATATGCATCACTTTGAATCCCTTCATTAGCTGTCCCTTTCCTACAGCATAACATTCAAGCTTCAAAATCCTTCAAACCTCAGGCCTTCCATACTCACTTGCTTTTATCTCATTGTCCTGTAGCTCTCCACTTTCCACTCTGTTAGTCATGCCAGTCTTCAGCAGGGTAACTAAGGGTGGGTGATTGGCCACGGGTCTTGGGTGACCTTTCTCTTCATTCTTCAGAATGACTTCACTCTTCACTGTGACCTTTCTCTTCATTGTTCTTAATATACACACTACTTTATGGTGCTTTGGGTGAGAAGGATGGGATTCTCAGGAATTATGAAGTAAAGAGAAGTAGTTAGCCATGTCTGTAAGGTGCAGGTCTACTCTGCCTTTTGCCTATTTATGAAGTGTTTAGGATGGTGGGAAGGTTTAAAACTTGACACTTCCTGGATTATAGTCCCAGTCTTTAGGCTTTGCATATTATGCTAACTTCTTCCCATAGTACACCGTACTGTGGTAGTTCTAATACTTCGTATGATGCCAGGGGCAACACTGTCTATTCAGTTACATTCATTCATCCAGGCCATACCTCACAACTGGCTCACTCCCTAAAACAAGCTAAACCAAAGCCTTTAGGTTCCAAAAACTCCTTCCCTTCAACAGAAGTGTCGAGACCTTTATCAAAATCTGGCTCTGAAACTTTCAGTTTAAGACTGCAGTTTATAACAATTTACTGATTTCACAAATATTTCTAGTGTGTGTGAAAACGCATATGCATAGCAAGCCTTTCAAATTGTAGGTTATATTTGATATTCATCAGACCTTCTAACAAGCTAATGTTAAACAGAAATGCAAAACATACTGCGTTCAGTGGAACAATATTTATTCATGGCTTTTTAGTAAAGCTTGTTACTAAAGCTGGGTTATATCAATGTAAGCACGTGATTATGCTCCAGTTTTACACATATATTTTCTGACATGCAAGAGACACGCCTTGGATTTGGTGCCTTAGAAATAAATTCAGTGTTTTCAAAATATTAAAAGTTACAGTGTCCTTTTAAACTATAATTATATGAGTACAGTGCTGGTGCAAGGTGCCAAATTAAGAAATTTTAAGTTTGAAGATTTTAATGGGCTTGAATGGGCCAAAAGCCATTAACTTAAATGGCCTACTAGAGGACGTATGGGCTTGGGTTAAGATACTTAACTAAGAGATCTGGCTTCTGTTACCCACTCTGCCAGATTTGTTGATTAGCCTTAGGCAAGTTAAACTCAGCACTGTGTAACTTGGTTTCCCCATCAGTAAAAAGGGATAATAATTCCTATCTACTTCATATTAAAATTATTAGGTTTATTTCATAAATGTTTGCAAAATGGTTTGAGATCTTGGCACAGGAGGCTAAAGATAGGAAAAACATGTTTTAATCTACAGCTGTCTGAGGGACAGAGCAAGCTCTCACATACTGCTACCAATGCGATTCATCTCGGACATGGAACTCTGTAATTTTGCTAACTCAGTTATTCTACTTTTCTTTTTGGTCTATACCTGTCTATTTTACTGAACTAGTTCTTCTTGAGTCAAAACACAGAGGTTCAAAGGAATATAATCTGCATATTAGTCATTTTCTTTTAATTTCTGCCAAAAGGGTGGCGGGGGTGGTGGGAGGAGGGGAGAGGAAAGCTAAATTGCACCTTATTCAAATTAACTGAAAAATCAGTCCTTGTGTAAATCACCTGTAATTGTAAACATGTAGACATGTAAATGAGACTTAATGAGTGGTACCAAAAGATATGTGCAATACAAAATGACATAGACCACAATGCTGCACTTTCAAAGATAATATCATTGAGCATTGAAACTGTGCAGGCTATTCCTAATTAGGCCTTTATCTACAATTCCACTATCTAAACAAAAGCTTATCTTTGTTTGCTGGTCTTATCTTGTTCATCAATTGATCGTATGTTAAGCGAGTCAATGAACAAGGCTCAAATGAATGCGGCCATTTATGTATAATTTGTTTGGATCAGATTAAATTGGAAACAAGGTAAAAGTGACAGACAGTGAAAGTAGCATAGACCTTCAAGTAAGTACTGGAGGTCAAAATTAATTAATAAAACCTTTATTTGAAGTTTTCTTCTTCTCCCCTTTCCTGATTATTCTATGCTTTTTATTGGGATGAGCTAGTTATAATTATATGTCCAGCAGAAATTCTGTAAATCATGTTAACTTGAAATACCTTCTTTAGTTTTGTAATATAAGAAAAAATCTGGAATTATTAAATATACAGTAATATTTTCCCTCTTTGGGTAAAATTTAAAAAAATCTAACACCATCATGATTAACATAGCTTCCTTTTATACACTACTGTCTGCTAACAATTGTCCCAGATATAGCTATTGGTTTCTGCTGTACTATGCAGTTCTCATTGTGGCTTCACTGTACAGATGTACCAGTGCAAGTCTTTGGGACTGATCCTACATTTCCTTCCACTGTCTAGTAAGGCTCTTTCTTGGAAGGGAGGGTCTAGCAGTAGGCCTTTGCTGTTATTACTCATTTTTGTTACATAACACTTCTATGTGAGATTGAGGCTCGTTTGTATTGTTGCTGTGTGAATCTAGTCCATGCTCAGAAGTTTACATTCCTTATGGACAAAAATCAAATAGAAGGGAACCAGAAATATGTAAGTATAACTTGTCCAAGATCTCAAAGGAAATTAGTGGCAGAACCAGGACTCCTGAGTTCTATCCATTGCCATATTCAAACTACCAATATAGGAGCCTCCTCATTTCCCTTAAGTCCCTTTTAACTATCCTTGCTCATAGTAAGGCCAGAAGAGACCATTGTAACTTGACCTCCTTCACGAAACAGGACACAGAATTTCTCCAAGAATTTTCCTTCATCAAGACAATATCTTCTGATTATCTTTTTTAGAAAGTTGTCTAATCTTGTTTTAGTAAGTTAATACCTACAGGTGAATGAGAATCACCATATCCCTAAAGAAACTAATCCAATTAATTATTCTTCCTCTAAAAATATGTGTCTTGATGTCTGTTCTGAATTTGTTGTTTCAGCTTCCTGCCATTGGATCTTGTTAGGCCTTTGTCTGACATATCAGAGTTTTTCTACTTCTGTAGATACATACAGACCATATACTTGCCACCTAATAACATTCTCTTAGATAAAAAAAATAGATTGAATATCTGTCCTTTCTCACTAAGGTCTCCAGAACTCAAATAATTCTTGCAGCTCTCTTCTGAACCTTTTCCAATTTGCCCGCATTCCTTTTGAAGTGTTGAACCCAAAACCAGATATTATATTCCAATTGTGCTTTCAATCATATCTCCAAAATACAGTTCCCAGCCTGTAAGTATAACCTATCTTCTTAGATCTTAGATGTATAATCCTGTTGTTAGCTAAACTCACATTGTTCAAGTGAGCCTCAGGACTCCTCCACAGCATTGTTGACTTTCCACCACCAAATTATACATCCATTATGACCTCTCACCCCAAGTCTGCTTGCAGATGTTAAAAAAAACAAAACAAAATGGCGCTGTACTTTGAACTCAGCACACTTCTGCACCAAACCCAGCTCATGCCCAGAAGAGGCCGTGCATTAGTTGCACGCAGCTCACTCAACATCTGTATAAATCAGGCACCTTAGTGGGGCTTTTTGGGGCTTTTATTTAATAGCTGATTGACTCAGCTTTAGATGAAAGCACAAAAAGCCCCGTTGAAGTGTCCAGCCTATACAGACACTGCAGAGCCATGTTGAAGTAACATACTGCTTCTTTCATTAAAATTCTTTTTTTTTTAAGATCTGCAAGCAGCAATTTACTAAGTCTGCCAATTCCAGGTCACCTCACACAACATCTGCATCTCCCACTCTTTCTACCAATGCCCAACTTACTTCTTCCTTCTAATTCCATAAGTCTCCAACTAAACCCTGCAAGATAATCCTGCCAGGCAATTTCCCTTCCCAATTATGAGTTTCTCCAACAGACCATATCTAGCACAAATCAACCCCCTGCTCCTAAGTCTGAGAAGTAGGTACTGATCCAAATTAGAAGAACCTGACCCCTTTTACCCTCCTTTCCCAAAAGCCTTTTATTCCTGATGGGGAAAAGGGAAGGATCCACTGGTGACAGAATAAGAAGTAATGGATTTAAATTGCAATAAGAGAGGTTTAGGTTAGAAATTATGAAGAATTTCCTAACTTTTAATGTGGTTAAGCAGTGACGGTTTATTTAGAAGAGTTATAGTTTCACTTATAAGGGTTATAGAATCTCTGTCACTGGAAGTTTTTAAGTGTATGGTAGAAAAACATTTGTCTGGTATGGTTTAGACAGGGATGATTCTGTCTTGAGTAGGATGTTGGACTAGATGACTTGTTTATATGATTTCAGCCATAATTTTCTGTGATTCCATGATTCAGAGTCAATAATACACGTGGGTATGGGCATGGGTGACTGGTGCCTCCTGAGTCTGAACTTCTAAAGAAATGGTAACATTTCAGTACTGGATGAAATGTTCTTCATAAGGGTCTCATACCTAATTTACCTCACAGGGACATTCAGAGGTTTAAGTTTTATGGCTGTCATATTTAACCTGAATACCTTAGGTCTGAAGGTTCTCATAAAAGTGCAAATCATTATTAATATTCTATTACTTATTAATCTAGATTTGTATACAAATGATAAAAGAGAGGTCTCTAATTCTAAGTGCCCTGGCATAATTAATAACAATCAGAAATAAAATTAAACAGTCATCAAAACCCAAAACACCTCCTTATTACATTCACATCAGCCCCATATAAAACCTCGTCTCTCCTGCCATGGCTCAGATTCAAACCAAAGTTGCTGCAGCCACAATGCAGAGTACTAACCACTACATGATCATGGCAAGCCACTAGAAAATGTACTTGCCTTTAGGGACTTGGGGGGTCATAATTGACCATAAAATGAATATGAGCTACCACTGTGATGCTAGAGTTAGGAGAGCAAACAATAAGTTGGTGTGCATCAACTGATGCATCTCAAGCAAAACTAAGGAAGTGATTCTCCCACTCTGCTTGGCATTGGTGTGGCCGCAGCTGGAGTACTGCATCCAGTTCTGGGCACCGCACTTCAAGAAGCATGTGGAGAAGCTTGAGAGAATCCAGAGAAGAGCCACTCATATGATTAGAGGCCTGAAGAGCAAGCCGTATGAGGAAAGGCTGACAGATATGGGACTGTCCAGCCTAGAAAAGAGAAGACTTTGGGGGGATTTGGTGGCAGCTTACAAATATGTCAGGGGAGAGCATTAGGGGCTAGGGGAACAACTATTCACCAAAGCGCCCCAGGGGAAAACCAGGAGCAACAGTCATAAACTCCTAGAAGAAGGTTCCAGACTGGATATAAGGAAAAACTTATAGATTCATAGATGTTAGGGTCGGAAGGGACCTCAATAGATCATCGAGTCCCACCCCCTGCATAGGCAGGAAGGAACTCATCCGTTCCTTTTCCCCTAGTAGTTGTGGGGAGAGGCAGCCTCCCTGTGCCCCACCCTGGTCAGGGTTCCTCGTGCGATCGCCCCCGGGTCCTGGATGACCTGTAGTCAATCTCCTATTCTTTGTGAGCTGGTGAGGCTCGTAATTCCCATGCAGGGCTGTGCCTTCTCCCTTGCCAAGCTGCCCAGGAGGGCTAGCAGCTCCCTGCTGCTGTCCCCAGCCACCGTACCTGGTTTCCCTAATGGGGCGCCGGTGTCCTTCCCAGGCATTCCTTGGTCCCTGAGGCTTGTGTTCCTTATCCCATCTGCCGGAGTCCTCCAGGAGATGCTCCACTCCACTCCACTCCCCTGCACTTGGGGCTTGTGTTTCCCAGCTCCACAGCTGATGTCTCTTGGACAGCATCCCACTCTTCCCCTGCCGTCGGCCATCTGTGTTCCCATCTGCCTTTTGAGCAGCCCATGCCTCTCCAAAGCCCTGCCCCCGCTGATCGCGAATACTCAAGCTCAGGCAAGTCCAGAATTGTGGAGCCTGTATTATAGTTTCATAGTTTCATAGTTTCAGGGTCAGAAGGGACCTAATAGATCTTCTAGCCCGACCTCCCGCCAGGGCGGGAGAACAACCCAAAAACACAAACAAAACCACTCACCCTAAAAACAAAAACGGGACTCAAATGAGTCCAGCCAGGTAGGTATCCAGCCTCTTCTTAAAGATCCCCAGGGTAGGGGCTAGCACCACCTCCCTTGGAAGTTGGTTCCAGCTCCTAGCCGCCCTGACTGTGAAGTAGTTTTTTCGGATGTCCAATCTGTACCTCCTCTCCATCAACTTGTGCCCATTACTCCTTGTTATGCCAGCGGGGGCTAGGGGAAACAGCGTCTCCCCCAAACCCTTCTGGTTCCCCCTAGTGAGTTTATAGACGGTCACCAGGTCCCCCCTCAGCCTTCTCTTGTGGAGGCTGAATAGGTTCAAGTCCCGCAGTCTCTCACTGTAGGGTCTGCCCTGTTGTCCCCGGATCATGCGGGTGTCCCCTTGACTGCTTGCAGCTGTTCCCTGCCCTCTGGTGTGTCCACTTCTCCCCATAGCTTTGTGTCATCCGCAAACTTGGACAGAGTACATTTCACTCCTTCGTCCAAGTCGCTGATGAAGACATTAAAGAGTATCGGTCCAAGGACCGAGCCCTGCGGGACCCCACTGCCCACACCCTTCCAGGTCGAAACCGACCCATCCACCATGACTCTCTGGATGCGCCCCTCTAGCCAATTCGCCACCCACCGGACTGTGTAGTCATCCACGTCACAGCCTCTTAACTTGTTCACCAGTATGGGGTGGGATACCGTATCGACGGCCTTCCTGAAGTCTAAGTATATGACATCCACCCCTCCTCCTGTGTCCAGGCGTTTTGTAAGCTGGTCATAAAAAGAGACTAGATTAGTCAGGCACGATCTGCCTGCTATGAACCCGTGCTGGTTTCCCCTCAGCATAACTTGTCCTGCCGGGTTCTCGCATATGTGAGCCTTGATAATTTTAAAACTTAATTTTAAAACCTTAAAACTTCTTCACGGTTCGTGTGACCAGGAGCAGTGGTGCAGGTACCTACCCTGGAGATCTTCAAAAGGAGACTGGACGTGCACCTTGCTAGGGTTATTTGACCCCAGCAGTCTTTCCTGCCCAGAGCAGGGGGGCTAGACCCAATGATCTCCCAAGGTCTCTTCCAGCCCTAAACTTCTGTGAATCTATTTCCACAGAAATCTACAGAAAAAAATATGTTTTGCAGTGTGTCCTCAAAGTCTGTTTTGGACTATGGTAGCCAGGGGTAAAGTTAATTCCAGTAAGAAGGACTTATTCTGGAGTAGTTTTTACCATCAGCACTTTTTCTTTTAAATTTCAAAGGATCCTTCTGGGGCTCCTGTCCCAATTGCAAATGCAATAAAAACAACGGTATTATATCTCATTTCCTAAGAAACAATTATTAAAATATGAAAAAGAATTTATCATTTCCTTTCTCATTTACCATAACCTGTGTGCAGCAGAATTAAAATGTGCTACCAAGCAGGCTACTCCTGAATAGAATGTTGCATTGTGGGAATGCACCTGGAGGAAGGTTCCCACTGGGACAGGTATGTGTGCATCCCCAATGCGGCTGTGCATCAGAGAACTCTACTGGCAAGAGGCTTGTATCGCTCCATAAAGAGGAATAGCTATAACTGCTGAAAAGAGTGGAGGGAGAGTTTGTTGGCAAGAAACAAAATAACATGTGGATACCAGATACGCTGTGCTAAGTATTGCCACATATGATTTTCTAGTATAGGCTATGCTTTCACTCTTATAAATCTGACTTTTCTAACAGTGAGCTAGGTAGAATTCTATTCACAGGTCTGAGACCCTGTCAGTTCAGAATATAAGCCTACATTACAACTCAGTTTATTTCTCACACAGAAACTGGTACAAGTTCTTTAGTTCTCCATTACAAAGTTTTATTGCTTCCTCTGTCCATGAAACCCATCACCATACACTTGAAAGACAGACTTATACAAACAAATATTTTATGTAGCTGTTATGATTATTGTCAGTAACTGTCCCCATTGTTCACAAGGAGGAATTCCTTTGGTCTCATAAATACTAAACCGAGTCCTTTTTCTCCCCTCTTTAACTGTCAGATAATTACACAGTTGGCTTTAGAGTTTAACTTGTCAAAGGAGTTTCATTACTTTGTTCCTTTTGGGCAGCTTCCCCTATTGTGCTCTCTGAACACTAAACAGAACCTATATTAACTGTCAGTTAATTACACACCGTTTTTCTTCAGTATTTACCAGTCAAAGGGGCAGGTAGGCTGCAATCGTATCATCTCAATCACTGTCTCTGCTCACAAAAGAATCAATAAAGATGAGTCACTTAGTGTCACCCAGTGTCTGATACTCAAAGCCACCCATTCCTAATTGCCTTTAGAGATGGATGATAATACAAACTTTGAAGTGATAATCAGCCTAATGAGTGGCCTTGCTGAGAGGGTAGATCATGTGTCAGAACAGTTTGCAGATGCTTACGGGCAAACAAAGCCAGCTTTCCTTTTAGAGCTGAGAGGACCATGGCAAGTCTGGTACCCAGAGCCCAGCACAATGGCAGAGACTGGAGCACAGCAGGACACTGTAGCCTGCTGATCACAACTGACTCCATCCATCTTGCTCTTTGCCTTTAATCAGCACAGTCAGAACAAGTCCTCCGATCTCTGCATGTTTGTGCTGGATGTTTAGGCAATAACTGTATAAAAGATAAATTCTTTAATTCTAAATCACTCAGTTTAAATAATAATGATTGGACTTGATAGGTAGTGGTTGTGGAGACTGGCTAAAACTATTGAGTAGCTATAATTACATGCAATCGGGTGCAGCCATTCAGGCAAAGGCAGAGACTATAAAAGGGTCATTCAGACAGCAATGAAAACAAACAACATCAGCAACAAAAACAAAGCCTGTGTTTGGTTTGCTAATAAGAGCATGATCCGAGGCCTGTTCTACATTCAGGTTTTGCACTGATTTGGCCAGATTGTTAGGGGGTGGGGAGGAACTACTGAGCTGGAGCAATCCCCAACTGGATACAGTTATATCAATATAAAGTTATTTGTTTTTTTAAACCTAGGCTATACTAGATAGAATCAGCTGTGATCAGCTAAGCTATGAACACCTTTATATCAGTGTAATTTACTGAATAAAAGAGAGGTTTGCTAATCTAACATCATTTTCTCTGTCTGTTGAGTTAAATTATTGAAAGAACTGAACATGGACAAGCCTTCAAAAACATCCAAATGCAAAGGTTGCTCATTTAGATGACCAAAGGGTTAATTTGCCTTTAAAATAAAAAGGTATTACTGTGACCGAATGGGTTGGCTAACATGATGCTCAACGCATCTACTCTAAAAAAAGCCCCTAGGTCTAATCTTGAAATCTATACCCAGTTCTTTAAGTATAATTTCCACTGAGTCAATGGGAGTTTTAATGAGGGAGGAAAGAAGAAAAGTTGAACAAGTACTTCTGAATTGGCCCTACAGTTTTCAGCATTTTGCAGCCATGATTTAGGCCAAGTAGATTATCAAGATCTGGTAAATCAGCCAGATGCTAGAATAACTATGCATAATCATCTGAATTTCTAAAGCTTAGCATGCCAGTGAAGATTTATTCAGGGAAACTGGATGAGAAACAGGAACAACAATGGAAGCTAGTTCTCTTTCCATTGAAGTAAAGAGCAAAATTACCACTGGCTTTGGCTGAAACAGAATTAGACCTGGAAACCCGCTATCTATTCATCTCTATTGTGCATCTCTCATTGACCTAAAGAAATGAGTAATTTTCATAATTTGAATAGATTGGTAGATTTTTATATCATGTTATTCTATTTTAACATAATTAAAGGGCAGAATAAGGCTTCCAGTATTATCCAAGCTGTGATAGTATTTTAACAATGAGGTAGTATTGCCTAATAACTAAAGTCTAGTAAAACTTTCTTTCATGTTTGTGAAATGCACACATAAATAAGGAAACCACATGCTACTAATATTATATCTTGATAATCCTATCCCACCCTCCTTACTGAGAGTAGAGAGCTAAATTAAAGAGAACATATTGGGGGGAGGGGGTAGAGAGGAAGGAAATTACTGTTAAATTTACCTTTCAACTCAGAGAACAGACCTAAAGATATTGCTGAAGTTATGCACCTTGTCCTCACACACAACTTCACTTTCAATAACCAACACTTCCTCCAGATGATGGGCAAAGCTATGGCCACCAAAATGGCCCCACAATATGCCAACATTTTTATGAGCAACCTGGAAGAACCATCCCTCAAGAACTGCACCATGAAACCCATGTTATACTATAAATGACATCATCATTTGGACCAAAAACCTGCAATCTCTGATTGATTTCCATCACAAATTCAATAATCATCACCCCTCCATCAGACTGTCTCTTGAACACTCCAGCACTAACATTTCCTTTTTAGACACTATGATCAATATCCAGAATGGTAAAATACAAACCACCATATACAAGAAACCCATGGACCAACTTACATATCAGCACAGAACCAGCAACCACCCTAAACACACCAAGAAAGCTGTAATATACAGCCAAACCACCTGATACCATTGAATTTGCACTGAGGAGAATATCTGTGATTGTCACCTCACAAACCTCCAAAATAAGAGTGCAATGATTAAGATTTTCTTGGCCGATACCAATGGCTGATTATTAACCAGCCATATCGACCAATACTGACCCAATAGCCAATTTACAGGAATGCAGCTGGGCAGCTTGGAGAGCAGTGTCCTGTCAGTAAGTCTGCAGGGGGGAAGGGGCATGGGGGAGGGAAGAGATGTGGGGGGGCAGATGGGGGGCCCCCACAGTGAGGGAGGGACTAGGGCAGGGGCAGAGACAGGAGCAGGCGCTGCCTAGCTGAGGCGGTGAATGTGACCCTGCTGGGAGCAGGATGGAGCCATGGGTGGCTCATTCATGGGGTGCAGGGGGTTCCAGAGGGGAGATGGCTCCCCACCACTGCATGCACCCCTGCGGGTGGCATTGGGGGCATGTGCCTCCCCAGATTTGTGCACAGGGCAGGGGCAGTCTGCCCACTGCGGGCTCAGAGCCAGAAGCTGTGCTGGCCTGTTCCTGGCAGGGGGGCTGGGCCAAGACTGTACTCAAGACAGGCAGGGGAGAGTGAAGTTGGTGGCAGCAGCACTAAGAGGGGTGGCTATGGGGTGGGCTACAGCCACCCCAAAACTGGCCGTAGCCACCCTTCCTAGCACTGCTGCCACCCTCCCCGCCCTCACCCACCCCAAGTGAAGCCCTGGCCCAGCCCCACTGCTGGGAAGAAGCTGGCACAGCCCCTGGCCACAAACCTGCAGTGGGGAGCCTGCCCTTGCCCTGTACACAAATCTGGGGAGTCATATGACCCCCCCCATGCCTCCCCGGGGGGTGTACACAGTGGTGGGGAGCCACACCTCCCTCTTCCCACCCCTCCGTGGCCCTCAGATGAGCTACCCACTGCTCTGTTCCACTCCCGGCAGGTTTGCATTCATTGCCTGCCCCTGCATCTGCCCCTGCCCCACTCCTTCTCTCACCACAGCGGCCTCAATCTGCCCCCACCTTGCCTTTTCCTCCCCCACACCCCTTTCCCTCTACAGACTTACTGGCCAGACACTGCTCTCCAAGCTTCTGGGCTGCATTATCAGCTACATCAGAGAAAAAAAGACAATTGTAGATAATGTTAATTTTCCTATCATCAGTGCTGATCTGACACGCGACTGATATATCAGTGCACCCTCTACCGAAAAGAGTTTTTACTCAACAAGGACACTCCTCCAGAGAGATAGATCACACTTTTGAAAGAGCCATCCAGATGCCACGTGAAGAATCGGTGCAATACAAAATGAAAATCCCCATAAATCTCACACCATTAGTTATGACATACAATCCCTCCCTGGAACCTATACGGAAAATCCTCAAACAATCGCAACCCATACTAGAAGACCCAATTCTTAAAGAGATTTTCCAAGAACTACCCATCCTAGCCTTTAGAGAAGCACAGAACCTCACCAATCTCATTACCAGAAGCAAACTTCCTATGGACCAAAACACACTGAATGGATCCAGACCATGCCAGGACACGAAATGTAAAACCTGTTAACATATTTCCACCACTCCCACAATAACTACACCCTATAACAGAGCCATCACCATTCCTGAATCTTACACCTGCACCTCCAGAAATGTAATATATCTCATCCAGTGCACTAAATGCCCTGATGGAAAATATGTAGAAGAAACCAAACAACAACTGCATACTAGAATGAATGCACACTGAAAATCTATAAAAGACAAAGATACCCAATTACCTGTGGATGCAATCTCTCAGTTCTAATCCTCAAAGGGAATTTACAAAACACCTTTCATAGACGAGCCTACAAACTTCAATTCATAAATTTACTGGATACAAAAAATCACAGACTCAGTATAGACATTGGATTTATGTCACATTATAACCTGGCTCCCATATGATAACCTCAGGTAACCTGTCTGCATTTTACCAGCTACATTCTATCATCAGGTCAACATTCCCCTTTTTTCCCTCCTCACCTACCTGTCTCATATCTTTTGTCTTCCATGGCATCTGATCTTCACTGTCATGTGTTTGCATTTTCACAGACCTGCATTTTGTATATTGGCTTCTATTCCATCCAGGAGAACACAAAACAACAGCAGACTCTACCTATGCTTGAAAAAGGGTGTTTGTGCCAAAAGCTTGCAAATAACAATTTTCCCAACTATTTAGTTGATCTAATAAAAGATACCACATTTACCCAAAGAACCCTGTCTACCTCCTGGATAGTATTTCTTATAAACCATCTCTTCCATAAGGAGCAGCTTCCAGAGTCACAAAGGCTAGACACCTGCTATCATGGTTCTCCAGAATCCACAAGAAAGTACATTCCAGATCTTTGTGTTCATGGTGCCAAAAGTATACAAGCATATGATTGACCTTCAAGGTTGCTTCTAGCACCTTCAGAACCTACAGGGAATTGATATAGTTTGAACTCATTTTTTTCCACATGGAAGCCTATGAGGTCTGTGTGGTTTGGTATCTAAGCAAGCACATCATCTATTGCTATATTCCTGTCTGTCCCTAAAATACCAGAGAGTAGTAAGTGTCTATAGCAGGGGTGGGCAATTGTTTGGGGTGGTGAGCCACATAGTGAGTTTTGGTGGTCTGTTGAGAGCCATAGCTCCCTCCCTCTCCCTGTCTCTCACACTTTCTCTCTTCCTGTCTCTCCCTCCCAGGGATGTGTGGAAGCCTGAAACCTCCCACAGCTTTAGCACGCCCCGCTTGGGCACATCCACATGTGCAAGCACGTGCGCTTGCAGAAGCTCAAATATAAGGGGTGCAAATTTGAGCTGGGGCTTTTGGCCTCAGCTCATGTGCTCGGACATGCACTACATTGTGGAGCAATTCAGTGCAGTTCTGGAGTGATGTGACCAACCTTGAGAGGCTCCAAAGAAGGGCCACTCACATGGTCAGGGGGCAGCAGGGGGCAGCCGGCCAGGCCCTATGAAGATAAACGAAAGGGCCTGAATCTATTCAGCCTCCACAAGAGAAGACTGAGAGGAGATATGGTGGCCATCTATAAACTCACCGGGGTGGGGAGGGACCAGCAGAAAATAGGTGAGGCTCTGTTCCCCCCGGGCATCACCTGGGATAACAAGGAATATTGGCTACAAATTGATTGAGAGCAGGTTCAGGCTTGATATCAGGAGGCATTACTTTATGGTTAGGGCTTCCAGGCTCTGGAATGGGTTCCCAAGGGAGGTGGTGTTCTCCCCTACCTTGGGGGTCTTCAAAAGGAGGTTCGATAGTTATCTGGCTGGGGAATTATGATTCCAGCACTTGTTCCTGCCCAGGGCAGGGGGTCAGACTTGATGATCTGTTCAGGTCCCTTCTGACCCTAGAAACTATGAAACTATGAAATTGTGCCACTTGGGGCAAAATAACCCTGCCTGGCTCCTCCTGGATCTGCAGCCAGGAGGAGCTAAAGCCTAGGGCCAGCACCTGTTCTGGCCCCATCAGTACAAAAAGCTGCCCTGGCAAGTAGCTCAGGGCTACTTGGTCTCAGGAGCTTCTGGGGCCCAGCAAATTGGTACCTGGGAACACTACCCCTTGTGCCAGCTGGACTGCTGAAGCAGCCCTGAGAGTTTCTTGCACCCTTTACTCACTGCAGCCGCCTGACAGTGGGGGCTGCTGCCTGCCTGTGACTTGCTGCACACCTGCCAGACCCGGATGAGGCATTTGTCTCCTACAGCTGTCCCAGAGGGCTGTGGCTGCAGAGTTGGCCTTTGTGTAGCACTACTGCCATGTGTGCCCCCTGCCCGGCCATCTGGGCAGCTATCACCCAGAAGATGTTCCAGGTGTGGTGGCTTGCTTTGAACTGTCAAACCATGTCCTCCTAGCCCCAATTGGCCAGGAGATCAGCCACAGCCAGCTGTGTCCAAGGTGCCAGCTCTGAGCAGGCAGGGTCCTGCCACTGGCCTCCCTAGCAGGAATTTTGGTGTTCCCTATTGGAAAACTGAAAAATCCCTGATAAAAAAATGCCAAAGTCACTCTCTGAAATACCCCCAAATCCATGTTCCTCCACAATTAAAACAACAGACTACTATAAAGAGAGAGAAAAAGAGTAAGACAGAGAGACAGCAATCAGTTGGGCAGTTTTATTGATATATCTACAGTGTTAAAGCAATTTGGAAAACTCCCAGTGTCACTATTATAATAGTAAAGTGAACTCTAAATAAATATTTCATGAATTCATGAATACATGAATATATATTTTGCTGCCCCCCCCACATGGGCTACAGCCCCCCCCGGGATTACAGCCCTCCCCAGGGACCACGGCCCCTCCACAAAGACCACTCCCCCCCCACAGGGGCTATGGCCCTCCACAGAGGTTACAGCCCCTCAACAGAGGCTACAGCCCCCCAACAGGGGCTATGGCCCCCCTGCAGGGCCTACATGCCCCGCCCCATCCCTGCTTGGTTCCCCAGCCCCCTGGATTGCTGCCCCGCCTGGCCCCATCCCCTGCCAGCTCCTGCAGACTCCGCCCCCTCCCACCATGGCTGCTTTGAGTGGGCAGTTAAATTAGATCGGGGTGGGCAAAATACAGATCCAGCCCACCAGGCACTTTCATTTGGTCCACAGTGCCCCACAATGAATTATACCTTGCCCAGCCCTTCCACCTGCAAGGGTGAGAGCAAGGCACCGACATCTGCCCCCAACATACCCTATTATGCCTTGGTTCCATCCTTGTGGGCAGAAGGGCCTGGCCAGCCAGCGCTGGGAAGAGCTTCTGCTGCAGGCTTCCCTGGCATCCCACTCCCTCTACGCAGCAGGTAGGGAAGTGGGCAGGCCAGGGCATGGCTGCAGCTGGGCAGGAGCGCAGAGCATGGGGCTGGGGCTGGTGGCAGTGAGAAGTCTGCGCCCAGGAGTCAGGGCAGTGAGTAGCTCAGCCAGGCAGGGTGTGGGTGTGAGGGGCAGTGCAGAGCTCAGCTAACCCTTCACACTTACCCCATGGTGCACAGCCCTGGCAAGGAGCAGGGGCAGCAGCAGCAGCAAGAGGGCGCTCATGCTCAGAGCTGATGCTTGGCTTCAGCCAGCACTGCACATCATGGTGAGGAACGCAGCCCTCATTGGGCCGTTTGTATCACTGGCACTCTTTGCACTGGTGCGGCTTTGTCATTCACACACCCACACCCCACCATACACACACACACACCACACACACCCCCAACCACATCCCCATACACAATATAAAAGACTAAGAATTTAGTTTGAGTTATTATGCAATCACCTCTATATACAGTACGCAAACACAAATCATAACTAAAATATTTTTGTAATAAAATTAAAATATGTTATAGTAGGTGTTTGACTTTTAGTGTATGATTTGTTTTTTTCTGGTTCTAAGATGGCAACTCCCCCCTCCGAAAAGGAGTATTTCTGGGGAAGGGGTGGGGGGCAATGGGAGGGACTTTCAATGGCTAAGGTCAGGGGTGGAACTTCTGCTCCCCAGACGGCGACCAGGGAACGGGGCAACTGTCAAGGGGCAGGGCTACCCATGCAGCCCTCAATGGCTCACCAAACCTCGCTAAGTGGCCTTCTGCCCAAAATAATTGCCCGCCCCTGGATTAGATGACCTCCTGAGGTCCCTTCCAACTCTAATTTTCTATGATTCTATGATTGGGTGGTGGTGGCAGCCTGAGCCCAGAGAGAGAAAAAGTGCACCTGGTATGCCAGAAGCAGCCCTGGCTGGCCAGCACCATGTGGCTGCCAGAGCAGTTGCCCATTGGTGGGCCAGATCCAGCCTGTACACCTTATTTTACCCACCCATGGTCTATGGAAATACACCAGTCATTCCTTGATGGGAAGCTCTGGACTTTTAAACATCTAATGAAATGATTTGAGTTTACATCAGATTGTAATCTGTATAAATTATATATAATCTTCAACTAGGTGCCCCAAAACTGAGGCAGTCACAATCACTAGTGACTCTTTAAAATACAGGTCTTTGTGCATATATATCATGTGCCAGACATGTTGCTGATGCTTTCCACATACATAAATATAAACAAACAACATGATGAATGTTAATCTTAATTAAAGCAATTATTCTGAGTTTTTCTGTTAGGCTGAGGAGGAAGAAAGTTATAATGGCTCTAAAAGAGCATGAGTTAAGACTCACTGCTACAATAGTTTATTGAAAGTATGACTGTGGCTTAGATTTACAGGAAATTATTTAAATTGGAATCTATTTTGTGTTTCTATCATGTTTTTCACCCAGGTAGCTTGAAGTATGTTACAAACCCCAACTAGTTGTGTTCCATAAACCTGCTGCAATAAGAAATCACTGCATTTAACACTGAAATACGGGCACTTCTCAGGTGGAACACAGCAGGGGTAAAAATGCATGGCAACACTACACAATCGTGTAGGACAGAAAGTGAGGAAAAATACCATAAATAACTGAAACCACAGGAAGAATTTAAAGCAATTACTAGAGCTGGAATTTGGCCAGGACACTATGGGGAATATCTGTATCCATCTCAAAAGTGCTATGGAATTTTTAATGACTAACAGTAGTTAGAAATTTCTTGGGTATGTCTGCACCACAGTGGCAACATGTCCTGACATGAAGTTCCTTGAGCACATCCTGCCACCCGCTTCCACTTTCATATTACACTTGGAAGTATGTAGATGAGGGTACTCTTGGGCAACTGCCTGCAGCCACTCGCAAGACCTTAGTCTGCTTGAGAGCAGCCACTGGGGATGATCCAGAAGCAGATTCAGCAGTGTGTTTTTGGTTTGGGAACATGCAAGCGTGAGTGGACAGGAGGGTTATGGTCAAGAATGTCCCAGCCAGATGCTGTTGCTGTTGTGCGGTAGGCATACTTCTAATGTCTCATGTGGAAGACACCATTGGGACCACGACATCTTTTAACACCTTGCAAAGTCTTTGTTCAATACTAATTTGGGTCCACCCTTCCATTGAAGTCAATCATAATTTTATCATTGATTCTAATGAGGGCAGAACAGGATTGGACTCTTGATGAAAAATGTCACTGGATAAATTACTAAGTCCATGTTATCTACATCAAACATTGACTGAGCCCAGTCCAGTTTTGTATGATGTGACCCCCATCAGGTATCACAAACTGTCATGGCAGCAGATATATATAATTAAACATATCTTGAACATGCTTTTTAAATGCATACAATGTAGTTAATATGATTTTTCATCCAATAAAGTATGTAGCAAGAATATCACAAAAAAGTTGCCTGGTTTGCAATGACTTTTCTTTCCTTTGTGCTTTCTTGTTCATATAATATATTGGTGGGTTAAAACAGAACCTGATTCAGTAAAGTGCTGCACTCCCTTTGCTCCCATTAACCTCATAATTAACAGGATCAGGGTGGGTGTTTGTAATTGCTGATGAAGAGACATATTGATATATTCTGATCAGTAAGTACAGCATTTTTTACGTGCTTCAATTCAAGCTAAAGTAAAAAATGAAAAGAGTTTCCTTTTGAAAAGCCAAACTCCACTTATCTGTTATCCTACTGACTGTCTCAAAACATAGTTTATTTCATTTTTTAAGTCTTTATTACAATTAAAAACTAGCAACTAAATTGATGCAGAAGAGCACAAGGGTGGAAGGGACCTCCTAGGTCAAGTCCAGGCTCTTTTCTATTACAGGCAACTATGTCATATAATCCCCATCATAAATTTATCAAGCTCCATCTTAAGGGCATATATAGTTTTATTGCCCCCACTATTCCTGTTGTGCCGTTGTATTTCTTCGAGTCTGGGTTACAGATTTTTAGATTATAAATCCAAAGGGACAATTGTGACCATCTAGCCTGACCTCCTATATAACACAAACTATAGGACTTCCCTGAATTAATTTATGAAGCCAGTGATATCATAGCCATGAAGTTACTGGGAAAGGAGTGCAAGAGCCATGCTATCAATGTTAGTTAGACTGACGGGATTAATCAACTCATGTTAACACACTGATTGTCATATAGTAAAGGGGAATGTTTCAAAAGACTACTCCACTCTGAGAATGTAAAGTGAAATCATTTGGACTTCTAGAGAGGTCATGGTTGAATTATCACAAAACTCTCTTTACTCAAAGCAGATGCTTATTAAGATTAATTTAGTGTGAAAAGTGAACCAGAATGCATATAAAAGACAATGTCTCCTCAATTATGTAATAAGACACCTCCTCATTATATTCTGTTCACTGAAGATGATTGTATTTTCCTAGGGGATGTATAACTACAGTTTGCCAAAGTCCACTTACAATTCCTCTTCTCTATTTTAGATGAAATATCAGACTGTAGAGAATGAAGCCAAGTGAGCAGAAACAAGAGAACTCAAATAAACAACAATTTAAATGAAAAGGGCATTTCTTGCTGTTTCTATTATGTGTATATTCTAAATGTACATGTTCTAACTAGCAAGCTCTAAAGATGTCAAGATACAAATATAGAAAAAACCCAGAAATGAACTAATATCTATGTTTAGCAGAGCCACTTATTTACTACGTTTTTTTTCTTTGAAATAGTCATGGGATCTGTAGAATTAAGTGGGGTACTTCATCCCCACATATCCACATAATTTTAAACAGCTCCACTCATCTCCTTTTAAACCCTTCCTCCTGACTCTTTCTATTAGCTCCCTCCAGTGTTCTCAAGTATGTACTGAATGATTTAATTTCTGCTTTATTCTATTAACATCACATACAAATCTATGGGGACTAAGGGACTTAGTCCAGGCCAATGGTTGCCTTGATTTAGTTCTGTGCAGTATGTTCTCAAAAGGATGTTGCAATAGTGTAACTGCATCAGTTACCCTGGTGCCAATTTCTCTAATGTAGAAACCTATTTTATGGTCTGCTCAGGTGATTGGGACAGAACCACAAGAGCCTGTACAGAAGTATAGACCTCCCACCTGCATGGCTTGAGGATCTACAAAGATCTTTGAAAAATGTGAAATTTAGGATCTGAATTAACCATCTTTTCAACAAAGAAGAAAGGAACAAATCTTGTCCCTTTCTAAACCCCAACACAGGAAATGCTATGACCTGATCCAGTTTCTTGGCCTCTAACACTGATATCACTGTGTAAGCATGAGTGGGCCATGAGTTAGGACTCATGTTATTAAAAAGTCAGATTTTCAGTTAAAATCTCATATTTTTAAAAAACAAGGACCTTGACTCTGGTATGGGTAGTTTTCAGGAAGATGGATGTACCTCTACAGAACCCCATTGAAGTCAATAAGTCTCCAATGAAAGCTTAGCAGCTCACTTGAATGGTGTCAACAGTAGGCAAAGATTTTAAAAGGCCATATCTTTTATTGGACCAACTGCATGGTTGGGATAAGTTAGACAAGGTTTGAATGCAAAGTATTCTTCATTAGGTCAAAAGTAGGAACAGAGCCCAAGTTATTCCACTGGGAATTTTAAGCTTCTAATTTTTCTCTCTCATCTTATTTTTGTTTGAAATGTAATAGTGTAAAGCATGAAGCAATACACTTAAGGTCTAATAAGAAGCATTTCCACTCTTAGCAAAGGGTTCATCATTAATGGAAATGACAAAGGAGGAGAAAGACCTAGCTGGTCACAGGATAGGTAGGTATGAGCCACCATTGTGATGCAGCTGTAAAAAAGGCACATGAGATCCTAAGCTATATCACATAAGTTATTTTCTAGCAGAGATGGAGAAACATTAATATCATTGCACAATAGGGATTGGTAAAACCTATTTGGAATACTCTGTATAATTCTGGCTATTCATGATCCAGGATGCATTCAGGCTGGAACACTACTGTAATGATGTGGGTAACAGAGAACTTCCTTCACAAGAGGAGGGTAATAGAGAATAAAATTGGGGGGCAACTGGAGTTCAACATAAAGGACAGAATAAATACCTTTGTTCTGCTTTGCAACCCTCGGACCAATGATTTTCAACCAGGGTGCTGTGGCACCCTGGGATGCCTTGAGATCCTTCCAAGGATGTCATGAGATGCCTCATAATGAAGATCTACTGATGCTAAACACGATTCACAAGATTAACCCAGAGATTTCAGATAGGAACTTGCAGTGTTTAAAACGTTCTGATCTGTAGTGGTCCTTCTGAGTTTTTTGCAGCTGAAGATTGCTTTCTTATCTGTAGTCAAAAAGCAAGTGAAAACTAAGACCTTGCATTTTCTGAGGTGTGCCTTGAGTCTAAAAGTTGAGAACCACTGACTCAAACTCTACTCTCCACACTTCCCCACTGTCAGCCTCCCTCAAACTCTCTTCACATCATGGAGCTTCGGTATTGTTTTATTTAAAGAATTTCTGCAGCACATCTTGCTCAGAACCTCTTCTCTCATGCACACTATGAGCAAACCAGACCTTGATCTGTTGTGCCCCACATAGGACATGAAGGAAGGCTGAGCATACTGAAGATCTGACACTCACTACTCCTCAAACCAGATGCCTCCTTTCTGAGTCTCATCTGCTTGTAGAAGCGGAGGGTGACATATGGGCCTTTACATTTTCACAGGTATCCCATTCTGGTCTGAATTCAAATATTTGACTGCCATATAGACAGTACTGTATTAGTGTTATAGCAGTCTTGCATAGGAAATATAATTATAACTTTATTCTGTTTGTTAATAGTACAGTATTATGCCTAATTGTAAAGAACCCCAGCTGATGCTAGTGTGTTGGCTACTGCTTAAACTAGAAGTTCTTGTTTGTCTAAATAGCGAATTTAATGCACAAGTAACCTTGGGTGTGAACTTATGGTACAGAGACAAGGATTTGTGTGGGTGATATGTTTTATTGGACCAACTGCAAGGGTGGAATAGATTTAGACAAGTTTAGACGAGTTCAGACATGAAGAAGAATGCTTTACATTCTGTCTCAACCATGCAGTGTCATAGTGCCCAACCTTCTGGCCCTGTGGGACAGACTATAATGAGGCCAGGCCAGAAGCCTGCACCCAGCTGGTCCCAATCAGGAGAGTGGGGCAAGTCTCCCCCTGAACAGGCACCACCTGCAGTAAGCCCAGAACAGCACCCTGGTCCCAGCTGGACTGAGTAAGGCTATCAGGGCAGCCAGTCCCTTGAAGCCACAGGCAGCCGGCCCCACCCATTCCAGTCCTTAAAAGCCAGATGCAGCCTACAATCTCTTTTTCTGGGCAAAAGTTCCTAATCCTCCATGCACGTCCTTGCTAATCTTCTGGTTTTGCTTCTTGGCTCTGACTGGCTTCCAGTGCTGGTAAAAACCTTGACATCCCTGATTCTGGCTCCCTGCTTATGAATCTGGTTTGACCTTTTGGCTCTGGCTTTTACCCACTGATCCTGGTTAACCCTTGGCTTACCTTATCTCTAGCTTTTGTTTCTGACTCCCACTTGTTCTGATTTAGGCAATAGCTTCCAAACTCAGTTCTGACATCAGGCCCCTCCAGACTCCAGCTCCCTAGGGAATCAGTCTAGACTGCACCCATGCTTAGGGTAACTGACTCCTATCTAAGACTGCCCATGCCCCGGTGCATAATACATGAGTGGTGCAAGGCTGGTCTGCAGGCTGGATCAAGCCCTGTGTACCTCCACCTAGCCCTGCACACCTCAGTAGAGTCCTGCACAGCCTTGGGTGCCCCCCCCCCCCCACATGCCAAGATCAGGCCCTGAACTGACCTGTACGCTTGATCTAGTAAAGTTGCAGGGTCCAGGGCTCCCCAGGGGTCTGGAAATCTGGCAGGAGGATAACTGTGCCACTGATCCCCTACTGCCAAATATTTGAACCCATGAAGAGACCTGCAAGCCAATAACAAGGTACTGGGGGCTGGATCTGGCTTGCAGGCTGGGATTGATGCACCCCTGATGCAGTTGGTCCAATAAAAAATAACACTCACACAAATCCTTTCCTGTCACATAGGGCATCTTTACACATGCTCCGGGGAGGGAGATGAGGGGCTTTAACTAGAGTGGCTTTTGCAAGCTGCCCTAATTAAAGCACCTGCAGCATCTCATGTATTCAGCATCCCGAGCTTCACAATGGCTGCAGGAGTGCTTTAACTAAAGTTTGTCAAATGAGCTTTAGTTAAAGTGCTCCCACTGCCAGTTTGAAGTGCAGGGATGCTGAATACACATGATGCCAAGGCTGCTGGAGCATGCTAATTAATTAAGTCTATTCCAACATGTGCTAATTAGCACACACCAGGTATCAGGTACATGTATAGATGCCTCCTGAACCATCACAACTAGAACATCACTCTAACACTACCAATTTATAGTACACCAACTACTCTGAGCTAACAATATGAGTATATGGTTACCTTCAATGCTTTTGTGTGAGAGAGCTTACTTCCATTTGAAAATGAATGAAAAGTGGAGTAATCATAGGCAGAAGGAGAAAATATTATTTGGGAGGGCTGAGTAAAACTTAAACTTAGAAGACACTTCTATTGTGCTGCTACACAGATACTGCCCAGCAGGTAAGTGTGTGAGGGGGAAGGGGCATGTGGGAGGGACTGGAGTTAATGGGGCACCGTGGCAGGTTGTGGGATGGTCAGAGCCCTGGGGGCTCATCTACGGACATGGGGGGATCCTGCTGCCGCGCACACCCCAGGGGAGCCATGGGGGCACATGGCTCCCCAGATCTGTGCATGGAGTGGAGGTGGGCTTCCACTGTGAGCTGGGCCCTGCACCCTGCTGCCATTGTTGTGGGAGACCCATGCTGGCTGCGCCATGTCGGGGGCGCCTTGGTGAATAAAACCTCACCAATTCCCTTCTGTGCCCCCGTGATGAACTTATAGGCAGCCACAAGGTCGCCTCTCAACCTTCTCTTGCGGAGGCTGAAAAGGTCCAGTTTCTCTAGTCTCTGGACCTCTTCAGCCTCCGCAAGAGAAGGTTGAGAGGCGACCTTGTGGCTGCCTATAAGTTCATCACGGGGGCACAGAAGGGAATTGGTGAGGTTTTATTCACCAAGGCGCCCCCGACATGGCGCAGCCAGCATGGGTCTCCCACAACAATGGCAGCAGGGGGCAGGGCCCAGCTCACAGTGGAAGCCCACCTCCACTCCATGCACAGATCTGGGGCTTTCCTGCCTATGCAGGGGGTTGGACTCGATGATCTATTGAGGTCCCTTCCGACCCTAACATCTATGAATCTATGTCCCCTGCCTGCCTGGCAGCAGGAGGCACGTGGTGTTGCATGGCTCCCAGGGAAACAGTAGCAGGGCACAGAGCCCAGCGCGCAGTGGCACATTGTCTCCTCTCCACCCTGCACACAGATCCAGGAGACACATTCCCCCTGTACCTCCCCCAGGGTGCATGCAGTGGCAGGAACTCCCCCTCCCCTCCCCACCCTCCCCAGACGAGCCACCCAGGGCTCTGATTGTCCCGTAACCTGCTCCAGAGCCCCATACACCCCAACCCCTGCCATTGCCCCACCCTCTCCCTCACCATTGAAGCCTCAATCTGCCTTCCACCATGCCTCTTCCCTCCCCTGTGCTCCTTCCCCTTCACAGACTTACCTGCTGTACGCTGTTCCACATGCAGCTGGACTGCGTTCCTAGTCTCCTGCAGCAGGCTGCAGCTGCATGTCTCTGTCTATGTGCACCCCTCCCCCTGCTGCTGCAACTGCCCAGAGCCTGTGCCCAGGCTGCCCTGCAGTCCTCTGCACCGCCATCGCTGCCCCGTGTTTGGGGGGCTTAAGTCCCGTTAGCCCCGGCCTTCTGCCACCTATGAGTAACCTCCCTTCCATTTCCTGTGAACTAGAACAGCGGTTCTCAACTGGGGGTCTGCAACCCCCTGAGGGACTGCAAGCAGATTTCAGGGGGGTTGTGGGGGCTGCAGATCTGGCATGATCATAATCTCTGAGGTCAGTTGGGGCAGCTCACACTCAGGCTTAGCCTGCTGCTGCTGCTGCCAGGTTCATGGAAAAACACATTTTCTCTTCTTTAAAGGAGAAAAACAGGAAAACCACAAGTTTTCCTTTGCAAGGGGATGCTTGGGGACAGTGTGGGGAATGGGAGGAGGCCAATATGGCAGGGAGCACTATGTGCATGTGTGCACACACACACATGCACATGGCAGCTAGGCAGCAGTGGAAAACAGCTCCTGCAGCTCTCTGCAGGTAAGTTGGGGTTGGGGTGGCATAGACAATGCACTGGGGACCAGGGTGGCACATGCCCCATCCATGGCAGGCACAGGGCTGCAGTCTGGCTGGAGTGGTCTGTGGGGCAGCAAGACTCACCAACTGCACCACCAACAGTGGGAGGAAAAACAGACTGGGGGGGGGGAGGGGCTTGCTGACCTCACCTCCTCCCACTGCCAGAGGGGATTTGGGGTGGAGGTTAGTGTGGGCAGCCTAAGGTGAGCTGCAGTGGCCAGGTCATGCTCCCCCTGCCCCACACCCCCTCCCACCGCTGCTGTGGGCTGGGAGCATGGGGCACTAGCAGGGCCAGGGGGTTGCAGGTCAGGACTGAGGGGCACTGGCATGGTTGGGGGCTGAGGGTTTGTGGGTTGGGAATGAGGGCCATCAGAAGAGCCAGGGGGCTGTGTGTCAGGGGTAAGGAGCACCAGCAGGGCTGAGGGGTGGGGGGCTGCAGGTCAGGAGTGAGGGGCACTGGCCAAGGTAGGGGGGCCTTGAATCCAAAAAGCTTGAGAACCACTACACTAGGGGCGCCTATACACAAGCGCCAAAGCTGCACCAATGCGCTTGAATTCCAGCATGTCAGAGCAGACTCAATTAATTGGAACATGGTAATTGTCACATTGCTCCAGCAGCCTCCTGCATCTCATGTATCAGCATTTGTGCTGTGAGAAGCTTCAGGTGGTGATTCGATTCAGAGGAGATTCGGCTCAATTCGGTGGCTGAATCTCCAAATCCAAACCGAATCAAGGGACCAATTAAAAGGTCTGAATTGATTCAAATCTCTCCAAATCTTTTCTTTCCCCCAGCCTCTGCATGGCTGCCCCACCCACCCCAGCTACAGCCCTTTAAAAAAAAACAAAAAACGACAAAAACCCCAGGACTCACCACTCTGGCAGCGGCCTCAGGGCTTTGCAGGGCTTGTGGAAGAGCCCCCGCCATGGCACGGGGCAGCAGAGATTGCCTTCTGCTGGCAGGAACGGTGAGTGCGGGGTTTTTCTTGGGTTTATTTTCTTAAAGGGTCAGAGCTGGAGCAGGC
>NW_005841867.1:4290620-4299282 GCF_000455745.1 Alligator sinensis | reverse complement strand
GGAGGGGTTGGGGGGTTGGGGGGGGGGGCGTTATTTTTCTTAAAGGGCCGGAGCCAGCCCGGGTAGGGCACCCTTGTGGGGGCTGGGGGAGTGAGTGGGGGTTTGCAGGGCTTGTGCAGAGCCCCCCACGCAGCGTGGGGCAGCATGGGGCAGTGGGGAGGCAGCGGGGATCATTCCCCCCCCCGGCAGTGAGTCGGGGCTTTTTTACTAAGTGCCGGGAGCTGTGACAGGTGGGGCAACCATTGCTGGGCTGGGAGAGCGGGCAGGGGATGGGCCTGGCCTGGGTGATTCGGAGATTTGGCAGCAGCCAAATCTCTGAATCAGATTTGGCCAAATCAATTTGGGGACAGTGATCTGAATCACCAAATTGAATCACTGTCCCCCAAATTGGCTGAATCCGAATTCAAAACAAATACTAGCCGCTTTGCACAGGCCTAATCAGCATCCCCACAATTAAAAATGGTGGCAGGGGGGCTTGAACTAAAGCTCGTCCCCCCCAACCACATACCCTCACCACCATTTTTAAGTGTGGAGATGCTGATACAGGAGACATGGTGGCACTTTAATTAGAGTGGTTCTTGGAGCCACTCTACTTAAAGCACTGACCCTCTTTCCTCAGAGTACGTATAAAAGTGCCCCAGGAAACTAAAAACAGACCTAGGGTTTATCCTGACTCTGGCTCTGTCCCAGGCTCTCTCATCAAAAAAGGCCTGGGGCACTCATTTCAACAGGCAGCTTCAATAGCAGTTAACTGGAATTGCCCATTTGAGTGGGTGAGTGTCATCTTGTTAAAGTGGGACAATGGGCTTGTACAGTTCGTAGGATCCCAGAATAAAAGGCTTTGCCCCTGGAGATATCCAGTTTTTTAGCTTGTGCCCATGTGGGAAGTGCTTAGTGGCTAATGTCTTGTCAGTTCACATATCCACTAACTTCCCTGTGGGGACAAAGCTCTAAGTCAAAGGTACCAAACTTATCTGGCCTGACAAACTGGATGAGTGGTGTGGACAGGGCAGAATAGCCCCTTTCTCCTCCCCCGCCCCATGCCAGATCCAGCTCACACAGCTCGTGCTCCAGTTGGTCCATAATAGTGCTGCACGTGGCATGCTGCACTGTTCCAGCCAGCACCCTAGGAGATCTAGTAGAAACTTTTAGGCAAAAAATGTCTCTGCTGTTCAGGTCAGTGCAAGGACTAGGCATTTAGATGGATTAGAACATAGTGATTATAAGATAGGATAATAAATAACAATTAAGGTTGAATTATGAAGTGTCCAAGTGACAGTCAGTGGTTCTTGTGTTTCTAAGTCACTTTGTTTTGGAAAATCCCACACTAAAACACAAGAGATAAACACTCTCCTGTGCTGGGATAAGGAAATCACTCACTAACAGGGGCAGGAAGAAACTTTCTCCTACACTTTTGAAGACAGGTTACTGAACTGGATAGACCACACAATGACAGGTTCAGTGTTTCTATGTAATGTGGTTTCTTGACCATCCACTGGTCACCCCCTATCAAAGAAGGTGCAGTGAACCATATCACGTCCAGTTAGTAGAAGACTATGATTGATTTCAATGGACTTTGAATCATACCCATCAACCTCATTCTCACAGAAATCTCATTCTGGTGTTTGGAGAAGAAGGAAGTATTGTCTTTGTGATAGACTCCTGAACTTGGTAGTATGGTACTTAGAGGATCTGGATCTAAAGGTACAATCAGGACCGAGAAAGAATCTTAAGATTTGATTCAGTTATGTCTATAGCTTCTAGGTTTTCATCGCTTTTGAAAGTAATGCCATTCATTTAGGTGCCTAAATGTGGATTTAGTTTAACTTTAAGCACCTGCTTTGATAATCTTGGCCATCGTATCAACAGACTATGTTGCAGAAACTGTTTTTCTCTCTATCTACAACTTTAAACTTATTTGTAGATCTCATTATTAAGAGGCTGTAGATAATGGGTCTATTTGCAAAACCAGGATTTGGTCATGAATGTTGTATTCCTATGTGTAGAAGCTGAAGTTTAGTCTCCATAATTCCGATTATGCTACAGTAAAAAAGCTTTGATTGTATTGTGTAATCTATCATGACAACAGTTACACTATAGTTGTCTTCTGATATAGCTTAACATGGTTTAATTTACAAGGAACTAATCAAGTCCTTGAACACTGCAAAAACACATTGTAATTTTTCCATAGATCCATACTCAGATTTAAATGTCTTCCTAGACATCAAATATCACAAAAGGTTTTAGGACATAATCTATTTTTAAACTTGGTTTTAAAGGTGTTGTTCTATTATTTCTGGTGTGGATACTGGTGGTCTGGATTCAAAGGAAACTGTGTAACCTTGATGTTATTGCCAATACCATTAGTTTCTAGCGGTCTAAATTTGTTGCCACAGACAATACAACTTGCTTATAACCATGCTATTCAGATCCATTCTTTCCATACAACTGTGTATAACTGTATACACTGAACATACTTTCGGTGAGCTTTTTGTACACTGTTTGTACTTTTTTCCAAGTTTACTTTTAAACCCTGAAGATTTCTTTACACATCCATAAAGTTGTTGAGTTTATTTTGAATTTGGGCCAGTGAGCATGTATGCTATTGGCTCACTGATTTAAACAATCATCAAATTCAATTTCTCCCCTTTTGATTTGCCTTGATTACAAATGTGCATTGTAAGCAAATTACCTCCCTTTTGATATGTTGATTAAGCTTTCAACATCAACATCATATAAAGGAAGTGACTGTTTCTATGCCAGAAAAAAATAGAAAACATAAAATACATTGAATATCGTGTTGTTTTTTTATTATTGTTAGGGCAAAATTGTGGCTGCTCCAATATGAGTAGTCCATCCACAGGAAGGGACCGGTCTCTTCCTAGGGTTGAACTCCACTTACTCTTGTATAACAGTCCAATCCCATGCTTTCCCCAGGGCACCTATGACTCCTCCCCATTTGCCTCTCCACATCCTTATGCCAGCAAGGCTATCTTGGGAGAGCACTGGATACACAGATGCAGTGAGTCTTAATGTCCACCATGCTCTCCTTACACTGCCTACAAAGTCATCACACCTTGTGAAGTCCTAATGTCCTCAGGCAGAGCTCCCCTCCCCAACATACTTCTACAGAGGGATAACTGAGCACACAAGGCACACATTTTTTACATATTTACCTGCAGTACTTATGGAAAGACTGTAGTTCTTTGTGTGTGTTTAGGAAATTTACTCCAACCTTAAAATCTTAAATTTCAAGGTTAGTCTTTTTAGCAATTACAGGAAGCTGCGGCATGTACTATTGAAACCTATCTGCCCCAAACTAAGCTTTAAACTTTCAAAACAAGGTGCCTGTGGAAGTGCAAGTAACCACTGAGTAGATGCAGTTACAGTATACAGGAAGCTAGGATCAAGTTCAAATAAAAGGTCTGGGCACCAGTTCTTAGCAACAGATTCTAAAGTAGTTGTAATCTTCAAAGCTATCTATTTATCTCTATGGAGGAGGCCCAGGGGTATTATATACCTAATGAGTTAGACCACTTAAGCAACTGCCTCTTCAGGTCAAAAAAATATTTTAACTTATTCCTCTACCAGATTAGTTGCTTGATCCACTTTTGACACACTAGATCAACTATATTATACATCTGGTTATTTCTTTGTACCTATAGTGGAAGTTTTAAAGTGTTTGAGACTGGGCTCTGCTATTTTATCTTAAAGTAATGTTTTAGTCATAGTTAGTACATTGCTTTAAGAAATCCAGTTCTTCATCCTCAAATTATTATTTTTGAACATACAAAGGTATGCAAAGATATCACAAACACAAATAAAAATACTATCCTGATTTGTGGGAATTTACAATTATAGTTTTTAGAGTGAAAAAATCTCAACCCTGAAAAAGTTTATTTTCCTCTTTGAGTCGTATGTATTTCCATTGTCCCCAACAAAAATATTTGCTGTGCACAAAGTTACGTACGTACATAATTCTTTTCAGTGCCAGGACCTAAATTATCTGATGCCTTTTAAAACCTATTTTGCCTTTGGTTGTTGAAACCTGCTTTGCCAATCTCTGTTTCCATCATTGCCAAGACCCTCTATGCCTTAGCTTCTACATCTATTGGAATTTCTCAAATAACAGCCAGTTGTCAGCAGTAATAGATAAGCATCATTCCAATCACATACAGTATACCATTTATTGAAAAGTACCTAATAAAGAAAAGCAGTGATTATGGCTATGACTATAACATAAGTACCAGTGAGATGCTGTTTCTGAACACAGGATGGTCTTTACATTTCCATAGTCTAAAACCATAAAAGATGCAGCTTAATAACATAAATAGCAACAGGTCTTATTCAAAGCCTGCTGATATCAGTGGAAAGGATGACTTCCTTGAGCTTTGGATCAGATTCCAGAAGCATAAGAAAAATTCACAGAAACATAGGGCCCATTTCTATTATTTATCTTTTTAGTAATACTTTAATGTCAGTTAAACTACAAATGTCTCCTCTATAGTGCTGAGCAGTTACTCACACAAGTAACCCCAGTCTGTGATAGGATTATCTTTTGTGAAAATTCTTCTACAAGAGCAAAACAAAGTTATGTGGCTAAATGTGGTATCTTTTATTAGACCAACTAAATACAGTAAAAGCTTTGTTATCTGGCATGAGTGAGGTAAGGAGGGTGCCAGTTATCTAAAAATTTTGGTTATCTGGGCTTGCACATGGCAGTGGCAGCAGCGTTGGGTGGTGGATGGCAGCAGTGGCCGTCACATACAAACTCCTCCCCACCCCCACGTCCAGCCATCCAGATGGCACCTGTGTGGCCTGCAGAGGGAAGCTGCTACCCTTGCCCCCACTCAAGAAATACCTGATGCTCATGCCAGATAATAGAGTATTCCAGCTAGTAAAATGCCAGTTAATGCAACTTTTACTGTAGTTTGAAAAATTGTTCTTTACAAGCTTTTGGGCACAAACACCCTTTTTCAGGCATAGGCAGAGTCTACTGGTGTTTGTGTGCTCTCTAAACCAATATGTCCTTACAATAATAATATTAATATGCTAATATGTCTATAAAAGTAAGGACTCCATAGTGTGGCCCAATGTAAGCAGTTCTGCTCATTTTAATGGGGCTATTTGTGTAGGAAGGCACAATTTAGTGAAAGAGTGGCAGAAATTATGGCCCATTAGAAGCATCTTAACTCCTGGCAACAGCAGATTTGTGTGTCAAAAATGTCTACAAAGAGTTCCGTCCTGGGGGTGACAGTATGATCAATGAGACATTTCTGGAATTCCATTAAGTATGCTTATTTTATTCTTAGCAAAGCAAAGGAAGGTGGAAACGGGCAATTTTAAAGGACCATACCTGAAAATGTCTAATATACCATGTGTGAATTCCAGGCTTTATTAAATACATATTTTGCTAAAGTATCCCCATACTATATTGCTTTTAAAGGCATTTGGCTGCTAGTTCACACACATACTGGTAGCATTCATGGAATGATAAATCTAGTCTCCCTTGGCGCCCACCTGATTAATACCTTAAATATTTTCTCACTATAAATCCAGCACCGAGGACAGTGACTTTAACTGCATATTCTTTTTTTACTGAAAATACTTATTAGTGTCACACTAAACACTCCGTCTAGAATGACAAATAGAGTAATAAGTAAAACAACATGAATGAAAAGTAAAATAGCTAAAATTACTAATAGCATCATTATGGAGGAGGCACTAATGATGCTTTAGTTAGGGTTATGTTTAACTTTTAAACTAAAGCAGGATTGTAATTAGTAACAGAAAAAACCCTGACTCTTTTTATGCAGCTATGGAGAGCCTGGATTAAGTTCAGTTTTACTATGGAGAGAGGCAGTATTTTGACACCTGTGTTGAAGTTTTACACTTAGGGGACTCCCTGTGGGACTGTGTCAGAAGTGGTCTGGGGAATCAGAGCTGAATTTAAAGAATACATAGAGATTCCAGGCAATACACCACTTCCACACTCCCTTCTCTCTTCAGTGTAAAAACATTGCTTGGAGGCTGGAACTACAAAACCCCCATACACAGCTAGTAGAGTTGATATTAAGGCTGAAAACCAAGGTGAAGGTGAAGGGAATCTCTAACCAGGCTGTTATTGCAAGTCATCCAATGAGTGGGTGGGAAGGGAGGAGGGGCAAATGGCACAGCCTTTGCTCCGGGCTCCTATAAGTCTGTGGGGCAGCTAGGTAAGAATCCATATGGCTCTTGGTCTAGAAGATCCTCATATACAAAGCATAGCTACTTGTTCATGTGGTGGTAGGAATGAATTTGCTCCAGCAATATTAATAAGAACAAAGGTTATTTAAAGCAGTCTTCTGACTTCCCACTAAATTGCTATAAACACTATATTGCAATTCACAGGGCATTTTACTTTTGCACCATCCTGATACCAACATCACTCTTCTGTTGAATGCTAACAGATCTCCAGATCAGATTTCCAGGCCAGTCCAGCCCAGTCCAGTGGAAATATTTTAAACATAACTTGTTTCTCAGCTATATTCATAGTCCTGGTCAAAGAACATGCATACAATTCCTTCTTCCAAGACCAGTCCAACACCATGCCTGGTTCCCAAATAATAATTCTACCATAATGGACTAATCCAGAGTATTCAACCCTGGCTTGTGGGCCAGATCCAGAGGTACTCAGCCCTGGCCTGGAGCTGTGCCATCTGTCCTGCGTGGCTCCCCATGGATCTGGAAATTTGGTGATGCGGAAATGGTGCCTACTCCCCTGCTGTCAAATTTCTGAACCCATGGGAAGCTCCACAGTCCTACACACTAGATCATGCATGCAGGATGATGTGTCCTGATCCTGGCATGCAGGAGTGATGCGGGGTCCAATCTCAGTGCGTGAGGTTGGGCAGTTGGCATGAAGTGCCAAGGTGTGCAAGGCTCAATTCCAGCATGCAAATTAGAGGTGCACTGATACATTGGTCCAATAACAGATCGGCACCGATATAAAGAAAATTGAGTGCATCAGAAATTGGCCTGATGTGCCTGATAAGTTGGCTGATAAATGCCCATGCATGCGTGCAGCTACAGCGCAGCACATAGGCAGCCAGGAGCACAGCTCGGCAACTTGGAGAGCTGCATGCAGCTGGTAAGTCTGTTGCGGTGGAAGGGGTGGGGGAGGGAAAGGGTGCGGGGGCAGGGGGAACACAGATCAAGGCCCCAGTGGTGAGGGAGGGAGAGAAGCTGGGCCTGGGGCTGGAGCAGGCACTGCCCAGCCAGGGCAGGACAGGGTGCAGGGCAGAGCTGGGGTTTGTCCATGTTGACACTGGATTTGACCCAGCACCTATACCTTTGTTTTGGGTGGACACAACCCTCAGAACGACCACACTACCTGCCAGTTGATAATAGGCTAATTTATTGATACAGAGTAAGAACAAAAAAGCATCAATACCAACAATCAAACAATTCTATATCTACCAGTCCTAGGGCTGTCATCAAAGTACATCTGGTCAGGATGGAGGCTCCACTCTGAGGCTCTCTTTCTTGGGTGTCAGCAGTCTGGAAGTTGGATGCTGAGGCCCACAGCGCCCCTCCAGTGGGCACAAGATGGGCTACTGGTATGCCCTCAGTCCATGGTGGCCTTTGGGACCCTTCCCGGGGGCCAGGGATGGGGACCCCTTTCAGGGAGCAAAATGGGGAGGGACGGGACAAAGGGAGGGACCCTTTGTTAATCGCAAGTCTTTGCTTTTGTATTCTCCTTCCCCCTTGATGACTCCTCATGACACTTCATTTGTTGAACACCACTGAACTAATCAACACTAATCCAGGTATATCCCCAACACTGAATCTTATACTTCTTCACAAGAAAAAGAACTGGGAAGACCATATCCAACAGCGCCACCTGGTGATGTCTGCCATAAACAAATAGGACAGCTGACAAGTGACAGGTAGATATCCATCCCTAGTCAACTCACCCCGTCAATTTAAAAGTTTTGCTAGCATAACTGCATGGGCAAGGGACATGATTTCCATTTATAACATAGCTATTTGATAAAAAAAAAAAAAACCAAAAAAACAAACAAAGAAAAGGCACTGTAGTACAGAGGCAGTTATAGAGGCAGAAAGTGCTTTTGCTAATAAAGCTTATTTTACTCATTGAAGGTGAATAAACTTTGAACAAAAATGTTTTTGCAAATAGTTGCACCTGCATCTGCTCTAGGAGGGTGTTTGCCCAGTACCGGTAAGCCGGCAAAGCTTTTGAGTGCAAGCAAGGCCCAAATTCAGGATGTGGCTCTGCTGGCCGAACCTAGTAGCATTGTCATGTTGGACAGGAGCATGAAAAGATCACCCTCTGTGGCTGGTGCAGCTCTGCTGTAAATGGCCTGGGCACGGTCTCTGCAGGGAACTTGTCATTCAAGGCAGCTGGCACAGCTCTGCCAGCCAGGTCAGCGCTGTACCAGCAAGAATGGCCGAGGATAATCTCGCAGCAGTCGGGCCCCAGCCTTTCCCTTTTATACACTATCTAAACTAAAAGCCCAGCGCGGGTGCACGGGGCGCTCGGTGCTGGAGACGTGCAAGCCTCCGGGTCCCAGACACTGCCGGTGCCGGCTCTCCGATATCCCTCGCTCCCGGGACCTGCGGCCTCACCCACCGCTCTGCCGCCTGAGGGCTGCTGGTGCCG
>NW_005841867.1:4287807-4290115 GCF_000455745.1 Alligator sinensis | reverse complement strand
TGCTGGCCGGCTCCCTGCCGGCCCGGCCGCCTCCCCACCGGGTGGGCGCGAAACCTCTCCACGCAGCCTCTGCCTGCACACGCAGCCCTGCCACACCGGCACACGCAGATATGCACAAAACCCCTCCACGCACCTTGCCTGCCACGCGCACACACACCCAGAACCCTGCCACACCTGCACACGCACACACACCCTGCAACACATGCACACACAGACATGCACAAACCCTCACCACACACCCTGCCCACCAGACACACAGACCCCGCTGCGCACACACCCTGCCACTCGCACACCCCGCCACACACAAAATCCCACTTCGTACTCACCCAACACACGTGCACAGAACCCGTGCACATGTGCCTGTGCACACCCACCCACAAAACCCTGCCGTATATGCGTGCGCGTGCACACACACCCTGCCACACACACACACAAAACCCTGCACGCATGCACACACACAAACGAGCACAAAACCCTGCCACATGCGTGCGCACACAGACGGGCACAAGACCCTGCCACATGCATGTGCGCACCCCCCCCACACACCCTGCCACACATACACAGACAAGCACAAAACCCTGCCACACGCACACAACTCTACCACGCGCACACACCCTGCCATACATAGACACGTGCACACATACAGACATGCACAAAACCCTGGTGCACATACACACACACAGACACACACAAAACCTTGCCACACATGCACACATACGCACAAAACCCTGCTGCACACTCGCACACAGACACGCACAAAACCCTGCCACATGTATATACACAGATGCACAAAACCCTGCCCTACATACACACACCCACCCACCACACACACACCCTACCACACTCACTTTCCCATCCACCCACCCACCCTTGCAAAGCTAATCACAACCGATTGGATTGCTCTTGTCTACGCAGGCCTGGTGTGCCTGCCCCCCCAACACGTGCACTGTGATCGCATGCTTCTTCCCATGTGACTCTACCTTGCTCATGGCACCAAAGGGAATGTGCCTCGTGTCTAGCGTGTGGTTCCTGCTGTATTTATTGCACATGATTCAAATCCTGTGTTAAAGACAGAATGATTAATTCCCTCATTAGCTTTGTTTTTTGCTGCTTGTTCCTGCAGTATCTGAATGCAAGGACAAAGCATTAACACATGAAGGTATTATCCTCATTTAAAGGTGAGGAACTGGGGTATAAAAAGATGAAGGGCCTAAGAATATACTAATTTTGAGTGTTAAGTATTAGATATCTGCTTTTTCAAGTCAGGCCGCCATAACATGAAGTTTACAAAATCGGGGGACATCTGTAAAAGGTTGGTTTAAATTAGGGCTGTCAGTTAATCATGATTAATGCATTAATCGTTGGTGTTAATTTTTTTAACGTGTTAATCGTGCACGTGGTTTTGGAGCCTGCGCCTCGGCTATGCTCTGCTCCCATCACTGCCGCCTCCAAGCTGCCCCATGGGCAGTGGTGGCAGAGCAGAGGACCACAGGGCAGCTGCAGCAGGGGAGAGAGGTGCACAGAAATGCAGCCGCAGCCTGCGCGCAGCCAGGAAAGTAGCTTGGTGGCGTGTGGAGTAGCACCCACACGTAGAGTGGAGTAGCACCCAGCAGGCAAGTCTGTGAAGGGGGAGGAGGGGGACAGATTGGGGCTCCCATGGTGAGGGAGGGAGTGGGGCAGGGGCGTCGGTGAATGGGGCCCTGAGGCCAGGTCATGGGACAGAGCCATGGCTCATCCACGGGAACTGGGGGAGGCGGGGACTCCTACTGCTGCAATCACCCTGGGGGTGGCACAGGGGCCATGTGCCCCCCGGATTTATGTATGGGGTGGAGGCGGGCTGCTGCTGCAGACTGGAGCTCTGCACCCCACTGCCTTTGCCCCAGAAGCTGCGCACTGGCGACATTGTGTCCCCTACCTGGCTGGCGGCAGGAGGCACAGCATGGTGTCTCGTGGCTCCCAGGATAACGACAGCAGAGCATGGAGTGCAACGCATAGCAGCAGCCCACCTCCACCCCACCCACAAATCCAGGGGGCATGTGCTTCCCATGCTTCCCCCAGGGGTGCGCACAGGGGCGGGAGCAGCGCCCCCCCCACGCCTCTGGACAAGCTGTGGCTATGTCCCATAACCCACCCCAGCACTGGGGCCCCATTCACCCCAGCCCCTGCACATGCCTCTGCCCCACTCACTTCCTCACCATGGGAGCCTCGATCTGCCACCCCCATGCCCGTTCCCTCCCCCATGCCCCTTGCCCTCCACAGATTTACCTGCAGTGTGGTGTCTCTGTGTCTGTCTGCCCCTCACCCCCAA
>NW_005841867.1:4284602-4287756 GCF_000455745.1 Alligator sinensis | reverse complement strand
GTGGTGTCTCTGTGTCTGTCTCCCCCTCCCCCCCAACCACAGCCCCCCCAGCCCTGCTGCTGCCCCTCACTCCTGACCCACAGCACCTCACATCCTGCCCGGGTGTGTGGGAACCCCCCTTCCCAGGCTCCAAACCCCCTACACACAACCACAGCCCCCCACACCTTCACAAATTCTCCCCCTCCCATACCCCAACCATACAAAGTACCTGCATAATTTTGCATAACTGAGTTTTTTCGGCACATAATTTTGAGTTTTTAGCTGTGCAATTAAAATCGCGATTAATTGTAACTAATTTTTTTTTAATCGTGCAACTAATCATGATCAAATTTTTAATCGTTTGATAAATATCTTGCTTGGCATCACATGGGAGTTCTTTTGCAGTGTCAGGGACAGAATCCATTTTTTCCAGAACAGCATTTTAGTGGCTAGGTGACTTAACCATGAGACAAGCCTTTCTCTTCCTGCAATCTATTTGCCGTACGCTTTCCCACTTCTGCAGCGCATGAGGCAGGGCTTCAGGAACAGTCTCTTTTACTATAATTTCCATCCCTCAAGTAGGGCCACCTTCATCATCTGTTAACACATTTTTTGTGTGTAAATTCTTAGGCTTTTTTTTCATAGCAAGCCAGAACACAGAAGTCCTTTATGTGTTGTTATACTGACATCCTCATGTTCTAATTTTTAAATCTACCCTCCAGGCCTCTGCCACTTGAAGCTGTTGCAGGTGGTTATGTTCTTTGTGGGCCTACAGTGTTGGGGATGGGACACTGTCAGAGGATTTCTAGGTTTTTTTGCTGACAAGAGAGGGAAGGTGAAGCTAGTTCCATGTATGTACTACTGATGGTCTCCGCTTTTTCCCAAACTTTAACTTTTTTGGCAGGTTGCTTTCAAACCTGTTGTTGATTCAGTCTTATCTACAACCTACCACTTGCTTTTTGTTCCACTCTTCACCAGGTCAGCGCATCTCTCCACACGTCAGATTTCATAGCCTAGTTTGATTTTGCTATAAATCCTAGTCTCATGCCTCTAGACTACTCCCAGTTTTTCCCTTATCCCTTACCTGTTAGTTGCAACCACGTTGCCTGTGAACATTACCTGCCCCCAAGTGCTTCATAGCAGTTCTTCCTCTCTAGGCTTCTTATCCACCCTCAGTGTGTTTGCCTCACCCATCCCTTTGTCATGGTCACTTTGTCCCAATCTGCATGCGATCTGTCTTGTCTTCCTTTCATCTTCCCTCCCCACTGATTCCTAGTTCCAGCCCTCTTACCCTGTCCCTTTGTTCTCCTGCCCTGGCTCTTCATTCGGTTTTAGTTTTCCTCTCATGCACTGACTCCCTATCTCCTCCAATCCTGTTTCCTTCATATTCTTCCAGACCAAGTCTCCTTGCCTAGTCAGTCCCAATCAATACCCTCCAGACTACTTGTCCCAACCAAATTTCCTGGCATTCATCTGCAATGGCTTTGGTCTTGTGCTAGTCCCCCCATCTGCTGAATCAGTTAGTTTCCTCCACGCTTGCTAGGAATTGTGAGTTCTTCTGAACTCAAGCTGCAGTTTTTTCTAAAGGCTCATAGTTGGTTAAATTTGATTAGATTTGCACACAGATGGCAAAGGCACCTCCTTACACAAGGACCATCCTGTTTCAAGTCCAAGACCACATCAGCCCAATTTCAAGCCTTTGCTCCAAAGCATGAGTGCTCAAGTATTAGCGTGTATCAGAGGAAAAGTAACCAGAATTTCAGTAACATTTAAAAAGGTTGCATTCCCCCTTCTCCCTCCCACCTACCTGTCCTGCTGCCTTCGGGCTCCTGCTAGGGCACCGCATGGCTTTCTTGCCCCCATTCCTTGCCTGACTGTCCAGCCTCATGCTAAGTGATAACTGGTAAGCTAACTGGTTATCACTGGGCTTATGGATTAAATGATTCTTTGTTTAACCCTTCACTTCCCTATCAGGTATGTGTGTATGCCAACATTCAAGCACTCTGAATAGCTTTAAAAAAATGGCATCTTTTTTAATTAACTTGCCAAAGAATTTCCTCTCTGAAATTGCAGTGTTTTAAAATCAATGTAATAGGGCAGTTGTGCTTAGTCGTTTAGCCCTGTCGGCCAGATGAGTGGTGAGTAGGGTTGCCAACCCTACCAGATTGGCTGGGAGTCTACTGGAATCAGCACTGATCTCCCGGTAACTGTTGAAAGCAATCCAGAAGATTTTAATAGGATATTTTAAGAAAAAAAAATCACCCAGAATAGCTTCAGTCAGAGTTGGCAATCCTAGTGGTAAGGGGCTGGTCTGCTGGCTGGATTGGGCCCCCTGCACCAGGATTGGGTCCTGTGCCTCCCCTGCCTGGCCTCCGGCACTGGGATTGGGCCCTGAGGCACTGTGCTGCTCCTGCCCTGCCCGGCCCCATGTGCTGGGATAAGGCCCTGCGCTACAGGATGGGACTCTAGAGCCCTGTGCCAGTCCCATGCAATCCTGTACTCTGGGATAAGGTCCTGTGCCATCCTGTGTGCAGGGCCCTGCTATCCGGCCCATAGGGCTTGCCATGGATCTGGAAATTTGGCAGCAGAGGAGCGATGCTACTGCTCCCCTACCACTGAATTTGGGACTGGTGGGGAGCCCTGTGGGCCAGATGACACTATGTTGGGGCCTGTAAACCAAAGGTTGTGCACTCCTGTAATAGGGAAATTCAGTTCTGATTTACATATTGAAGTCAGTGGAGTTATAGCTGCATCTACCAAAGATGACCTAAAATATTAAAATTTTGTTTTTCTATAATATAGTTGTTACAAAACAGAAATGTAAATTTTCACCAAAAGGTTTCATAGTTTCATAGTTTGTAGGGCTGGAAGGGACCTGAGCAGATCATCAAGTCTGACCCCCTGCCATGGCAGGAAAGAGTACTGGTGTCATACGACCCCAGCAAGGTGTTCATCTAGCCTTCTCTTAAAGACCTCCAGGGTAGAAGCCTGCACCACTTCTTTTGGAAGTTGGTTCCAGATCCTAGCTGCCCTGACAGTGAAGTAGCGCCTCCTGATATCTAGCCTGAATCTGCTAGCTTGTGACCGTTATTTCTTGTCACTCCTGGTAGTGCTTGGGGGAACAGGGACTCTCCCATTGCCTGCTGGTCCCCCCCTGACTAGATTGTAGGCAGCG
>NW_005841867.1:4282976-4284056 GCF_000455745.1 Alligator sinensis | reverse complement strand
TCCTAGTTTTTTAATGAGAACGAGGTGAGAGACAGTGTCGAAGGCCTTCCTGAAGTCCAGAAAGACTACGTCCACTGCTACCCCTGCGTCTAAGGATTTTGTGACCTGGTCATAGAAGGCCACCAGGTTGGTCTGACAGGACCTGCCTCTAATGAACCCATGTTGGTTGCACCTAAGCATAATCTCCCCTTCTGGCCCCTCACGGACATGCGCCAGGATAATTCTCTCAAAAAGCTTATCCAGGATCGAGGTAAGACTGACTGGCCTATAGTTTCCTGGGTCCTCCTTCCTCCCTTTTTTGAAAATGGGAACCACATTGGCCCTTTTCCAGTCCTCTGGCACCATGCCAGAGCACCACGAGCGCTCGTAAAGCCGTGCCAGGGGTCCCACAATGACCTCTGCTAATTCCCGCAGCACTCTGTGGTGGAGATCGTGAGGACCAGCTGATTTAAATACGTCCAGTCCCTCCAGAAGTTCCCTGACTAGGTCCTCACTGACCCTAGGCCTGGGTGCGTCTCCCCTGGCTCCTATGGGAGTCTCGGTGGAGGGGGGCAGGACCCGGTCCCTGCTTAGAAAAATGGAGGCAAAGAAATTGGTAAATAGGTTAGCTTTGCTGTCTGGTGCGATGACCAGATTTCCTAGCGTGTCCTACAGAGGCCCCATGTTACCCGGTACCTTCTTTTTACCCCCTGTGTATTTAAAAAAGGTATCGAGTTGCATCTTTCAGCCAACTTTCACAACAATATTTTTCTATTAACATTACTTGGGACTTGCAAAGCAGTGGGTTGCTAGTTGGGAAAGAGAAGCCTTTTTAAAAAATGAATGCATAAACAGGTACTACTAATAGTTTATTTGTATGCTGAGCTTTGGTCACTGCATTATCTTAGAAAGTGCAGCATACAGAGTAATATTCTTAGAGGTCCCATTCCTAGAAACTGTTGTGTTAGTCAGAGAATACAAGTGTGCTGGCGGTAATTTACTTTCCTGTGTCTAAATTTCTAATGTTGATAAATTAATCTCACATTAAGAGTCACTCCAGGCTAAAGCCATGAGCACAGTCTAGGAAACACTAACACTGAC
>NW_005841867.1:4276794-4282966 GCF_000455745.1 Alligator sinensis | reverse complement strand
GGGGAAGTAAGAGTCTCACTTACCTACCTGCCAGACAAGGATAAGGGGATGGCTGAGAGTGAGCTGTTTGGTAGAAATGAAGCAAAGTGCTTTAGTGGATTAACAGAGCTGTTAGTTTGAGAGAAGGGAGGTGATGGGCTTCACTGATATCATCCACATCAGCAGTCTCTGGAGAAAAGTACTGCTCAGCATACCTGAGCCTGACACCTGGTTTGAACAAGATGCCTATTAGCATTCTGATCAGTGCTCTCTGGAGACTAGGAGAGGAAGAAGTCGAATTTGGATTTATCAGCTACACATGTAGTTCAAAAGTTTTTTTGCCAAACTAGGAAACTAGAATGTAATGTTCCAGCCAAAGCCTATGTAACAACTTTGAGAACAGTGCAAACTTGCTAATGGCTGTTTCTGCAAGAAACTTTGATTTTAAGAGGGAAAGCAGTACATGTAAAATTCAAGCTGCTGTCAGAGGCAGTTATTTTAGCTGGGAAAGCAAGCGAAAGTTTGTTTTGCCACCTAAGTCAGGGAAGACCTTGTAGTAAAATAAGTTGTAATTTAATTGCTTGCTTCTGTACAACACGGTTCGATTATGTGTGAGAGAGGGCCTCTCTAATACTTGGGCTACAAACTTGTAATTACTTATTTAGCAGCTTCTACAAATTGAAGCTGTTTAACTTGCAAATATTTTGTTTACACATTAACTCTTACACGTATTTATATAAAAGCTAAATGCATACATGCTTGGTTGAGAGAGAGAGAGGCAATCAGTTACCCAAAGAATGTCCAAACCCTTACACGCAGCTATAAGGCACGTTATCTGAAATACCAATATCACCCTATAATGTTGTAGCTAATGGAAGGGGAGATGGACACTGCCAGTGCTTTACCACTGCAAAAACAAAGTAGTTGGTCAGCATGCTAAGAAGATCCTAGGGAAAGGATTATACCCTGTACTATGGAAGGAGGCAAAACCCCTAATAGTCCTTGCCAATCTGATGTTAGGGTGAAATTCCTTTCTACCCCCAGATTTGGCAATAGTATACTAACTGCAAGCAGAAGAGGAAGAGCCTCCAGCTGGGAACAAGTACTGGCAGGAGCATCAGTTTGCCCCAGTCAAAAACCCCTAGCCTCTGCTGTATTCAGCATTGCAATACTTCTGCGGAAAGGCAGCCTCCATCTTCCTCCTAGGGCTAGGGACAGACATTCAGAAAGCCTGAGTCTGAATTGATTTAATGTTTGCAGGTTAGTCTAACCTGGCTAAGCTGAATCGGTTTGTAACCATATAGACATCCCCAATGGACTTAAGAAATGCAGGAACATGCCTGCAGTGGCTTAGGCTAGAAGCCAGGGGACGCTAGAGCAGCCCTCCCTTCTCTTTCAAAGTGCTGAGCTGAGGGGGTGAGCCTGGCCAGGACCCAGCAGGACTCTGATTAGGGAGCGGTTCCCCTCCCACCCCTCACTGCTCCTGACCAAGGAGGGAGCCAGCACAGTAGGGAGTTGATAACAGAGAATTTAGTTGCACAGCAGGGAGTTGCACAGAAAGCTGATAGCATTTAGCACCCTATCAGAAATCAAAAGCCTCTTTCATTACTTCAAGCTCTTTTTAAACAACTTTTTCCAAGGAAGGAAGGAAGGAGGGGCATTACCAGCTAATTATTGATTAACTCTAGAAAGCCTTAAACAGACTCTGGCCTGTCTGCCTTTGTCCTGTCTCCCATAGCCAGCATGTGATATGCTAGCTAATGCTGAGAGCTGTGTGTGTGTAAGGCAGAGGGGAGGAGGGAATCCCTGCTTGACCAGGGAGTGGTGAGGCAGGGTGGGGAGAAGGAGGAAGCCAGTCAGATGTGGCTGTACCTGCAGTTTCTGCCGGAGCTGCAGCCAGGGAGCAGAGGGCCTGGGTCAGCCCTGCTGGGCTGGAGAAGAGAGTAGAGCCCTGCCCAGAGTTGCAAAGCATCTGGGATGCTGGGGCACTCTAGTTTAACTTAAACCAGGAAGGGGCCTGGGACAGACATTGCATAAACTGGTTTGACCTAAATCAGTTAAGTCTGATACTACATTCAGCCAGATTTATCTCAAACCAGTTTCATCCATTTTCAAACTGGTTTATATGCACTGAACGCTTGTTCTGTTACAGGTTTAAACCCATTTCTGATCACTTAAACCAGTTTATGTGTAATATCTGTCCCTAGCCTAGAAGCTAGTAGCTTTCATGAGGGGAGTGGGGGTGCGGAAGTTTCTTCTGGGCCCTAACTGGTGACCAGCAAAAGCTCTGAGGCATGGGATTACCAGTATAGCTGGCACTAGTGTCACTGTTGTTTTACTGTTCTGCTAATGGCAGCATTTGCGTATTCCATAGGTCTGACAAGAGAAGTGATCCTTGTGGGACTCCACTGACAAGTCTTGTAGCAAAGATGCAGTATCATGTGCGATATGAGACCTCTATAGGCAACTGTAAGGCTTGCCTTTAACCACCCTCAGCTATATCAGTCAACCCTCTCCATCTGCCTTACCTTGCTATGATAGCATTCAGGAAGCATGGAAGGAGAAATGACAGACTTACTTATTCCTAGAAGAAAATGAATAGAAAACCTAAATAAAACCCTTCAAGGAATCTTAGAATCATAGATAATTAGGTTTGGGAGGCACCTCAGGAGGTCATCTAGTTTAAACCCCTGCTCAAAGCAGGACCATCCCCAGCTATATCATCCCAGCCAAGGCTTTGTCTACCCAGGTCTTAAAAACATCTAGGATGGAGATTCCAAAATTGTTGGGTAGCCTGTTCCAGTGCTTTAGTACTGTTATAGTGAGAGAGGTTTTCCTAATAGCCCATCTAAATGTCTTTTGCTGCAACTTTAGACCGGTGCTTCTTGTTTTGTCATCTGCCACCACTGACAACAGTCTAGCTCCATCCTCTTTGGAACCACCCTTCAGGTAGTTAAAGGCTGTTATTAAATTCCCTCTGTCTTCTCTTTTCCAGACTAAATAAGCCCAGATCCCTTAGGCTCTCCTCAGAAGTCATCTTCCTCAGCCCTCTAACCATTTTAATTGCCCTCTACTGGAATCTGCAATCTGTCCTCATCCTTTCTATAGTGGGAGGCCCAAAACTGGACACAGTACTCCAGATGTGGCTTCATCAGTGCCAAATAGAGGGGAATAATTCGGTCCTTCGTTTTGCTGGCAACGCTCCTACTAATGCAGCTCAGTATACCATTAGCCTTCTTGCCAACAAGGGCACACTGTTGGCTCATATTGAGCTTATTGTTCACTGTAACCCCCAGGTCCTTTTCTGCAGAGCTGCTGCTTAACCAGTCAGTCCCCAGCCTGTACTGGTGCATGGAATTGTTTTGTCCTAGGTACAGGACTTTGCACTTCTTACTGAACCTCATGAGATTTCTTTTGGTCCATTCTCCAATTTGTCGAGGTCTCACTGAATCCTAGCCCTACCCTCCAGTGTATCTACTACTGCCCTCAGCTTAGTATCATCTGCAACCTTGCTGAGGATGCACTCCATCCCATCATCCAGGTCAATGATAAAGATATTGAACAAAACCAGTCACAGGACTGATCCCTGGGACACTCTACTTGATACTGGCTGCCAACTAGACATCGAGCCATGATTATTACCCTTTGAGCCCAATGATCCAGCCAGTTTTCTATCCATGTTATAGTCTATTCATCCAACCCAGACTTCCTTAGCTTGCTTGTGAGAATGTGGAAGACTGTATCTTACTAAAATCAAGGTCCATCACATTCACTGGTCTCCCCACAGCCACAGAGCGAGTTGTCTCATCATAGAAGGAAGTCGGGTTACTCAGGCATGATTTACCTTTGATAAATTCATGCTGGTTGTTGGTAATCACCTTCTTCTCCTCCGCTTGCTTAGAATTTCCCTCCGCTTCTGGTCCCGACTTCTGAGATTGGGTCTAATTACAGGCAGTAGAGATAGGTACTGGGCACAAAATGGCTGGTGGCAAATTTCTTGCATTTACATCAATGACACTTGTGGCTGCTCCTCTAGGGACTGCTGTTGCCTTCACTCCCCTGTTGCAGAGACAGCTGTGCTTTGCAACCCAGCTCAACCCTTCCATTCCTCCTATGCTCCTAGGGATGGCACGAGGGCGCATAGGGGTGGTTGCTTGAGTGAGAGACCCTCTACGACCAGCCTTAACAGTGGGAGCTGCCCTTGCTTCTCAAGTACAGATCAGGGATGGGAAAGGACAAACAGGGGAAAGATCCAGGCGCAGCAGGTTGAGGTCCTGCCACTACTGTCTTTTAAGTGGACTAGCTAGATTAGTGATTCACAACTCTTTTAGCTTCATGGCATCCCTCCTGAATTTAGATCTAGCTCAGTGTTTTTCAGCTGGTAAAATTCAGCAAAGTTATGGAGAGGGGCTTTGAGGCTAAAACAGTCAATAGCCACTGGTAAAGAGATGAGTCTTTTGCTTAAGGAAAGATGCATCTGGTGTCATTTTTTTTTAACAATACCACTCAGCACTGATATGATTCTCTCTGGCAGGGGGATGGTATATTATATATCCCTTTTCAGGTATAAGAGCAAAGTGTGTTGACAGTTTTAAACTTCCCATGTATCAAAAGTTCAGGAAACACTGGCTTACACCTTTCCATGTAGGGGGAGTTTTGGATATGCTGTAGGAAGGGGAAGCAAGCTAGGTGAAGGTTGACTTTGGGCCCTGATGCTCAGGAGAGCTGCTGGGCTGGATGCTGCTGGGTGGGAAGCTAAGGGGTTTATAATTAAATGGTTAGTAGGTTTGGGCTAAAGTGCAGACCTGGGGATAGGACTTAAACAGAAGTGTAGCTATACCTGTAGAGTTAACTACATATATGTCTGTATGTGACTGATGTTTTGCTGCAAGTAAAATGAAAGTAGCAAATGTGTCATTTTATCAATAAGAAGTTAGGAGATTTCTCCACCCAAGTGCGACATAAGAAGATCTAGAAGTTTGCTACTTGCTAAGCAGCCTTACATATTTGTACAGTTATTAAATAGGATGTAAGTTTGTGGTTTATTAATGTTCTTGTTAATGGATCCAGTGACAGGTTTGTGGCTTGAGTAGGAGATGATGTACATGCGGTTTATGTAGCATATAAAGCCTTGTTCTCTCTTTATTGGTACTGTAGATTTGGAATCTGGTAGCTTCACAAAAAATTAGAACAGCTGTAGAAATTGTGGGGAAAAAAGGCAAAAAAGTTCATATTGAAATGATTTTGCCTTGAATTTTGATGGGCTGTTGAACTGTTGCATAAGATAAGCTTAGATTCTACTTCGCCGCAATCTCAGACTTGCTAGCTTAGATAGATATTTAAAGTTTACCTATTTTGGAAGAAATTATTAAATAGTTTTATTTCAGTCTCAAAGAAAAAAACAGGTTCAACTTTACTTGCCTCATAACTTGTTAGGCAATTGGAAACTGTTTGGAGAGGCATTTGACAAATATGTTCCATTGTTAATTAGGTCAACATGGTGAAGGAATGCAAATTTTTGATCATGTGGCTGTTGTCTTTTTGGTCCATGTTGCAGAAATGACAGCAGGCTTGTTATATCCCAATTGGGAGGAATAAGGAGAACAAAATAGACAGACAAATGATACATTGACTTTGATAAGCTTAATTACCAATGTGAATGAAATTTCTTATTTTTGGGAGACTTTTTGAAGCTTTGCAAAAGCTAGAAAAGGCCCACCAAAAGCACAACTCAGTGAAAAACTGGCCAAGCCTTTATATGTGAAAATGTATGCCTAAGAATAGCAAATTTGAAAGGGTAAATGTTTTTGGGTCTTTAGATGTAAGACTGCAGAATAATCAAATTCTTATGTTTGAAACTCATTGAACATACAGATTGCAGATTCATGAGCAACTACGGTTCACATGGTTTCTGTGTATTGATTCTATATGACAATCTGCTCATATTTAAAGGAATTGCCATATGGGCAAATGTTAGGAACAAGAATATGCTATACTGCTTTGCCCAGGTACTGAGAGAGGAGGAAAGCAAAATACCCAGTATCAGTCATTTGCCTCTAATTATATGCCATCAAAGCCACAACATGACCATGACAGTCCATATACACATTTAATAAAGCTTTTGTCAGCTCACCTGGGAGGCTGCTGTTGCAGCCCTAACACTCCCTCCGGGATCCCTGCTGTGCCACCACCT
>NW_005841867.1:4275995-4276763 GCF_000455745.1 Alligator sinensis | reverse complement strand
GGAGGCTGTGCTCACCACCGGAGGGATAGGTGGAGACCCTTCAGACCCATGGTCCCCTGCTCCAGCTTGTGTGGTATCTCCTTGAGCCGAGCCAGCCAAATGCTTACCCTACCTTGGGGCTGGGCCAGACCCTGCTTCTGCAGGAGGGCCAGGTAGACCCACCTGGCCCTCCCGCAGGGTCGAAAGAGTCTGCCTGACCCCTGTGGGGGGGGTCCAGCACTTCCCTTCCCATGGTGGCAAGATTCAAGTACAGGCAAAGTCCGTAGCCCAGGCTCTGTCTGTGGGGTTATAGGGAAGCCGTGGCTCTGCAGCTGTGCAATGCCCCTTAGTGGCTCAGCCACACCGGCTCTCTGCCAGCAGCCTGGTGCCCACATAGTGCTGGGCACACAGTGAAGACACAAAAGGCCAAGGCCATTCCTGCCGAAGGTCACTGAACAGTAAGTGGTAAATGGTATAAATATACTTGTCGCTTAACCATTTACATCTGTAATTTGTAGATACCATTACAAAGCATGGCCAACAGCAAGCACAAGTAAGAAAAACACTAGACTGGATGTTTGGTGAGCTGTCATCCACAATACAATAATAATGGTACATAATAAGTTAGCTTAATTGGGCAGAATGAGTACGGACTTGTGCTAGGAAGTCTTTAATTCAAATCTTGTATATCTGTTACACTGAATCACGTGCTTGAATAAGTCACTTCAGTGTTCCACCTCCGTTATTCCATTTGCAAAAAGGTAGTTAGCCCTGTTAGTCTACAGTCAG
>NW_005841867.1:4270120-4275964 GCF_000455745.1 Alligator sinensis | reverse complement strand
AAAGGTGGCACGTTAGAGATGAATTGGTTCAGAGGCATGAGCTTTCATAGGCAGCAACCTACATTCAGCTAAATAAAATGGGCTGCAAGCAGTTTTTTGAAGTACAGTAGGTTGTTACCTGTGAAACCTCATGCCCCTCTGAACCACTTAATTTCTTAAGGTGCCACCCTGGCCTACATTCTGCCAGTTATTCCATGTGTAGAAACAAGGTCAATGAAAATTGTATCTCTGTATCACAAAGGTGGTATAATGAGAAGTTAATGCCTGCCTGTTGTTTTGAAAATATAAAGCAATAAATAAATACTAATGTTAATATTAAAATAAACCTTTACTTGAACATGAAATAGATTACAAAGTCTGTTTTGAGTCAGTCACAAGCTGGTGGTTGAGACCAGATGACTTTAATTAAACTGAGGGCAAAACTAAGCATGCAAGACCATGCAAGAGTCAGAAATACTAAAAATGGAGGAGGAAAAGTGGGGACTGCTAGCCTAAATGAGAGTAAGTAGAATGCAGAGAGAAATGTCTATGGACATCCACAACAGCAACAATTTAATTTTCGTTAACTTGTGAAAGTGAGACCGTAGCCTGAAAAGAACAACTACATTTTCTTATCTACAACCACACTAAGTCTTAGTTTACTGTGCACAAATGATCCGAATACAACAATACTGCAGTTGTAACATTTTACAATGGCAATTTCAAATTAATCCCTGCAGATTATTTTTAGAAGGGAAGACGAGATAAACAGGTGAATAAAGAAGCCCATATGTATTTTTATCTTATATTTGTTAAATATCCGAGCTGCTGTAAGAGGATGGGACTCAGGCTTGAAAACTATTACTTATAAAAGAAGTTTAATTTAAATCCATGGAAAAAGCATGATGGAGTCTCAAAACCATCATTGTTTCACCGTTACTAATTAATCCTGAAGTAGATCATCTGCAATGACAGACGTGACAACAAATATTGCCAAAAATGGCGCATACTTTTGTTTTTTGAACTAGGTGTAATCATTACATATAACAAAAAACTCTAACTAGTCTAAATTACATTTAGTAAAACTATTTGAATGGTTATCTAATAAGTCCCATAAGAAAATGCATGCATGTAAGCTTAGTATGTAGCATTCTTGATATTGCCAACTATATTACAACTTGGACTACAAGGTGTTTTCAATTCACTTTTTAAACTATTTTAGTGGGAGATAAGTTGCAATAAATTGGGCTCATAACTGAAGTATAGCAAAAGCTGTGTTAACCGGCATTTTATTATCCAGAAAACTCTATTAGCCAGCATCCGAGGGACTCAGCAAAAGTGAAACTGGAAGTACCACTTTTGGGTTTCGCCGCCACTGCGAGCAGTTATTGCCACCTTTTCGACCCACGGCCCAGGGCAAAGCAGCCTGCGCAGGGCCTCCATCCCTGTCCCCCAGCACACTGACAACGTGGGGAGTGCACCAGACTTTGCGCATTTGATTAACTGGAATATTGATTAACCGGCATCCCCCATTCCCGGGGGATGCCGGATAACAGAGCTTTTACTGTAATTAGAAATAACTTGGACTCTTTCTCTCTCATAACTTGTAAAGTAGACATTTTTCAACATATTCACTGAGAATGCTCTATTTTATACAGGATTTATACATGCAACTTTAAATTTGAACAAGTCTAAATTAATGCATTTAATATGTGCAGAAAAAGTGTACCTCCTTCTAATGCTTGACCTTCAAACATAATTTTGGGGCCAAATGTGTGGGGAGTTCATTATCTTTATCCCCCCCCGGGTCTTTATCTCATTGATTCCATCCTTCTTAGAGATGAATTTATCCTAAAAAAAGCAGAGGAAAATAATTAAGATCATTTTAACAATGGGCAGAGGGAAGGCAAAAAGCATGAAAAACAATGAGAGGAATTGTTAGGAGAAAAATATTAAAACTACTTCAGTGGAATAAAAAGCTTGCCTTATTTAATACTGGAGGATTAAATGCCAAATCAGTTATTAGTCCCCATGTGACTGATTCTGGTTTCAGCCAGAATTTATTTCACTAATAGCGAGGAAGGACAGCTTTTGGAGGGTGTAGTTAGTTAGTCTTTCCTTAATTTGGGAGATCTTTTAAAGTGTCAGTGCAAACCCAGCTACCTTCTTTTTCTTTTTTAAAGTAAACTCCTAGCTCCATTGTAGAAGTTATTTTCTGAATATACATTAAACAACACATTGAAAATACCTAAATTGCTCATTATTTTTGCTGCTGTGACTAATTAGGCATCATGTGGTGCTGAGGAATTGAAAAGAATTCCAAGACCACAATTTAATATTATGAAGGCGTATTTCCTCCATAATGAAAGAGGTCCGTTCTTCCTTATGCACTGACTTCCAGAGCTAAAATGTAATGCTTATAGGTTCTTCATGGATTCTCAGAAGTTGTTTACTGATTTCTGGTTACTGGAGGAGCAGCTGCCTAAGCTTCTGTTAACGGTGTTAGATCCACTATAAACTCTTCTCAGCAGCTGGCTGGCAACTGAATTAGCCTCTTCTCTGAGTTGCTGATCAGACAACTTTCCCCACCCCATGGAGGGATAGCTTGCATGACTGGAGCACTGTCATGGATGCGTACAGGAGGGACAGGCAAAGAGAAGAGGAGGAGGGGTTGCAGCTTATGTAAAAGAGCTGTATGATTGCTGAGAACTCTAGTACAAAATTGGAGATAAGCCTGTTGAAAGTGTCTGGATTAGAGTCAGAGGGGAGAACAAGGGTGATGATGTGGTGGGTGTCTGCCATAGACCAGCAAATCAAGAGGATGAGGTGCATGAGGCTTTCTTGAAACATCTATCAGAAGCTTCCTGATCACAGGCCCTGGTTCTCATGGGAAACTTCAGTCAACCTGACATTTCCTGGGAGAGCAATGCACAGGCAATCCTGGACGTTTCTGGAGAGTGTTGGGGACTACTTCGTAGTGCCGGTGTTGGAGAGGCCAACTAAGAGCCATGCTCTTGACCTGCTGCTCACAAACAGGGACGAATTGGTGGGGAATGTAGAAGTGGATGGCAGCTTGGGCAGCAGTGACCACAAGATGACCGAGTTCATGATCTTGAAGAAAGGAAGGAGAACAACTGAGTAAGGACCCTGAACTTCAGAAAAGCAGACTTTGACACGCTCAGATAATTGATGGGCAGGATCCCTTGGGAAGCCAGTCTGAAGGAAAAGGAATCCAGGAGAGCTGGTTGTATTTTAAAGAAGCCTTACTAAGGGCTCAAGAATAAACCATCCTGATGCGCAGAAAGACTAGCAAGTATGGCGAAAGACCAGCTTGGCATGGCAGGGAACTCTTTAGTGAGCTAAACACAAACTGGAAGCTTACAAGAAGTGGAAACTTGGACAAATGACTAGGGAGGAGTAGAGGAGTAAGAGTATTGCTCAGGCATGCAGGAATGAAGTCAGGAAGACCAAAGTGCAACTGGAGTTGCAGCTGGCACGGGACATAAAAGGTAACAAGAAGGGTTTCTACAAGTATGTCAGCAACAAGAGGAGGATCAGGGAAAGTGTGGGTCTCTTACTGAATGGGGACAGATGATGCAGAAAAGGCTGAAGTACTCAATGCCTTTTTCACCTTAGTCTCGAAGGCAAGACCACTGGGCTCACAGGGTAGTAATCAATGGCTCTGTGTCTGGTTGGCCACCAGCATCAAGTGGATTGTCCCAGGAATCAGTCCTGTGACTGGTTTTGTTCAATATCTTCATCAATGATTTGGATGATGGGATGGAGTGCATCCTCAGCAAGGTTGCAGATGACACTAAGTTGAGGGCAGTAGTAGATACACTGGAGGGTAGGGCAAGGATTCAGCGAGACCTCGACAAATTGGACCAAAAGAAATCTCCTGAAGTTCAATAAGGACAAGTGCAAAGTCTGCACTTAAGACAGAATGATCTCATGTACCACTACAGGCTGGGCCTGACTGGTTAAGCAGCAGCTCTGCGGAAAAGGACTTGGGTGTTACAGTGAACAATAAGCTGAATATGAACCAACAAGCTGAATATGAATATGAAGCAACCCTTGTTGCAAAGAAGGCTAATACCTTACTGGGTTACATTAGTAAGAGTGTTGCCAGCAGATCAAGGGAAGTGATTATTCCCCTCTATTCCATCACATGGTGAAGACAAATCTGGAGTACTGTGCCCAGTTTTGCGCACACTCACACAAACCATCCTCCCCCTTTCCCTCTACCCCCCTGCTCTACAAAAAGGAAGTGGACAAATTGGAGAAAGTCCAGCAGAGGGTAGTGAAAATGGTTAGAGGGCTGGGGCACATAACTTTTGAGAAGAGGCTGAGGTAACTGGACTTATTTAGCCTGGAAAAGAGACTGAGAGGATTTAATAGTGGCCTTCAACTACCTGGAGGGAGGTTCGAAAGAGGATGGAGCTAGACTGTTCTCAGTTACAGAACAGATGACACAATCAGGAAAGCTGCAGCAAGGGAAGTTTAGGTTTTATATTATGAAAAACTCTCTCACTAGTAAAGTACTGGCATGTGTTATCCAGAGAGCTTGTGGAAACTCCATTCTAGAGATTTTTATGACCCACTTAGACAAAGCTTTGGCTTGGATGATCTAGTTTGGTGGTCATGCTTTGAGCAGGGGGTTTACTAGATCAGTGTTTCTCAACCCGTGTGTTGTGACCCAAAAGTGGGTTGCAAGAATATATAAAAGCATTGTGAATAAACTTTAAAAATGCATTCTTCTTTAAGGAGATCAATGTAGAAAACCATGTTTTTTTCCCTTGCAGGCTGGCAGAGGTCCAGGCTGCAAGGGGCTGCTTGAGCCTCCCCATGCCCCACACACGCCCCACCAGCCAACAGATCCACTCCTTGCCCCACACACTGTGGGGTTGTGGTCTGGGGACAATGGGTCGGGAGTGAGGGGCACAGGCAGGGCCAGGGGGCTATTTTCTACTTAAAACTTTTACTGGGTTGGGACTGGCCATCAATGTTTACAGATGGGTCCTGGTACAAAAAAGGTTGAGAACCACTGGACTAGGTGACCTTCTGAGGTCCTTTCCAACCCTAATTGTCTATGATTCCATGAACTCAGTACGGTTCCGGCAACAGGGCACTAACCATAGATTTGCAGAAAAAATATCAAATGCTTCCCTCAGATGCAGGTTCCATTCAGGGAAGAAGGAATTGAGGGATAAGGGATTAATCCCAGAAGAGGGATGAAGCAAGTGGAAGTGGACTTTGATACAAAAACAATATGGTGGAGAAGGACTGTCATAGTGGAAAGGACAGTAGAAAAAGTGAAGCAAAGAGTGAGATCTAGAAGACTGGAGGGAACAAAAGGGGAGGAGTGGGAACACAAGGGAGTAAGAAGGATGGACACACTAAAGAGTAAATAAAAAGGGAAGGAGAGTAAAAAGAAAAAAATATGATAGAGTTGGTGTGAAATGGAATGAGAGACAAAGAAAGAAAGGAAGCAAGGGGAAGTGTAACTTTTAGATGGGTGAATTCTTATGAGTTTAGTAGAGTTTTTTGTATTTTATAATATTCTGTTTCTCTAAGTTTGTTGGACCTGATAAGCTGAATATTTGGAGTTTTTCTGCTACATCAAATGCAGAATACACATTTGCCAGTAATATTAAACAGCTCACAAAAGATACAGAATTAAACTTAACATGTAGCAGAGCACACACAAAAAGAGCTTGATTCCTTTTAGTTGTCTAGTGGGAATTTTTTTGCCAAATGTTGCCAGACATGATAAGAACCTTAGCTCTGTTTTTCCTGCAGGTAAGAAGGAAGATAGAGAATTTAAGAATCTCATTTCTCTCTTTCCTTTTTTAAAATAAGCCAATT
>NW_005841867.1:4265548-4269893 GCF_000455745.1 Alligator sinensis | reverse complement strand
CTGGATAGAGAGGCAGGTATAACTGGTTTTCTTTCTCTGACTCATGTTAGCTAGCACAGTTTCCGAGACAGTTTAGCAACTTCATAGTCTATAACTTACTGTACTATCAGGAAGCAAAATAGCACATAACAGTTGTGCTGTTACAACTGAGTCACTTCTAGCTTTAACATGCTCTATTTTGAACAAAAAATGTTCAAAGTTCAAATGTTCAGTGTTCTCAAATCTCTAAACACAGGTATGTAGGCAGGTGGTCAAGAAATATATCAAGAGAATAATGAAACATTTAGTCAAAGATAAAACACCTAGAAATGTGTATAAAATGCTACTTACAAATCTTTACTTAGTGTTTTCAGGTATATTCAGTGACAGTACCCTTGATCCTGTTCTGGTGTGTGGTTTGGTCACTATGATTAGGTATTAGAGTAATATATCACTGTCAAATGTGATATTTAGCACTTGGCTATTAATTTGTCTTTATTTGAGCATTGCTGAGGAGAAATTGCATGTCAGTTAAATGTGCCACTACACCTGTCAGTATTCTTCAAGGTGGAGAATAGGAGCATGTCAGGAAATGGAATGATAGTTCAGTAGTTAGAGCAATTAAAGGGTGAAAACTGGGGGGGGGGGGGGGGTGTTGAAAGGTAGAAAAAAAAAAGGGAAAATGGTGGGGGGGGGGGGGGATTGTTGCTAACAATTTTGGAAAAACATTCCTAATGTCTAAAATATTATAGTTTGATATAATTGCTCAAAATTGTAAATGATGGACACTTTACTGAAAATGTAACTTTCCTGGCTTCAAGGAGTAGTGGCAAACCTTTTTGTCTGCCAAAAATGACGCTTTAAAGCTGTCCGATGCCAACTTTAGAGGTGTTTATGTTGTCCCTTCTTACCCTTTCCTTCTGACTTAGTTTTCTTCTTTCCCTTTGACAGAAAGCAAGGAGATCTGTATAATGGAAACACACATGTACCTCATGTGTTTGAAATAAATCTCTGCCTTCTGTTGTTTCCACAAATATTCTGTCTTGCATTTTAGAAACATATAATTAAATGTAACTCAACCCCCTCCAACGTATCCCTTTCCTACCATTAACAGTTAAAGAAAATCCTCATTATGAAGTTCCCAATTGCTGGATTTAAAAAAAGTTTTCCCAGTTAAGAATTTTTAATAGATACTTAGGTGATAGGGGATTGTATGTGCCTAGATTTCTTTTAATATGTAAGCCCCTCATACAGAATCACTGTTTGACATTTTCCTCTGGTATTCCTTGGTAGTTCCTTTATTTATTTATTTTTTGGTTGACTGTGTTACTCCTTTGGGCATTGTTTGTTGTGGATTTAATCCTATTGATCCCAGATTCCATGGTTCACTTCTGTGGTATTTGAGGCAATTGACTGGTGTGCCCTAACTTAATATTAAGTTTGTCAATCAGACTGATGAGGAACTAGAGTATCGTTTTTTATTGTGAGCAGGTCTAGAAACTTAAAGCATCAGACAAGCTTGTTAAGATCAAGAGCACACGGGTTTGTTGTTGTTGTGATTATTAAGAATTGCAATTTGGAAATGCAAGTCTAAGAGCCAAGCAAGAAACAGAATTTCACTCCCATGAAAAATGTTAATGTTTTAAAAACCTTAAAAGTCTTAAAAGGTTCTTCGTCTAGAATTGGGAACAGAGTGTAGATCCTCAGTGCTTTGTGGAAGTAAATCTTTTCAGTATTTTGGTTTTCAAATCCTGAAATATACCTAGTACAGAAATATTCTGGGTTTCCACTATGGAATATGTTCCCACAGGTCTGGAAGTCCTGCTTGGCTCTAGGGGAACTTGGAAACTCTGACCCTTTGACAGCCCACAAACCTTGATAGCCTACTGATGAGCTAGAGATATAGGTGACCAGTATGGCAGGAAACAAGGTTGGTTCCTTTTGGAACTGTGGAAATAAGCATGATTCTTCAGAAACTTTTGTTTTTAACGAACATCCCTGGTCAACAATAATAATTTAAAAAAAACCCCTTGGAATATGCATCCACTTGGAACATTTCTGACTTCTAAGAATGTTTCAGAACGTCTGGTTGTTTTCAGGTTGGCACTTTGCATGCAGTGAAAGTTGTGAGGATGATGACATTCAGTGTATATGTACGGTTTGGAACTTCTTGTAAAGGTCAGACTTAACATGGAATTTCCAGGCTTTCTAATATTCTGTTTTGAGGAAACTTCAGCATTTTCTTAAGACAGCTATATTTTACCGAAGTGATGCATTCTTCCTGTCTCAACTCAAAATTAGCAAAGTTTTATCAGGAAGTTTCTTTTGATTTTTCTTTTTTCTTTTTTTTGTTCTTTGAGTATGGGAAGAGGGAGCACCACAGACTGGGAGTCAAATAGGAATGTACTGATGAATCTTACAAAAGTGAATTAACTGGGCATGATGTATTATATCTAATCTATATTTATATAGCTAGTTCACTTACATAAAAAATAAACAATGATGGCAAACTGACATGTGAAAGAAAAACATCTGATGGTGATGAAAACCATTTAATGATTAGCATGGAAACAAATATTTATTGAAAATAAAAACCATGTCTAAAGGCTCTAATGCTGACTTTTGGAAATATAACTATGTTGCGGTATGTGGAATACCGTATGTCCTGTACAGTAGATATTGTTTAAAATTGCTTGGGAACTGGAGCTTGCAATTGTGAGCTTGGAATGTCCTGCAGATAATTAAGTTGTGGTCAGGCTTTAGGAAAATAAAAAGTTCTCGAACTATGATTTTATAAACATGCTACAATAACATTTCTTTATATTTAACAGTTTCTTATAGAAAGCTGATACTCTCACGAGGCATTGATTAAAGGTAAAACATCAAGAAAGAAAAAATATTAAATTAAAACTTCACTTAGGATGTTGACAGTTGGCTTGTAATATTAAACAGATGTGTGTGTTCTTGGAATATTCTTCTCAGAACTTAGTTGCAAAGATTTATTTAAATGATAACTAAATTTTAAAAATAATTTAAAATTCTCTTTTCCTCAGTCTTCATTATTATATATTTTACTCTAGATAGAATCTACTAGATAATTTGATACAAAGTATACTTTTTTTACATTATTCAAGGAGAAGGGTTTATTTAAGTAGACTTAAATTGGGACCCAGCTGATTTAATTATCTGAAAGGTTTATGGAAAGTGTTTGAAGATTCTCTAGTCAAATTCTGCTTATGGATGCACAAGGAATGCTTTTATTGGTATCATTCGAATCTATCTGAGGGAAGAATTTGGCCCATTTAAACTGTGTTGATTAAAGAAATTTCACAATATATATTACATCAGTGGTTCTCAACCATTTTAGATTCAAGGCACCCTTTGTTAGAATCAGGGTAGCCTCGGAAAATGCCAGCTTTCAGCTTTCTCTCATTTCTGGACTATAGAAAAATAATCGATTAGTTCTTGTGTTGCAAAGATCTCAGAAAGATCAGAGCACTGCAATGTTTTTGACACTATGGATTCTTTTTTTGAAATCTCTGGGTTTATCTTGTGCCTCACTGTGTGCCTCATCATGTGCACAGTATTTGTACATAAAACAGTGCTAAAATTGTGGCACCTTTAGAAAGTATCTCATGGCACCCTTGGGTGCTAGAGCACCCTGATTGTGAATCACTATTACAACACTCAATACAGAAATAATTACTAATTTTGAAACTAATAGATATTTAAATTAAACCTTGATTTAATGAAACAAGCAGAAGAGTATTTCTGTGTCCCATTCTGGTGTCGGCATTTTAAAAAGATCGTGAAGAATTTGAAAGAGACTGGAAAAGAGCTACAAGAATGATCTGAGGTCTGGAAAATCTGCCTTAGTATAAGAAATTACACCTAGCCTCCAGCATAAGGTTGTGAGGTGACTTGATCAAGATTTGCGTGTACCTTCATGAGGAGACAATGATGTGCCATCATTGTTTATTTTTAATGTAAGTGAACTAGCTATATAAATGTAGATTAGATACAATACATCATGGTTAAACAGGGTTCTTTAGTGGCTAAAAGCATTAGGTTATGCAGTGGTTGAAAACTGAGGTTTATCGCATTCTGAAACTAAGTAAATTACACATGTCTAACAGTGAGTTTTAATTAACTTTTTGGAACCTAGAAATACGTTGTGTTCCATAATTTGAAGTATTTCAATCAAGATTGGATAGCTTTCTAAAAGATGATCTTTACCACAGTCAGAAGATATAGATTTGATGGAGGAATCAGTGTATGAAATTCTGGGGCCAGTGTTATGAAGGATGTCAGACTATATTTATCTTTTCATCTTTCTAGCAAAGGTGTTTATATGTCCCCCTCCTCA
>NW_005841867.1:4262754-4265517 GCF_000455745.1 Alligator sinensis | reverse complement strand
CCCCCCCCCCCCCCCAATACATTTGAGCCCACTGCAGTCCTTAATGTAAGTAGGGAAGTATAAAAGGAATTGAATCCTCATCTTCTGATTCCTAGAACTAGAACTTTAACTGTTCTTCTTCTAATTGTAATCATAGGATGCTAGCAGACATACCCCGCCCCACCCCGCCCGGTCCCTTTATTATAAACTCAGTGTATTTCCGTGCCAAGCCCCATGCATGCCCAGAAGAGGCAGCATGTTACTTCAGCCCTCATTACTTGTTACATATGTGGACAAGTTGGATAGAGTCCAGTGGAAAGCAATGAAAATGGTTTGCGCGCTGGGGCACATGACTTGAGGAGAGGCTGAAGGAACTAGGTTTATTTCATCATGGAGAAGAGAAGACAGGGGGGATTTGATAGCAGCCTTCAACTACCTGAAGGGTAGTTGCAAAAAGGATGGAGCTAGACTGTTCTCAGTGCTGGCAGATGACAGAACAAGGAGCGGTGGTCTCAAGCTGCAGCAACGGATGTTGAAGTTGGATATTAGGAAAAACTTTCTCACTAGGCGGATGGTGAAGCACTGGAACCTGTTAGCTAGAGAAGTGGTGGAATCTCCATTCTCGGAGGGTTTTCAGGCCCAGCTCAACAAAGCCCTGGCTGGAATGTTCTAGTTGGGGATGGTCCTGTTTTGAATAGGGATTTAGATGAGATGACCTCCTGAGGTCCCTTTCAACCCTAATTTTCTATGATTCTATGAACCTGGCTTGCCTGGCGTCTGGGAAGATTGGGTGTTTTTAGTGGGGCTTTTTTGGCACTTTTATCCAGTAGCTCATTAGCTAAAATCTCCAAATCCCTGCTGAAGTGCCTGATCTTTACAGACATTACAGAGCCAGGTTGAAGTAATGAGCTGTTTCTGGTAAAGCCCTTTTTTTGTTTGTTTGTTTGTTTTTAATGTCTGCAAGCAGCCATAATGTTCTGTTTTGGCCTTTAGCATTTATGAATCTTTAAATGTGCTGTCTTCATTTTAACACTATGAGAACTTTTAGGCAATGAATCCTTAAATTAAAGTATTTTTGACATAACATATCCACATTTAAAAATAGCTATATGCCTGATCTAATTATGAGCCATAGCAGTTACTTAGTGTAAATTAAATAAGCCTTCTTTTTTGTAATATTTGTTCTTGTGCACAAATATCAGTGCAAAAATTTCAGTGAGATACCCAAGTCCAGAGGGTATTTAATCACATTATTTGAGTTTAAAATAATGGAGGCATTTTACAAACAGATGCGTGGTGATTTAAATAACTATGCCCTTTGACTAATTTTGGTCTTCATACATTCTTGGCTTCATACACATTCTTGGTTTCATACACATATCTCTTCCCCTTATAGTCTCCATTTTCTCACTTGTATAAAGACATCATGATATCCTGTTTTTGAAGCAGAATAAGGCATGTCACTACAAGTATGATTATTCTTTTATGTAAGGATATTCTTTCAATGCCCTTCAATTCCTAGCCTGCCTAAAAATTCAGTGTATTACAGATGGAATTGCTTATAAAAACCTGGGTGAGTATCTGCATTTTGATTACATCGTATGTAAGGGCTTGTCTCTACTAGCCCCTGCCACTTTAGCTGTGCTAGCGTAGCTATGTTGACAGAGACCCCTTCTGTAGACACAACATTTGCCAACAGAAGGAACTTTTCAGTTAGTCATCTTGCATAATGACATAAACTAAGCCAACAAAAATGTTTGACTATCAACATAGCTATACCCCCACTAAGGTTGTTGCTGGCATAGCCATGTCACCTAGAGGCTGTGATCTTTTTCTGGCTATCATTGACATGGGCCAGCAAAATGTTGTCATGTAGAGGAAGTCCAATCTAAGAGTTAAACAGTTTGAACGCACTCTGATCTAGCATGTTGTTTTATATCCTATTTACATTCTTGTGCTTCATGGCATGTAAAATACACTGTGCTGTGGTCTGAATTTGACTGTAGCATTGTTTCATAATTTATTGTCCCTGTCCTGGAAAATTACAGTAGTATTTAAGAGTGGTTTGTGGCTTCACACAATCCATTTGAAATACCACTTAGTATAATTTTCTTTTGTGGGGAAAATGAAACATCATGCAACTTTCTTGAAGGAAAGTGTTTTTCATAGAATCATAGAAAATTAGGGTTCAGAGAGACCTCAAGGCTAAGTACAGATATTCAGGGGCATTAGGAGGAGATTAAATTGATTCAGAATGGCTGCCCGATATCATGTAAGTCAGGATGACGAGGCTAGCTGGGGGATTGGTGGTCCAGCAGGCTAGAAGGGATCAGGAGTCCACTGGGGAATGAGGGGTGAGGGGCAGGTGCAAACCCACAGGTGGGGTGGGGCCAGGCACAACCTGTGGGTGGGGCGGTATTGTGAAGGAACTGTGTGCATGACCCGCAAGTGGAGTGGGGGGGCAGGCGCAACCAACAACAGGTAGGGAAGGCAGGCATGGACCACAGGTGGGGTGGGGGAGGCAGGGACAACCTGAAGGTTGTGTGTGGGGCAAACGTAACCCACGGGTGGGGTGGAATGGGGTCCCTTCACAGCAGACCTACAACCTCATTCCTTCTGGCCCTCCCTCCACTGGGACTTGCTTGCTTGGCTCCGGCAGCAGTGAACACTGATAAAAATAGCTGCACTCAGAGCAGCTTGTGTGATGGGGGTTTAGAGGGCTGGCTAGTTGCAGTGGGGGAAGCTGTGGGCTGGGGTGGGGGGGGAAGGCAAAAAATAGACTCG
>NW_005841867.1:4229226-4262744 GCF_000455745.1 Alligator sinensis | reverse complement strand
GTGTAGGGGGAGCGGGGTGTGAAAATAGCATTCCTAGGGCTAGGGCCAGTGGCTATGTTTTCCCAGCTCTGGGTCTGCTCAAGGGAAGGGGACAGAAGTCCCATGTACTGGTTTGACCTAACACAAGTAAGTCTGATACTACATAGATCCAGATTTATCTTAAACTGGATTCTTAAATTTTTAGACCAGTTTGTGTGCATGGAACTTCTGTATAGTTGGAGGTTTAGACTGATTGCCAGTCACTGCGACTGGATATGTAACCATAAGGTCAGCACGAGGACGAGCTAAGTTTAAATTGGGTGACCATTCTGAACCCTATTTAACCTCCCCAAATGTCTTCCTTAGCCTAGGAGATCATCTAGTCCAACCCCCTGCTCAAAGCAGGACTGTCCCCAACTATATAATTCTAGCCAAGGATTTGTTTTCTTATAATGAATAGATGAAAAGTCATCTTTCCCTCTGTTTCCTAAAAAAGAGCCCATATGTATATGTAGAATTTCAACAAATTTGCTTCATACAGTTTATTATCAGAGCTTTACCTCGTTTATAAAAATGCATTTAAAAGCAGTCAACAAAGGTATGAATAAGGTGACATGAATATTTAGCATTTAATTTTACTTGTGAATTCATGAATGTAGTTGCAGTTGACACCAGTAGTAGTCACTGATGCATCTGAGGACAGATTTTGGCGTTGTGTATGAGTGAGTATTTAAATATACAATTTCTGTGGGAATAGGAAAGAAAAAAGGTATATTAAGATTTTTTTGATACTATCCTTCTGCTTTTATAGCTTTACTTGTATATTGGCATTTCCTTGGATAAAACCTTTCCAACTAGAACATCCATTAAGCATTGAAATATACTAGTAGAATGTTATTGATTTCTTAAGTCTATTTTGGAACAGAATGAAAGCCCTGTTTTGAGGTGCGTGAGACAGTTGTTCATTACTGAAGAGGTATGATGAACTTTATTCTGAATCATCATTGCACTTTAACATGTGCAGTAGCTGTCTTTAAGTTCATTGAGACCAGTGTATGGGCCATACTGGGTGCATCTACATGTGCACTTTACTGCGGAGTAGACGAGGTCCACAATACAGCATCACCATCTACACATGCACTGGTATTAGGATGCAGTAAATTAATTACCTCCACCGTAAGTCTGTCAGGGATAGTACTACCTTATGGGAGAGTAATTAAATGTGCTGAAACGCATGTGTAGACGGTGACCAGGTTGGGGCCAAACTCTCACCTGCCACCTAGGCACACAGCTCCACAAGGTCAGCACTCTTGTGCCCCAGCCAGTCCCTCTGCTGCCCACTGCTGCCACATGGAGCCCGGGGCTGACCCCCCATATTCCCTGCCAGCCCAGACCTGCTCTGCCCCAGATCAAATTGCTGCTGTCCTGGGTGTGTGTATGAACTTACCTCCAGTAAATTGTCATGTTTTCCAGCTACTCTCCGCATCCTGGATGGAGACACAGGAGAGGACGCACTTATTTGGTTGCCATTATTTTGATTACTAGTGCTTAGATCCCAAATCTTTGATGGAAAAACCCCTTAAATGTCTAAACTTGGAAAGGCAACTGAGGCCCTGTAAGGATTACATAGCTAGATCTCTTCGCAGGGTAGGCACCTACATGCATTTTTGCTGAAATATGGTTCTCTAGTATTTTTGCTGGAAGACTGAGATACAGAGCAAAATAACTGAAATTAAAACTTTTGGATATTAACAGTAAATTAAATCACAACAATGCCTACCCTTTTATACAAGTAATATTGTCCCCTAGTTCCTGTATCTTAAGAGGCTCCAGTCCACACTTGTGGGTGGCATTCTGATTGGATGATAAGTAGCACTTAGGGTCTCGAATGGAAGTTCGGGTTTTGCTATGCTAGGCACTGTATAAACAGGCGGAGAGACTGTGTTCATGGAAGAACTTAAAATATAACTAGACAGGACTCTAAAAGGGATAGGAGGAGGGAGGATTTAGGATGAAATAATGTTTCCACCAAAGTCAATGGCATAATTACTGAACAAATGACTTCAAAAATGCCAGAATTTACATGCAGAATACAGGCAGAGGGAATACTGATGGTGAGCAAACATCATGTATCAAGGTTTGTTGTTCTTCAGGTGGGTTATTATTGGAAGGGAAATGTTATGTACTCTCAAAGATCCCTTTCAGCAAGGTATTTATACACACCTCTTTCTTAAGCATGTAAAAAGAGAACTGAAATGGATGGGACTACTCAACTTTAAAATCAAGCATATGCTGAAACATGACTAAATCAAGGCGCTGAAGAGAATTCTCTTTAGTTATTGACAGTTGTAGGGAATTGCTCTGACTGCTCCTATGAGTAAGAGCATTCATAGTTTAAGTGAGGAATTTCTTTGCTCTTTCACAGGTATTCTTCACCCAAACATAATTCTGAAAGAGTTTCTGTAGACAAGCTGTTGAATAAAATTTTCAGGTTTCAAAAAAAGTGCAATTTTGAAAATATGTAAGAGATGTAGCAATTAACCTACATGCATGTTCATAATACTAGAAAATGGACAGCTCATTACATTCAAAGACAGGATCTGATAGGCCCAAATTGCTTAAAACATCAGTTATTGAAGATATTCCCCTGGGAATTTGAGAAACCATTTAGCAGATGAAAGTACATTTTGAAAAGTTTGACCTTACAGGCAATCATAAAATGAATCAAAACAGTGCTTTCCCCCCCTGAAATGTACAGAGCCCATCTGTGTCTAATCCAGTAATTATAGACTGAGTTCAATTACCTTTTCAAACTTGGAGCAGACTGGAGACTAGGCAGTGAACAAACATTGGGTTTTGTCTAGACCTCAATTGACCACAGTCTAAAACTTGAATTTATATCTAATTTTATTTTATTTTATTTTATTTTGGTTTGATAGTTCTTAAAAGATTCATTTTGCTACCTAGTTGCCTGACACAGTGCTTACTGCTGGGCTTAATCCCAGTATGAAGAGTTTGTACATTAGGGATCTAATATTTTACTTTATCAGCATTGAGTTAGCGTCTTCAAGGGGACCAAAAGATTTAATTCATCACCTGTTAGAATTTTGTATTTTTTTGAACTGCTGCCTGTGAGAATGTCTGCTCTACTAGATTTTTTTAAAAGACCCTAACGACATGTTCTAATATTGTGAATTGTAGTGCATATTCACATCTAATCTTGTAGTGCATATTCACATAAACGTAACGACAGGTAAAATTATTTTATGGTTTATTCTGAAAATTGTAATCGATATAATCTTTTCAGTAGCCAGATCCCAATTTACCTGTTAACACCGATCAGAAAATAAAGGAAGAAATGATTTTAATTCATTTGTTTGTTTCAGGTAAAATTCTGGACAAAAACACTTAAAATAAATGGGCTTTAGGTTTAGCACATATGCATAGTAAAAGAAAAAACCCCAGAGTTCCAAATTGTCGCAGTCATGGAGCTTCTCTATAAAGTACTAGATTAGACATCTTCAGTTGTTAGTCTACAAAGTATAAAAACAGTATTGTTATCCTTGGGAAGTATATGGTGCATTAGGTAGTGGCAATTCTGGGCGCCGCACTTCAAGAGGGATGCGGATAACCTGGAGAGGGTCCAGAGAAGGGCCACTCATATGGTTAAGGGCTTGCAGACCAAGCCTTACGAGGAGAGACTAGAGAAACTGGATCTATTCAGCCTCCGCAAGAGAAGGTTGAGAGGCGACCTTGTGGCTGCCTATAAGTTCATCATGGGGGCACAGAAGGGAATTGGTGAGGATTTATTCACCAAGGCGCCCCCGGGGGTTACAAGAAATAATGGCCACAAGCTAGCAGAGAGCAGATTTAGATTGGATATTAGGAAGAACTTCTTCACAGTTAGAGTGGCCAAGGTCTGGAACGGGCTCCCAAGGGAGGTGACTCTTTCCTGCTTATGCAGGGGGTCGGACTCGATGATCTATTGAGGTCCCTTCCGACCCTAACATCTATGACTCTATTAATATTTCCATCATAACAGCCTGTTTGGTTATGGGATGTATGCAACCATTGAATTACAGAGTTGTGTATATAATAAGGACACTGCATGATAGGCAGACACTCATATCTTATTACACAGAATGTGACTAACAGGTAATTACTTTTTGGCATTAAGTTAGTCCATTTTAAATGCTGATGGCAACAGGAAAGCAAGTGATAAATCTGAAACTTGTGGCAGAATAAACATCATGTTTTTAACAGATGATCATTCATAATACTTTTGTTGAAATGGGAGGAAATAACCTGTATAAATACACAGCACTATAGATTACAACATTTTTACTGTACTAATAGTGAAAAGGACACCATTCTAATAATACGTACATTTAACTCACAGATTTATAGTAGTATAGTAGTTTGTATTGTGTAGTAGTTGATGTGCAGAATAATTAGTTAAGATCGAACCTGAGGAAGGCTCTTCAGTTGCCATATTGTAATAAACAAAGCAGATTCTTTCAGCAAATAATAATCATATAATGTATTGTGACAAACAGAACTCTGTTCTGCTTAATTGGTTTTCCCTTTGTAATAAATAAATACCTATTTGTCAGGAAAATCTGATAGAGTGAGATATTAGGTAAGTGTGAAATTAAGGTGTCTAACTAATGTTCCAGGTCATATTTTGAGTCTTTATTATTCACAATATACTCTGTCTGTATGCTTGATTAGCTTAGAAAAAGTCGGTCAATGCCAGTTTTCTAAATCAGTTTCTTGCAGTGTACATTCATTGTCTGGATGATTGGTATTGGTCTGACAGGATATATAATACAAAATGAATTGGATTATTTTTTCACATTCTGAATTTTTTTAGATAAAATGTGTAATATCTGCCACATTATTCAGGAGATGCTATTATAAGAGACCTATACTACATACCAGAAACTGTGCTACAGAATATAAAGTTGCAAACTCAAGCATTGAAAGATTAGAAAATGCCAGAGTTATGTATGTCAGTTCTTTATGCAGGCTTTATTTGGAAAGGTATTAAGAACCTGTAGCTTCCTTCTCCTTGGCTTCACACTAGGAGATGTAGGTATATTACTGTCGTAGTGTAAATTCCATAATCATGTTGCACTCTCTACATCACAAACCACAAATGTGTGAACATATAGCCTAAATCATACAAACCAACTGTGGACTTGCACTAATAGATTTGTCATGCAGATAGGTAATCTAGGTTAATGAATTGTACACTATGGGCCCACAAGGTCTTTATTGTCTCTGGAATTATGTTCCTCAAATTAAAGACATGCCAGCTGAATACTCTGTGAAAAAAGATCATATATCTTAAGAGGGTTAACATTCAAAGTCCCAAAATATAAACTACTGGCTCTTTGAAACTGGTCTCTTGTGTTAGGCTTCTGTATGAAGTTTTGGGCCTGGCTGTTAAATCTCAATGGAGAGACTCATAGCAATTAAAAATAGAAAAGACATCCTGCATCTCTTTTGCTGAACCTGGAGCATACAGCAAAGCGTTTCTTTCTGTTGTCTAGTTCTTCAGCTTTCATAAGTGGCAGACCAAGCCATGCTGGTACCCAGAGGAGAACGTGGGGGATTACATGGTTTGGGGGGAAGAGGCAGTGCTGGGTTTGTGAGCTGGGGTTGGACACAGGTTGGGGGACCTGTGTCCAACCCCAACACAGTTGTATCCAGCTGGGAACTACAAAGCTGTCTCAGCTGAGCTGCTGCTGAAGCACCTGCTCTGCCTGCCCCAGATCTGTTCTTGCAACAGCAGCTGGGAACTGTTTCAATGTCCCTGCCATGCTGTGGACTTTGCGGGGGGAGCAGTTCTACCATCCTTCCTAACTTGGTACCCTTATCACCCACTCCTAGGTAGGCTAGCTAAGGCTTTTGTTAACACTCTTTTTTAGCTATTCTGGTTGCAAAAAGAATTTTCTGAAAGTAAACTGAGCTATGATATTCTCATGTCTGTAGAGAACCTAAAAAATGAAAGTTGGAAATATCTCTCTTCCTCTGTTCAACTAAGGGGAGGTTTAATATTGAGAACTAGTGATGGTTTGAATTTATTAAATATCCTAAACACTTCAGTTATTTTAGCAGAATATCCAACTGAAATGTTTGCCATGGTGATCAGGTACAGTATCATTAGTAGAAGAAAAAAAAAATCTTTCAACTTTATAGTGTGCAGTTCACTGTCCCTATAAGTCTGTTTTGTATGTGTATAAACATATTTTTATTTCTAGCATAGATGAAATGTTGTTTGTAGGTATTATAGGGCTTTGGCTCCTTTTTGGTTGGTGCCTTGGCCCCTAGCAACATCAGGGTGAGATCGGGCTTTGGTACCACCTAAATGGTTTGGGCGCTGCTCCTAGTCACCTGCCACATCTTTGATGTTCGTTGTTGGGGAGGCAGTTCCCTGTAGGTGGCCCAAGGAGGTCTCGACCCTGGGTTTTTTTCATGGGGCTCCAACCTTCCCTTTACCCCACCCTTACCACGTCCACACCCTGGGCAAATGCTGCTCACCGCAGGTCTTCCCCTGGATGATCTCGCCTCATCCATGCTGCCTGCCTCAAATGGGTTGGGTCTTCCTGGCCATCAGTCTTTCCGTGTCCGTCCCTTGTCTTCAGGCCGGCTCCCGGGCAACTAAACCTGCCCTGTCCAGGGCTAACTGTAACTGAGGAAAACTTAACTGAAAAGTGTCCGGCATCTGCCAACGGGCTCCTGGGATTCTGTCTCCCTGGACCCTCGGTCACTTGGGGGACTCGTCCATCCTTTCTATGCTAGCAGGCATGAGGACAGGTAGCCGCCCCATGCCCAGCCTCTGTCGGCTCTCCAAGCGTGACCTCCCTGGGGCCCAGCTGACTTGTAGTCAAGCTATCCCAGGCCCACCAGCTGGCGTCATTTACTTCCCCCTCCCAGGGGTCTGTGATCCCCCACGCTCTGCTTGCTGTGGGGCTGCCCTGGTGTGCCTGAAGTCCTATGGGGCCCTGTCGTGGTGTCTGAGCACCCAGTTGGAGCCCCGCCATTCTCCTGCAGCATCCCATGGGGCTGTTGCTCCCTGGTGGGGCTCCCTTGCCCCCGTCAGCTCCCGAGGCTCACACGCTTCGCCTTGCCCATCTGGGTTCTCTGGCAAGTGCGTAGCCCATTCCTCCGGTGTCCGGGGCTTGAGCTTTCCAGTTCCGCAGCCAGTGTCTCCCAGCCAGCATTCCTCTCCCCACTCCCTGGCGCCAGGCCAGCTGCATCTCCAGCTGCTTTGTGAGCAGCCCACACCTCTCTGGAGCCATGCCCCCTGGATTTGCTGATTCACAGGTTCAGGCAGCTCTGGAACTGCTGAGCCTGCTTCGGCATCTCTCCCCAGGTGCTGCTTATCTTCACTCCTGCAGTGAGTTCTGGGAGTGCATCAGGCAGGGGTTTGGGACATGTTGGGGGGGCTTTTGCCTCCTCCCTCACATATTTCCCCCCCCCCCCCCCCCACCGCAATCCCCCCCCCCCCCCCCCGATGCCACTAGGTGCTCTTCCGTTATTACCTGGTGTCGGATGTGTGGGTGGCGACACTTCCCCCTGAAGATCTTGAGAGTCCTCCGGTGTGTCCCTTGAATGGCAGCGGGACAGAAAATCAGCTACCAGATTATTTTTCCTGGGTTTGTATTCTATGGAGAATTGGAATGGCTGCAGTGCCAAAGCCCAACGTGTTATCTTAGTGTTATCTGTCCTGGCTGACTTTAGCCATTTCAAGGCACCATGGTCTGTTATGACTGAATTCTCTGCCGAGCAAATAATATTGAAAATACTCCGCTCCCCATTTTAGGGCCAAACACCCCTTCTCAATGGTGGCGTACCTCCTTTCCTGATTGTTGAGCTTCCTGCTAACATAGGCTACTGGTCTCTCCGCCCCCTCCACTTTCTGGGATAAGACTGCTCCCAGTGCTTGGTCTGATGCATTGACCTACAGGACAAACAGCATTGAAAAATCCGGTGTGTGTAGCACCACCTCCCTGCAGACGGCCCATTTGACTCCTTCAAAGGCCTTCCTCTGTTCCTCTAGTTTTATGGTTCTGTTTCCTGTCCCTTTGATTGCATTTGTGAGGGGGGCTATGAGCCCTGCAAAGTGGGGAATGAACCACCTATAGTAGCTAGCTAGACCTAGGAACACCTGCACTTGCTTTTTCATCTGTGGGTTCTTGTACCTCTGTATAGCAGACACCTTATTGGCCAATGGTTTGTTTTGGTCTTGCCCCACCAAAAAACTGAGGTGTACTTTGTCTCGGCTTGCCCCAGCGAGCATTTCTTGGGGTGGGTGATCAGGCCTGCCTGCCTCAGCTTCTGCAGTACCGCCCGAACTGCCCATATGTGCTAGTCCCATGTTTCGGTGTACACCACAGTGTCATCAATATAGGTGGCCACGTATGGTGATGGGGAGCCAGTACCCAATCCATCAACCTCTGAAAGGTTGCTGCTGCCCCATTGAGGCCAAAGGGCATCCTGCAGAACTCATACAGTCTCCACAGGGTCCCAAATGCCATCTTGGCCCTATCTTCCAGACACAAGGGTATTTGCCAATACCCCTTGGCCAGGTCGAAAGTGGATGTGAATCACGCCTGTCCTATTCTTTCCAGCAGTTCTTCCACTTGGGGCATAGGGAAGGCATTAAACTGTGTGATGGAGTTGAGCTCGTGGAAGTCAATACACAACCACAATGTCCCATCAGCCTTTGGACCATCACTGTTGGGCTATGTCATGGACTCCGGGACTCCCTGATGATTCCTTGTTCTAGCATCTTTCTTATTTCCTCTTATCTGCCTACACCTTTCCCTCACTATGGCCCATTCGGGTGTCATGATCTTATGGACTGCACCCTGCGCCTTCCCAGCTATCTTGCTGAACACATCAGCAAAGTCATGCACTATCCTTGCCAGCTGCCCCCTCTGTTCAGCTGTCAGGTCTTGGCCTATGGAGACTCCCTCCCCTGCTGGCTCATCTAGGGCCCTCCCCAGCTCTTCGCTTTCTGGGATTGGAATAGCTAGGAGTCCTTTCAGCTCACACTGCTTCAGCGGGTTAACGTGATAGACTTGTCTTCTCATCTATGTCTGGGTCACAGTACCTCGTAGTTGACTGGGCGACCCTATGGACCATCTGGAAAGACCCTTGCCAACAGGTCAGGAACTTGCCTGTGGAGCTGGGTAGCAGTACTAGTACTCTTTGTCCTATTTGGAATTCACATTCTCCCATGTCCTTATCATACTGCTGTTTTTTGCCGTTTCTGGGCCTCCTTCAGGTTATCACCAGTCACCTGGTTCGCCTTCTGCAGCTGCTTCCTCAGTGTCTCTGCGTACTGAGATGGGGGGAGGGGGGTTCCTCCTCCCTCTGTTCTTTTCCATCCTTCCCATACCACATTCAACAAGCCCCGTGGGGTATGCACAGAAACCAGCTTGAACAGGGCAAAGCCCAACGACGTATGAGGTGCTTCCCTTATAGTGAACAGCAGAGTGGGGATCAGCAGGTCCCACCGCTGTGGGTCTTCCTGCATGCATCACCAGAGCATGGCCTTAAGGGTCCCATTGTATCGCTCCACTAGTCCATTTGTTTGGCGGTGATATATTGATGTGCGGAGGTGCTTTATGCGCATGACTTGACAGGGGCTTTTCATAACATGCGACATAAAGTTCGTACCCTGGTCTGTGACAATCTCACGGGGTAGTCCACCCAGGAGACCCACTTAAGGAGTTCCTCCGCTACTTGAGAGCCTGTTACTGATCTAAGCGGAATAACCTCCGGGTAATGGACCAGCACCAGTATGAATTGGTGAGTGGGCCCACAATGTTCAACACCACCCGTGCAAAAGGCTCCCCTTTAACTGGCATGGTCTGGAGTAGCACCTTGAGCAGTTTCTTTAGGCATACCCGCTGGCACTCCGGGCAGGTGGCACAGAATTGCTCTACATCCTGGTAGAGATGTGGCCAAAAGTATCTACCCGTCAACCTGGCTACCGTCTTCTCCCAGCCCAGGTGTCCCCCCAAGGGGGTTGGTATGAGCCAGTTGTGATATATTTAGCCAGTGCATTTGGGGCACCAGGATTTGGGCTACCTGCTCCGTCCCTCCCCATCCCTTTGTGATACAGTATAGCAGCCCCTTCCTCACCTCACAACAGGGTAGCTGATCACAAAGTTCCAGCCGTACCACCTACTGGTTATGCCTGGCAATTTCCATCTCCCAGATGGCCTGGAATGCAGGCTCTTCCTGTTGGGCCTCCCGGAACTGGGCTCTGCTGGCGATGGACTCCAGGTCCCAAAGGGCCCCTTCTTCCTCACCCTCATGTCTTCCAGCACTTCTTCCCCCACTAGCCCCTTGCGCCAGCCTCCCTGGGCTTGGTTGTCCTCCAGAATCTCTGGCCAATCCCAGCCTAGGATCACCTGGTAGGGTAGGTCCAATGCTATCCCCACTGGCATCTCCCTGGTGACCCCTTGCACAGTCAGCTGGGCTTTCAGCCTGGGGTAGACAGAGGCCTGCCCATGTAGGCAAAGCATCTTGATGGGGGTGACCCTCGCTCCTTCCTCCTGAAACACCAGGCCGGCTTTGACCAGCGTCTGGTCATACCCTGTATCTAGGATGGCGCAGACTGCTCGCCCCGCCACCACGGCCATCACCATGGGCTTGTCTCACTGGATTACTTCTGCTGTACTACCCAGGCTGCAGTCCATCATTTCTACAGATGGAGACTCTTGCAGCATGGGACAGTTGCCTCAGTTGTCCCTTCATCCGCCCGGTTCTGGGCCATGAGCCGTGGGTTCGTGCTGCACTTCTGCGCAGAGTGACCCCTTTTTCCGCAGCAGAAACAAGTCGACCCTGACAGCGGGGCTTGGTTGGGGGCCGTACCTTCCCAGTCTCCCTGTCTCTCGCTGGGTCTAGCACTTACTGGTGCCCCAGCTTGTCCCCCTTCTCCCAGGGTATCTCATTCTGGGCACAGTCAAAGTCTTCTGCCAACTGTAGTGCCTCCTGAGATGTTTTGGGATGATGTTGCCACACCCACCTCTGGGTGTTCTCTTCTAGGTCCACGAGGAACTGTTCCAGCAGGAAGGAATCCATGATCTCCTCTTGGGATGCACAGGCCCGTTGGATCCATCATTCCTGGAGGTCTGTTATTTTCTGGAGGAGGACTTGGGGAGCCTTGTTCTCCTTCTTCTTTCATGCATGGAACATCTGATGGTGACGCTCAGGAGTAATGTCCAGGTGGTATAGGATCTGTTCCTTCACGAGATCATAGCTTTGGGCTGCAAAGCATAATAGAGCCCTGTAAGCTGCATGCACAGGGCCCACCAACAATATTCCAACCTTTGCTGCCCACCTGGACTTATCCAGGCCTGCGCCCATAGTGGCCTGTTCGAAGCTTTCCAGGAATGCTTCGGGGTTATCTTCAGCCGACATCTTTGGGATCCTCATGTCTACCATGTTCCGACTCATCAGCTCTTGCTGTTTCATCATCTGCTCATCCAAGGACATTCGTCTGTTCGCCTGCTACTGTTGTTTCATAGATTTCATAGACATTAGAGCTGGAAGGGACCTTGGAAGATCATCGAGTCCGGTCCCCTGCCCCAGGGGCAGGAAGTCAGCTGGAGTCACAGGATCCCAGCAAGATAAACGTCCAATTGACTCTTAAAGGAATCCAGAGTAGGTGCTTGCACCACCTCTGGTAGCAGTCTGTTCCAGGTCTTGGGGGCTCAGACTAAAGAAGTTCTGTCTTATGTCCAGCCTGAAATGGTCTTGGAGAAGTTTGTGACCATTTGACTTTGTCATCCCATGGGGCGCTCTAGTGAACAGACATTCCCCCAGATCCTGATGTACACCCCTTTATATACTTATAGGCAGCCACCAGGTCCCCCCCGAGCTGGCGCTTTTCCAGGCTGAATAGTCCCGTAGCTCTCAGCCTCTTTTCATAAGGCCTGTTTTCCTGCCCTCTAATCATGCGCGTGGCTCTCCTCTGGACTCTCTCAAGCTTCTCCACATCCTTTTTAAATTGTAGAGCCCAGAATTGGATACAGTACTCCAGCTGCGGCCTCATCAAGGCCGAGTACAGCGGAAGGGTGACATCCTGGGATTTGCTAGAGAAGCATCTATGGATGCAAGCTGGAGTTTTGCTCGCTTTGCCAGCTGCAATATCATGTTGGTGGATCATATTCATCGTGTGGTCAATCATGACCCCCAAGTCCCTTTCAGCCGTGGTGCTAGCAAACGTAGCACTGCCGAGCCTATAAGCATGCTGCGGGTTTTTCTTCCCAAGGTGGAGTACCTTGCATTTTTTGGAGTTGAAGGCCATCAGGTTTTCATCTGCTTGTTTTCCGAGCCTGTCAAGGTCGGTGTGGATCACCATCCTGTCCTCGGGTGTGGACGCTTTACCCCAAAGTTTGGTGTCATCAGCGAACTTGGCCAGTCTGCTCCTGACACCAATGTCCATGTCATTAATGAAGATGTTGAAAAGGATAGGCCCAAGGACGGAGCCTTGGGGAACACCACTGGTCACGGCGCACAACAGTGATTGACTTCCATCAACTACCACTCTCTGGGTCTGACCTCGAAGCCAATTTCCCAGCCAGCAGACTGTGATGTATCTGAGGCCACAGTTGGCCAGTTTTTGTACATGACGATCATAGGATACCAGATTGAAAGCTTTTTTAAAGTTGATATATGACGTCAATCACTTCTTCCTTGTCCAGGTGATATGTCACCTGGTTGTAGAAGGAGATGAGATTTGTCAGGCAAGACCAACCCGCAAGAAACCCATGCTGGCTATCCCTCTAGAAGTTGCCTTCAGCCAGTTTGTCACGAATGGTCTTTTTGATGATTTTCTCCAAGATCTTCCTGGGGATGGAAGTCAGGCTGATGGGCCTGTAGTTCCCCGGATCTATGTTCCTCCCTTTCTTGAACGTAGGCACCACATTGGCCTTCTTCCAATCTTTGGGCACTTCGCCTGAGCACCCCGAGTTCTCGAAGATCTGTGCCAGTGGCTGAGCTATGATGCTTGCCAGCTCCTTAAGTACCCTGGGGTGTAAACTGTCTAGGCCAGCTGACTTTAAAGTGTCTAGCCTCTTGAGGTGTTCCTTCACATGGTCAACATTGATGTGGGGTAATAGTTCTCCTTTGGCGTGGCTGTCCCATACTGTATTGGGCAGGGCCGTCCCTTGGGGCTGGTAAAAAAATGATGTAAAATACCTGTTGAGCAGGTTGGCTTTTTCCTGAGCGTCAGTTTTCAGTTGACCCATATGGTTTAGCAGGGGCCTAATGTTACCCTTGCTTTTTCTCTGGCTCCCCACATATCTAAAAAAGGACATTTTATTGTCCTTGATACATTTAGCCAGCTGGAGTTCAGTCGCAGCCTTGGCTTTCCTGGTTCACTACCTATAGGTCTGGGCCAGTGCAGTGTACTCCTCCTTTGGGGTGGATCCAGCCTTCAATCCATTATAGGCCTTTCTTTTTAGATGCAAGAGGTCCACTAGTTCCCTGCAGAGCCAAGGGGGCTACTGTGCCCTTTTGCTGCCTTTCCTCTGAGATGAGACATTGCTTGAGCTTCCAGGATTGCTCCCTTGAGGAGCAACCACTCTTGGCCAGGAAGACCCAACCCATTCCTCTTTGGGTCATGGTCCCTTAGGGCCTCACCAGCAAGCTTCCTGAGCTTGTCAAAGTCAGCTTTCCTGAAGTCGAGGACTTTTGCTTTGCTGACTGTCTTGCCTGCTTTATTGTGGATGGTGAAGGTGATCAGCTCATGGTCTCCATCTCCCAGCTTCCCTTTGATCGTTAGGTTGCTGATTATGTCATCCCCTGTTGCCAGTACCAGGTCAAGCAGCACTTTGCCTCTCGTCGGTCCATAGACTTCTTGAGTTGGATAGAGCTCATCCATACTCAAGAGGAAGCTTTGCAACTGTTTGGATGTGGCCGAGTGCTCTACCCATGAGATGTCAGGACAGTTGAAATCTCCCATGACAACCATGCACCAGGAGCGTGCAGCCTCAGCTAGTTCCCTGGCGAATTCCTGATCAAGCTCTTGACTCTGGCTTGGAGGTCTGTAGTAGACTCCCACCATTGTGTCCCATGTGCCTTGTTCACCATGGATTTTGACTCAGAGAGTCTCCAGTCGTCCCCCCTGGGTTCCAGTGTCAGCTTGCAGGGATGCGTAGCTTTTCTTGACAGAGAGAGCTACCTCCTCACCCCTATTGCTTGCACAATCTCTCCTGGACAAAGTATAACCATCTATACCTGTGGCCGAGTCATAGGTGGAGTCCCACCAGGTCTTTGATATCCCTATGAGATCATAATCCTTTTGGTTTAGCAGGAGGACCAGTTCCTCCTTTTTGTTTCCCAGGTTTCTGGCATTGGTTTACAGGCATGTAAGTGTCCCATTGGGGACCCTTGCCTTTCCTCCAGATCGCTCTCAGGCTAGGGTAGGGGTGAGTTCCCGTGAGTGCCTTAGCCTGCTGAGTTGACAAAAACTGCCCAGTGAGCTTGCAGTGGTGGTACTTCCTTTATCCCCTGGTGGGTTCCTGTTGTTGCAGGATCTGTGCAACAAGGTTCAGGGTCTGTTGCATGGCCTCCATCCCTGCCATGGGCCCTGCCTGACTCAGCCCTGGGGTGGGTCCTTCATTCCCGGCCAGTGCACCAATTTGTCACTTGTAGGTGTTATAGGGCTTTGGCTCCTTTTTGGTCGATGCCTTGCCCCCCAGCGATGTCAGGGTGAGATTGGGCTTTGGTGCCACCTAGGTGGTTTGGGCGCTGCTCCTACTCATCTGCCACGTCTTTGATGTTTGTTGTTGGGGAGGCCCTGTAGGTGGCCCGAGGGGGTCTCGTCCCTGGGTTTTCTTGGTGGACCTCCAGCCTCCCCTTTACCCCACCTTACCATGTCCACAGCCTGGGCATACGCTGCTCACTGCAGGTCTTCCCTTGGATGATCTCGCCTCATCCATGCTGCCCACCTCAAATGGGTCAGGTCTTCCTGGCCATCAGTCTTTCCGTGTCCGTCCCCCATCTTCAGGCTGGCTCCTGGGCAACTAAACCTGCCCCGTCTGGGGCTAACTGTAACTGAGGAAAACTTAACTGAAAAGTGTTTGGCATCTGCTGACAGGCTCCTGGGATTCTGTCTCCCTGGACCCTCGGTCACTTGGGGGACTCATCCGTCCCTTCTATGCTAGCAGACATGAAGACAGGCAGCCTCCCCATGCCCAGCCTTTGTCGGCTCTCCAAGCATGACCTCCCTGGGGCCCAGCTGACCTGTAATTGAGCTATCCTGGTTCCACCAGCTGGCATCATTTACTTCCCCCTCCCGGGGGGTCTGTGATCCCCCGCACTCTGCTTGCTGTGGGGCTGCCTAGGTGCGCCCGCGGTCCTACAGGGCCATCTCTTGTGGTGTCTGAGCTCCCAGTTAGAGCCCCGCCATTCCCCTGTAGCATCCCATGGGGTGCTGCTCCCCGGTGGGGCTCCCTCGCCCCCGTCAGCTCCCGAGGCTCGCACGCTTCGCTGTGCCTGTCTGGGTCCTCTGGCAAGCGCCCAGCCCCTTCCTCCGGTGTCCAGGGCTTGAGCTTTCCGGTTCCACAGCCGGTGTCTCCCGGCCGGTGTTCCTCTCCCCACGCCCTGGTGCTGGCTCAGGTGTATCTCCATCTGCATTTTGAGCAGCCCACACCTCTCCAGATCCACGCCTCTGGGACTCACCTATTCACAGGCTCGGGCAGCTCTGGAACTGCCAGGCCTGCGTTGGCATCTCTCCCCAGCTGCTGCTCATCTTCACTCCTGCAGCAACTATCAGAGTGCATCGGGCAGGGGTTTGAGATGCATTTGTGGGGGCGGGGGGGGCTTTTGCCTCCCCTTTCATGTGAAACAACATGGTTTTGAATCCTTGTTAAAACACCTTTAAATGGTTCATTATGACAGACGTTCCACCATTTCCTTGAATTGCACACTTTCAGGATTTGTTTGTTAGGTGTAATAAAAACACATAGCTTGGGGTGGGGGAGGACTGAATAACTCTACATGTAGACATGGCTTTGTTTTTTGAATATTTGAAGTTAAAATGACCCCTCTGTAATTGTCAATGGAAATCTTTCTCTTTACTATTTTGGAGCATGATTTCATAAGGCTGTCCCTGCCATTGCATTCTGCATCTAATTTGTGGAGTGATGTGTTGACAATCACTCAGCCTGCAAATTTTTATAGTTGGTTACATTCCAGTAAATGTCAAAAATAGGAACCTACTTGCCTGAGGATGTCACTGCTAAATCTAAAAGTAAAAGTTTGCTTGTACATTCTTCAGAGGCTTTTTTCAGTTTTTTCCCCACTTAATTTCTAATTGTTAATTTTTGTCCCTTCTCTGGTTGTATATGCTTTTATTCATGGCTCTTGTGATGGATTTTTGGTTTCATATCTGGATCCATAACTGTCTATTTTTCATAGTTTTTTGTTTCAGTGTAGTCTTTTTGGGTCTTTTCTATGGCATTGTCTATGTTGTATTCAGTCACTTTATTACTGTCCATTTTCTTATTCTGTGCTTCCTTTCCTATCAGCTTGCACTGCAGAATTAAATACTGCTCACTTAATTGAATGACAAGATAACTAAAATTATTGTAAGAGTAACTTAATAGTCCACGAGTCTCTGGCCAGTAATTTTACTGTCCCTGCTTGTAAGAATACAGCCTATCATTTTTCTAATTTGTGTGTATGATGAGCTAGACTGATGGAAAAGGAGGGATGGTGTGTGTGAGTGAAAATCTTAATATACAGTAGAAATCCTTTTCCTTGTTATCTGTTCATTTCTGCTCCCTGTTTCTTTGCCTTGCTCTTCCACTTTCTTTCCCTGTCTTAGGACACATCAGTATTCAGAAAGTTTAAAGAAAAGTGTGATTTTAAAAAAAAATTGTTATAGTTAGACTGATGCAGTCAAACTTTTAATTATAGTTAGACCTGGTTTATGTTGATTTAGCCTAGCTTAAGTTGCTAAGAAATCAATTTAGGTTAAACTGATATAGCATAACTAAAACTGTTTGCAAACAGTTTTAAAGTTAAATTGTCATTTTAAAGAGAGAGGTGGTTTTTATCCTGTGTCCATTTTCCTCCCTGCTCTTCTGTTCCATGCTTCCTGAAACCATAAACATGTAAGAGATGAAACTTAAGATGCAGAAATCAAGTTTCAGTTTTCTTTAACTATGATTCTTTAACGTTGAAAGCAAAGGAGAAATAAGGGAAATCTTTATCCCTCCTTTGAAACAGCAAAGGGGCTTGCAGCGTCTGGTTTCTGATGCAGTGCATGCTTGACATTGCACTTTTTAATGCTTCCACATTACAGTCAGATTTGAAATTGGCAAGTCAGCAGGTTTTTTTGAAAGATTATTAATTTTGAAATCATTCAGCTGAAATAGATAACTGCTAGTGATGAAATGTATTCAGTATCATAGAAATGGCAGAAGACCTCTGAGGTTGTCCAGACTCTTCTTCTGCCAGAGTATTTTCCTATTTTTTAAATTTCTAAGTATTTGCAATTCCCTTGGGGAGTTATCTTGTCAAATAACTGCAGACTTTTTATGCCCCTCAATCTGGCATCACAAACTGAATCATCACTTTCCCAATACATGTAATTAGCTTTATTTCTTTTACGTGGTTTTTCTTCAATGTCCCCTCATCACTGCTGCTGCTGCTATTGCTTTCCTCTCTCTCTCTCTCTCTCATTCTCTACCCCCTTTCTTCCCTTGCTCACCCTTCAGTATTCCTATTTTTTCCATCTTGATGGTTCTTCTAACTCATTCTGCTTTTTTCTTCATTACCTGTCTATGCTACCTCTTACTCTGCATCATTTTAAAAATGATTTTTTTTTCCTATTAATTTCTCTTCCAAGTTGATAAATAACAAGAATTACTTTTTTTAGCCTAGAAAACATGATAGGGCTACAATAGAGGGGCATTGCAGAAGCCAGGTGCTTGGCTTGTTGGCAATGGCAGTGTACATCATGGGGTTTTTTCCTTCTACTTCCAGGTAGGCAAAAAATTGAACTATATTTCATCATTATTTCACTGGTCTTGATTGTTTTATGTCAGCTCACAGAACAAAACAGTGGAATAACATGAGGTATATGAAAACATCCATAACTGCAATCAAATCCAGTAAATTTAATTTTGAGCTTAGACAGGTCATTCTGATTTCAGGCTCTTGATATAAAGGGATGTCTACAAGATTTATATAAAAGAGTTGGTGTGACAGCTTGCTCTTTAACCAATAGCGGTTTGATAGAGCTGCTCTCTTGAGTGAAAATTGAATACAGAATTATACAAATATTAAAATAGGTATAGAATCTGCAGAACTTGTATCTTTGGAAACATAAACTCATATTCTTCACTTCCTTTAAACTACTTTTGACTTAATGCTTTAGGAAATAAGTATTAGCCCTTGAGTTAAGCTGTTTATAATTTATTATAGCAAAATAATATTTAAAAAGCATTGATATTCTTACTACATCTAAACTGGAAAGATGCTGTAGGGGTACTCAGTAGAATTTGAATTATACAAAGAACTCTACTCATACTTATTACCTAAAAAACCCCATTCTGCAGCTTGTATTTACATATTTCTTGGCATCAATCTCCAGCCATATAATGGCTGCTGATAGCCCCTCAGTACTACAGTAGCTGTTATCAAGACAGTTTCTGTGCCTACTTTTTCTGTGTACTCCCTCTCCTTCCTCCTTTTTTGTTTTTTCCCCCTCTGTCATCTTTCTTTTTGTGGGGCACGGGGTATTACTTAGTTTTCTGCTTACTCTGATTATTCCATTAGTTGCTTCCTATGTCTGGTTACTTGCTTTAACTGTTCCCTCCACTATCAAGAAACTATACGCTTCTGTGAATTGGGAAGGCCTTCTGGAGGCTCTTTAGGCCTGGGTACGTGTTCTTGTTTTTGAACGTTGAGCTTGTCTGTAACAGCAGTTCCTGGACACACAAAACCAAGCACAACTCATTCACTCGGAGTCCACTAATATGTTTTGGAGCCAGAAGTGTGCGGGGAGACTGTTTATTGCCAGCATCTGGTCTCAGACCTGCTGGAGACTGAGGGCTCAAGACCAAGTGCTGGAGATGAGTTTGAAGCAGCCTCACTGGTGATATCTAGCTCTGGAGGACTTCAGTGGATTCAGGTGCAGGGGGCATGCATAGTCCTGTCTTCTCCAGGAGCTGCCATTAACAGGATATAGACAAGCCCAGTGCCTTGCCGTGGGAGATGGCATGATCTAGTACCGAGGGCACTGGGCTTGGATCCAGACGTTACATACATTCCTCGGTCTGTTAGTGCATTGTTGCTTTGTGGTCTTGTGACAGTCACTTCACCTGAGTGCTCCTGTGTTCTCTTTTCCCCTTTTGTCTTGTCTTAAACTGAGCCCTCTGGGTAAAGGACTGTTTTTTACTGTGTATCTATACATGGCGGAGCACTGATCTTGGTTGAAGCCTTTAAGTACTCCTGGGCACATCTACACAAGATGCTATGTCGTCATAGTGACAAGCTACGGTGATGTTGCATTAGCGGGCACAAACCATTGCTACTGCATGGTAGGGTCAGAAACAACCCGGGTGCCACTGGCACTGCGCAGTAATTTAGTACTTGTTTATTTAGTACTAAAGCTAGTGCTAAATGACTGCCCAGTAACAACTGTGCTGTCGCGGGCACATGTAGATGCACCCACTGTAAGATAAATATTAGTGATTTTCGGAACAGTTAGATGTACAGCTAAAATCAGGAAAATGCTTTCTGAGTCAGTAGCACTGTCAGTGTAACCTGCTTCAGGCTGTGCTCAGTTATTACTGATGCTACATGAAGTGAGCTTAGTTTCATGAACGCTCATGCTATACTGATTTAGTGTATATGAGGTGTAAATCTACCTTGCCTGCCACATAGGGAAGCCATCTAATGGAGTTGAAAGAGGGAAATGAGTTGAGAGTTCCTGGGCTGTGGGCAGATTTTTAAACTGAGTTTTATTTTTCAGGTTTTGTTATTGGATTTTTTTAACTGATGGATTTTTTTTTCCTGAGAGGTAAGGAGTATGTAATGAAGAATGTGCAGTTGATTTACCTTTTTCAGAGGGAGGAGAAAGTTATTTTACCAGGGAAAGTCTCGGTCTCTGACTGAGAGGGCTGTGAAGGGAGCCCTTGTTAAACTGCTGGCAATATGTCAGCGTATTACTCTTGGTTTTTTGCTAAAAGTTAAAATTGGTATAACACTTGGTTTCTGGCTGTGAACTGGTATTGAGGTTCCAGTTTCTGCTTAAATGAGGGCTACAAAGGGATCTTTGGGCAGAAGTACTTGGAGGAAACCAGTTACACCACAGCCTGCTTTAGTTGGATTACCCTGATAGGTGGATCTAAATGCCAAATCTCATACATACACTTTAGTTAGTGAATAGCATTTTCCCTTTTTCACATTGGTAATTAAATATGCTCTTTTCATACAAAATACTTTTTTGACTAATAGCTTTTTTCTTTGCTTTAAAAGTCTGTAAGCAATAAATAACAGCATTCTGGATACTTTTCTGTCTGTCTTCAAAGTTGCTATTTCCTCACAGAGTTTGCAGTATTTTTTGGCTACTTGCCTGAAGTTATAGTAAAAAAATAATCCTCTGGAGAAAGCTTGGACTTTCAAGTAAGGAAACCTCTTAAACAGAAACTTGGAGAGTTTCAGACTGAAGAAATGCCTCAAGCCAGTAAATAAGTCAATCAGTGTGGGGAGAAATCCAGTCATTTAAGAACAGTTAGATTGGCCATGATCCACAACCTGTGTCTATATTTTTAGAAATAAAAATTTCTTCCCTGAAGATTCATTGTCTCCCCATCTTTTCTTCAGGCATGTACCAGACTTGTTTATCCATTCGCTATGTGGTGGGGATTGTGCATGAATGACTGGTGCCTCCCAAGACTGGGGAGGCACCATGGTGGCAAGTGGCAAAGGGGGACTGCCCCGAGCCACTGCCGGCAGTGTGGGCAGCGGTGGGGCAGTGGCAAGTGGGCTCTGCCCACAGATGCTGCTGGCCACATCAGCAGCAATTGGGGGGGCAGGTGCAAGCGGCGACCACCCACTGAAGCTGGCAGTGGCTTTGGCGACGGCCAGTCTCGCGGGGGCACATGCCCTAGCCTATGGGATTGTGTATTGTAATTTTAATTATAATAAACTCCCTAGCCTAAAGTAAGGCCTGACAGTATGTTTTGCTATTCTCATCGATGCAACTAGAGATAGTCTTGTGAAGGCATTGTTGCATTTTAAATATATATGGATCTAGTAAATTTGTAGTTTTGTGGATTTTGCGGAAACCGAAAAATCCAAGATTGTCCGTGGGAAAAAAAAAAACTTAATAAAAATAAAATGCTGTCTCCTCAGTGGGAGCCAGCAGTCCTTGCTGCAGGAAGGGCAAGGCGCCAGCTGGTGGGTTGGCATGAAAGGCAGTAGGCAAGATGGCAGCTGCCCCCTTGTTCCTCCTTCCTCTTTTGGGGCCTCTCCACCAATCAGTATAAAGGGTAGGACAGCATGAAGGGCAGCCAACAATCAAGATGGTGGCCACCTCTTTGCCCCTCCCCCCTTGGCCTCTCTACCAATCAGTGGAGTGGGGTGGAGCCACTACAAAACACCCGCCAGATCGGCTCTTCATGTACGAGCAGGCTGCAAAAAGCCCTTTGTCTCACCATGATTTAAGTAGATACCTAGAAATACATTGTTCCATCTTTTTGTAACATGTATCCCTAAGTATAGGATATAAGGGATGATCACTGGAAACTAATACATTGTGTATGATATGTTGGAGGACTAAAAGTATGTATCTGTCCACTTGTAGCTTCAGGTGAAGTTAGTGTGTGGGTAGAAAACTCTCTCTCAGATTTGATCATAAAATCCATGGAAAATAGAGACAAAAAAACAAGGCCATTTCTCAGTTATGACAGTGTTCCTCTTTTGTGTGTTCCAAGGCCTTTTCAGTTATATTGCAATTTTTTTTTAATCATTTCCTTTGGGAAGTGATCTCAATGCAAATATTTCTGGTTTTTGGCCTATGTTTTTCTCTCTCTGCCTTTATTTCATTGAAACTATCTATGCTCCTCTATGTGAACCTAAATGATTCCTTTCCTGTGAAAGAGCAGTAGATAGTTATGCTCCCCTTATTCTTAACAAGGCTATAAATATTTTAATTCTTTTAATCTTACATTTCCTTTTTTGAAGTACAATTTAGATTGAGTTTACAGAACTACTACATAAAACCTTGTAAATTGTTCCATTCCAAGGTGAAAACTGTTTTTTCTTAATGTATTGTCATTTTATAGCCATGCTCACAATATATATATTTCCCAATTTGTGGTTACTTCTTCTCTGTCATGCTTAAGCTCTTTGTTGTATTAAAAGCACTTATAAAGCCGTTTTTATGCTGTCTACTCCCTGACCTCACAATGTAATTGTTGTTTCTCATGGCTGTTTTACATCTTTAAAAGAATTCCTTTATTAAACACAGCTTTTTATAATTTATTTTCCTGATGGCCACTTTTTTGAGTAAAGTCAAAATGCAAGAATCTGAATCCTCTGTTAAAATTGGTTAAGTGGGTACAATTAAGTTGTAAGAAGCAGCCCATCAAGCAAAAACCTATGACAGTGTACAAAACTATCTGTACAGTAAAAAATTACCAACTTTCATTAGGAATAGCAGTGTTCTGATTTTCATTAAATAAATGGTGTTTTGTGCTATTTTGTCTAAACTCAAGATTAATTTCTATGGTTACAGGGGATATAAATCTCTAGATTGCTTTTAAAAAGATTGTGTTTGTTCAGCAAGGGTTGACAAGCCTCCCTTTAAGAGAAGCTATTACTTAATTTTACTTTCCTAAGTTTAAATACATAAAAATATTTGTAATGGTACCCCAAAGGCATCATAAAAATGTAAAATAATTATACTCTAAAATAACCAAAATTACAGGAAATAGACATTTTAAAAAAACTTACTGGGATTCATGGCTTGGAAGAGGGGAGAAATGAAGCGTCATGCTGCATTGCTAAATTCTCATGTCAGGCATTCTTATGTTCAGTGATTTAAAAAAAGACTTTTTTGCTATTAGTTATAGAGATATTAGGATTGATTTCCCCTTTTAAATGCATCAAAAACTGTGCTTTATTGATGCATATTATATAGAACTTTCAAATCCTTTCTTTGAATGAGTCTTGCTGCTTTTTAGGGGAAATTACTTGTCATTTCCTTTTCTGAAGATACTCTCACGATAGGCCAAAATAGCTACCAAATACACCTGGATAGATTTAATCTTTAAATTAGACTTGGGAAGTGAAGAAACTATTAAAGTAGCTTTTGTGTGGGCAAGTGTAAGGGTCTGTGTCAGCCTGCCCACTGCATGTTACTTCTCGTGAAGCTGCAGTTTATTTGCACCCAAAACATCTTCTCAGAGGCTCTTTACCTACTGCATATCTACCATGTCAGGCAGAGGACTTGTAAGTTGAGGTGAAGCGTGGTGCCTTGATAGTAAGCAATGAGTTGATACAAGGTTTTACCTTGATAGAGGTTTGGCCCTCTGCTATAGAGTTGTGAGCCAATATTCTTGAATATTTTCAAGCAATAAGCTTCTTTTATTGACAGCTTCACTGTCTGCTGGAACCAAAACAACCTTTTGAAAAAATTTTTTTCAAAGCTAGCCTTCTTTTCAGGACACTTTTTTACATAGCTGAGACTCCTGGAGTGTCCTTGTTCCCTTGGTAGGGAAAACCATAATGGCTTTCTAATCTCTGTTGAACATTTTCATGGATGGAAGTAGATGAAAAATCAGCACAAAAAAAACTTCAGAGCAGGTACCAGTGTGCAAACAGTCCTTTAAAAAAGCTGAATCCTAATTTAAGAAACAGCTGGTCCGGCAACCCTAAAACATAAGGTAGTAGTTAGCCATGTTAGCCAGAAGTCAGGCAGAAGGCAGGGTAGAAATGCTCCTTATAGACAAACTGAGATGAATATATATCTATATCTATATTTAGTTACTCTATAAGGTGCATATCTACCCAGTCTCCATGGTAAAATATATCCAAGCACTGAAGCAAAAGTTCCCCACGCTATGTTTGCTAAAGTATGGTAAATGGCAGAATATTGAGGCAAAACAATTACTGCTGCAGCAGTACAGAGGTATGTCAATGCACTCAAGGCAAAAGCCTCATGTAGATACTGAACTAGAGCTGCTTAGAAGAGAAAGATGGGACCAAAGTTACTATGCGATTGTCTCTGATACTTGGAGAATGGCTTGTGCAGTAGCTAATGTCACAGAGCTCGTGTGTGCATCTCTCTAACCAAACTGAAGAACAAACGGATGGGGATGTTTTGAAGGTATAATTTAACACTTGCAAGGAGAGGGTGCCCGATATCTAGGAATGGTTTTTTTTTTCCCTTTTATTCACCATTTCTGTTATTCCCCTTGCTCAAAACTGCCACCTCCCTGCTAGGCCCCCATCAGGCCCCGAGGGAGGCACACCTGAGCCCAGGGTAAGTGAGGATCTAGTTAGGGAGCTGCTGGAGGGGCTGGACGTTTTTAAGTCAGCTGGTCCGGATGATCTCCACCCTAGAGTTCTTAAGGAACTGGCCGGGGTCATTGCGAGTCCCCTGGCGCAGCTTTATGAGCACTCGTGGTGCTCTGGAGAGGTGCCGGAGGAGTGGAAGAGGGCCAACGTGGTTCTCATCTTCAAAAAGGGGAGGAAGGAGGACCCGGGAAACTATAGGCCAGTCAGTCTTACCTCGATCCTGGGCAAGCTGTTCGAGAAAATTATTCTGGCACACATCCAGGAGGGGCCAGCAGGGAAATGCATGCTCAGGGGCAACCAGCACGGGTTCATCAATGGCAGGTCATGTCAGACCAACCTGGTGGCCTTCTACGATCAGGTCACTAAATCATTGGATGCAGGGGTAGCAGTGGATATAGTCTTCCTGGACTTCCGGAAGGCTTTCGACACTGTCTCTCACCCCATTCTCATTAGGAAACTGGGGGACTGTGGCGTAGACACCCACACAGTCCAATGGGTCGCCAACTGGCTAGAGAGCCGCACCCAGAGGGTGGTAGTGGATGGGTCCTTCTCGGCCTGGAAGGACGTGGGCAGTGGGGTCCCGCAGGGCTCGGTCCTCGGGCCCGGCCTGTTCAACATCTTCATCAGTGATTTGGATGAGGGGGTGCAAAGCACCCTGTTCAAATTTGCTGATGATACCAAGATGTGGGGGGATGTGGGCACAATAGAAGGGAGCAACAGGCTACAGTCGGACCTTGACAGGTTACAAGGATGGGCGGAGGAGAACAGGATGGGGTTCAACACAGACAAGTGCAAGGTGATGCACCTGGGGAGGAACAACCGGCACCATACCTACAGGCTGGGGAACTCCCCTCTTGTCAGCACGGAGGTGGAAAAGGATCTTGGAGTCATTATTGACTCCAAGATGAACATGGCTCGGCAGTGTGGGGAGGCGGCTAGGAAGGCCAGCTGTACCTTGTCGTGCATCCACAGATGCATTTCAAGCAGGACCAAGGAGGTGATCCTCCCCCTCTATGCTGCACTGGTCAGGCCGCAGCTGGAGTACTGCGTCCAGTTCTGGGAGCCGCACTTTAAGAGGGATGTGGACAGCATCGAGAGGGTCCAGAGGAGGGCCACTCGCATGATCAAGGGACAGCAGGGCAGGTCCTATGAGGAAAGGTTACGGGACCTGAACCTGTTCAGCCTCCAGAAGAGAAGGCTGAGGGGGGATCTTGTGACCTGCTATAAACTAGTCAGGGGGGATCAACAGGCACTGGGGGAGTCCCTGTTCCCCTGAGCGCCGCCAGGAGTGACCAGGAATAACGGTCACAAGCTGGTGGAGGAAAGGTTTAAGTTGGACATCAGGAGGAGCTACTTCATGGTCAGGGCAGCTAGGGTCTGGAACCAGCTTCCAAGTGAGGTGGTGCAGGCTCCCACCCTGGGGTTTTCAAGAGGAGGTTAGATGACCATCTTGCTGGGGTCGTTTGACCCCAGTACTCTTTCCTGCCATGGCAGGGGGTCGAACTAGATGATCTGCCCAGGTCCCTTCCGACCCTAGAAACTATGAAACTATGAAAAGTCTAAAGTTTCTTTAGCTGAGAGTGAAGATCCTACAAGATGGTATCCGTAGTGAAATTATTATTATTTTAAGTATTTGTGGTGAAGTATAATTAGTGTAGTATAGTGTAGCATTTGCGTGGTGTTACAAAGATGGCCTTGTGTGCAGGAGCATAAAAAGTGACAATTTTGCTCATTTGAAATATTGTAAGAGTTATTTTTTTTTATCTACAACATTCTAAATTCAAAAGCTAATTTATAGTTGCAATCTGTTTTGATGCAAAATTTCATGAGTTTAAAGATGCTTAATTAAGTTCTTCTGAAAAGCAAAATCCTTTTTTTTTTTTCAGCTGATTATAATGTCATAATGCCACGCCATTTTTATTTGAGACATGGTATCATACATTCTGTAACCACTCTTTGTTGTGGTTTTAAGTTACCGTTCCCTTCCATTGAAGTCAATGGCTTAAATGCTTATTGACTTCAGTGGTAACTCTTCATTGTCTTCATATGTAAGGTTCCGATTATACCAAGACTTACGCATGTGCTTAGCTTTATCTACTTTACTATGCAAAGCCAGTAAGACTCTAACTTTTTATGCACCGTGATTTGTTCCACTGAAGTCAGGGGACTACTCCCAGTACATAAAATTAAGCACACAAGTCACAACAGATTGCACTGATAGGGTGTATCTTGGATTCTAGATTTTATAATGAACTTCAGAAAAGAAAGTATGTTATTACAGCATGTGAGTTAAATGTGACTGTAAATGCTTTCATATTTTAAAACCTATTTGAGTCAAGAATATTTTTTGTTAAATGAGTTTAGACTGTGAGAAAGAAGGGGGAAAGAAAATACCTCTTTCAAAAAGGCACAAATGAAGTTTAATGCAGTTACTGAAAATATTGTAAATGGAGAGTTTTCAGCAGCAGAAGTACAGGCCAATTATTTCAAATATGCATTTTGACCAATTTTCTTTTATCTCTCAACCAAAACATTCCCCACAATTGTTGTGGGGTTTATATTTTAGTCAATGAGGTTTTGGATGATTGTGTGAAAATATAAATGTTAAGGAAAGTTATGATTAGAGTTGGACAATAAACAAGAAAAAAACCAATTGGGAAGTTCTATTAAAATCAGATGTGGTATATACTTTTTCCTTAAAAGTGCCTATTGCCATAGAGAGAGGAGATGGAGACAAATAAAGCTGAAAGCTTGGAATATTTCTGAGTATGTGACATTTTCCACTTATTTGCTCTAGGGGTCAAGACATGTTGCTTATCCCTTTAATTGATTGTTTACTGTGCATTTTCAGAAAATTTTCTCATAGTTTGTTTAGAAGTGGATACCAAAATAATTTATTTGATTAAGACATTAAAAGCACCCCTAAATTAAAGTAAACACTGTGCTTTTTATGTTTAAAGTTTTGAGTTGCTGTATTTAAGTAATTTTAATAAACAAGGCATAATTGCTGTTTTTAATATTTTGTATGTTAGAAATTCACAGATTTTCTTTTTTATGAATGCACAGTTAACTATTATTATAGTAACCTTTGACCTTAAAATGTATATGCTGAAGCTGTGATTTTTTTTTTTTTAGCACGGTTCTCAGGTTTGGTCTTGCATCAAGTTTTTAAAGTGCTGCAAAATAAGGACCCATATTCTTCAGAATACTGAGTACCATCAGTGGGAGTTGAGTATTAAGAAACTTTTATGGGATTACAGGGGTGTAGGTTGTACCCATGTTGGTCTAAGGACATAGACAGATCAGATTTACCCAAAGAACCTTTTATGAGATTAGGTCTTTGCTGCCTTCAGCATAGTGAAATTACATTTACAATCAAAATGGTGGTATGGTTTCACTGTTTTGTTTTGTTTTTTAATATCCTGTTTAGCATATACTGTATAAAATCTTCTTGATCACTTTTTCGAAGCAGTTTTTAAGAGCAATATCTTAAAATTACCTTCATAGACTAAGGTTGAAGGTGAGTTTACTTCTGCAAAATGTTTACCTATAATTATGCAATAACCTAAGGGGAAAAAGTTGAAATGGTCAAATGCATATGTACCATTTAAAGAGTTTAAGTATGTTAAAAATATGAACTGAGAATAATATAAATCAACATCAATTAAATGATTTTTGAACCATCTACAAGACACATATGTATGCTTAATAAAAAAACTAGAACATGAAAAACGTGTTTCATTTCAAACTAGTCTTTCTTATTATATGAGTGCTTTTGAAATGATCTTGATTTTTGTCAGTGCAAAATGAACTATTTTCTACTATCAATTTGGCATTTGTAAATTTAACTTGTCTTTCAATACAATTTATAATAATCAGATGGTTTCTTTATTCACTGCTAAATGCTGTCTGTGCTTCTCAGCAATCTTTGTGAGGGCTCCATTTTGCCTTTGCTTCAGTGAACAACAATTTTGGAAATACTCCTTCAAACTTTTTATATTTCTGTTTTCTTCCAAGAGAAAATATTTGAAACACATATACAGTACATGTATAGAGTAGATGATACCAACACTTGACAACTGCATTTTTGTTGTGTTTTAAAGGTACGTGCTATGTGTACTTTAAAGAACAGATTGGAGGAAACGTGTATGCATGTTTTTAAGATAGTCACATTTTGAAGTATGAATCTAGGTTTAACTAGGCATTTGAATATTTTGTTGGTAGAACTCTTTGTATTCTGCCTTGCAATCTCATATGCAAAACCAAGAGCTGAACTTGTAGATTGTCTGTATGTATTTTTTTCAAGAATTCTTTTTTTTTCAGTAAAACTCTATTAGACAAGACTTATGTGTTTATAGTTTACTTGTTTTATTTTAGAACAATTACTCCCATCACACTTACTAGAAGTATTGTTTATAAAACAAAGGTCTGCTCTAGAATATGTATGCTACATTATTAATAAAGTAGTTCTAAATTATGATCTGCCTTTTAGACTTTCCCTGTGGATTGCGGCTGTTGTAACTCATTTAGTGATGTAAAACAGAAACTGAACAAGGTAACAATTTTCATGAGATTAGAGGTAGCCAGGCTGACTGTCTCTGGGCTTTCTGCTACCTAATTTAAGCGCAGAGCCACCCCATGACTATTGTTTAGCTATTACTTGCTCTTTTTGGTTTCAGATTACAAGAGCAATTGATCTGCATAACCTATTTTAGGAGTTTAAGCAGTGCAGTATAACCCTAAACCAAATGTATACCCTCAAGAGACAAATCATTTGACAACTGGGCAGTTGTCATTTTGATGTAATGTACTTTTTCAGGAAATTCAAATAGGATAGAACCACCTAATGGATTAGAAATAATCGGTTATCTAAAAAATTACTGAAATAACACTGGTTTCACACACCACACTGACAATGAAAATTCAGAACTGAAGTTGAACGTTTGGATTTAATCTTCATTGTATGTCACTGCACCTAGGAATTGTATTATTTGTAGTAACTTACATACTAACCTCAGTTTTTGGATATGCATACATAGAACTATAGCTAAATGTGTTTGAAAATCATTCCCAGATCTCGAACTTTAAATTGTAAATTTTTGTATTTATACATTCACTTCCCAGAATGCCTCATAGTAGAGCTTCTGCCTGCTCATCATAAAGTGTTCAATATCCTTTCTTAACTCCTCCTCACAGACAGGATACCCAAGGGCTTCTGCAGAGCTACTGTGCAATTTTAGTATGCTTTTTATTGCACAGTTAAATTGGCATTGTCCTCTGATGCAGCTTAACATTTCTTAACTGCACACTTTTTGATCTCAAGAGAAAAATTCCCATGTGAAACGTAGTGTTCAGTTGCTTGGGCCCCAATCCTGCAGAAACTTACACATGTGAATTCAATGGGATAACATAGAAATTTAATTACTGGTATATGTCCTTTGCAGGATTTGGGCTTTGGAGGATAACTTTCAAAGGTTCCTAACTCTATCAAATCAGTACCATGTCTCACTTCAAGACTTCTCAGTGAGAACTTTTTCCATACTGAATTTCATCTTTCTAGTTGTAAGCTGTTCCTGCTTAACAAATTTTGAAAAAAATGTACAATATTTTTTTGTATTGGAAAATGTTTATTGGTTTTTAAACTCTATAAACTCCTAGGTCTAGGTTGACTTCATGTTTCAAGAAATGCTCCCTTTTCAGCCCAACCTTGGAAAACTTCTGGCAGAAAGGTGAAAATTTTGAAAAGTTACAGGCACTTGAAAACAGTATTTTAAATAGAAACTTATTGGCAAGTTTTAATACAGCTGCTGCTGTACTTTCCACAACTCCTGAGGTTGTAGTATTTTCTGACTACTGTGGGAAATTCACAAAACCTCAAAATAACTTGGTACCAGGCAATGTAAAGGTTTGAAGTCAATAAAATTCACTGTAGGAGACCAAATAAAAACTAATTTTAAAATATTACAATTTAAAAAATTCTTAAATGGTTTGCTCACTTGGCAAGAGTAACATATGCAACAAAATTTCTGTGAATCTTTAAATAAGAGTTATTTGCTGTTTAAAACATTTAAAAATTGGGCCTATTATTTAGATTTCTAAATATGGAGATATTAGTTTAATGTTAGGTCCTTACAACTTCTTGATTCTAAATTTTAATTTACAGCTACAATCCATGGTGATGCAGCTGCCAATGCGTAAAGCAGTAAATGTAGAACATGTGTTATAAAAGACTCATGCAAAAGCTCAGCATTGTAAAGTTTGTTTTTTAAGTATCTTTCTTTTAACCAATTGCATCTTGACGAGCTATACAGTTAAAATGTAGTTAAAAGGTTAAACTTTTATTTAATTTTACATGATAGAAAGTAGCTTTTGTTAAGTTTTATACTTTCATTAGAATAACAAAATGCTACATGTTCCAGTGAAAGTAACTATTCAGTGCTGCAGAATTCTTCCTGCAGTGTATTATGGATACTAACCCCAGTTGTCATAACAAAAAACAATGCTGCTATTTCTTGTAATAAACTTTTGCAAATTGGAATCTACTGTTTCATGAGTAATCTACTGTTTTCTCCGTTGTGAGAAAAACTGAAAGTATGCATGTATTGCAATGATACTAAAGAAAACCATATCAAGTTCTTTAAGCCCTAACTATATATGCATCTTTAATTTAGCTTCTTTTATACATCTTATTTGCAAATGTTCTGTTTATATCTGTTTTCATTTGAAAATGTGTCCCACTCCTGAGCATAAGAAAAATCTAAAACTAGAAGAACATCAGCTACTGTTAGTGGAGGCCCCAAGTATAAATAAAGCTGTGCTTGCCACCTGTGATAGCAGATGGCAATCGTGCACAGCTTCCTTTGTGTTGGACTGTACTAAATGCAACATTTGTTTTATATTTTAATAAGACTTCGATTCATTTAAAGGGAATCGAAACATACATGTATACAAGATGTTATCTAAAATGGAGATACAACATTTAGTAGTACACTTGGTTCCTGGTGTAATTTTCAAAAGCCATTTTAGACAGCTTTTTAAATCTGAATTTAGAGAATCCTTTTTACTGGCACAACACTGAAACTTTTGATGCCATCTAGTGGAGGACAGCTACATTTTTGCTCTCAAGAATCGTGTCTCTTTTTTCCTCTCTCAAGTTTTCTCTAATATAGTTGCCCTTCAGAAGTTTTAAATATTACTATGATTTAAGCATTGAATTTGTTGTTTAAAAATCAGATTGGGTAGAAATGTATTATAATTTTTTTATTGGGAAAGCATTTATCTTCAGATATTTGAAATTGATTCTAATTTATTTGTGTATTTGATTTTTTTTTAAAATCTCACCCAGAACATAGTATAAAAAAGATCCAAATGTAAATAAAAATTAGTTCATTAGGTGCTTGCATGTTGCAGAATTTTGATACTGTATTATGTATAGGTTTCTTATTAAATTGTTAATTCTGATCCAATAGGCCCTAAATATTTGTAGAATCATATATATGTGGCTTAGTCTGTGCGTCTGTCTGTCCGTAATGCTCTTTAAGGGCACTGGAAGCCTGGCACGGCCAGGAGGGCAGAGGGAGGAGCCAGCTGAGGAAAAGTGGGAGCCAGGCTCTCGGCTACTGTGAGGCTACTATGAGAAGAAAATTAGATGCATAATGCCATCAAGAAAGTAGCCTCACAGTAGCCAGGAGCCTGGCTTCCGCTTTTCCTCAGCTGGCCCCTCCCTCTGCCCTCCCCACCGCGCCAGGCTGCCAGCACCCTTAAAGAGCGTTACGGACAGACACACTGACAGACGGACTAAGCCCTGAGGACCAAACTACACGAAGAAGGTGATTGGACTTGAGGTGACATCAAGACAGTTGTGCAAATGAGTCCCAAGAGGAGGCTGCTGTGAGAAGACAATTAAATACATGATGTAATCAAGAAAGTCGTGCAAATTAGTCCCAAGAAAATGCTGCTGTGAGAAGACAATTAGATGCACAGTGCCATCAGGAAAGTTGCCATCAAGAAAGTCACCATTCATCTGTCATTCTTGATGGGCAATTTGCTAGTCATTTATATTAATCTTCCTTGCACTTCATGTAATAGTGTAGTGCCTACAGATGGCTAAGAGCACGTAGCACTATGTTATTTTCAGTGAAGGTACCTTATCTTGATATTTCCCCCTTGGTTCATCAAGATTTGGATTTTTTACCATTGTCATACACTTTAAGGCACCCAGATCTACAAGATGGACTTAAGTGCCTAAAGTGGGACTTAGCCACCTCAATTCTGCATAAGTCCACAAATAAAATCTTTAAAACCTTTGCCAAACTCCTTAGAAACCTGAAATCCCTGAGTGCAGCTCTGTGTATGCCCAGAACAACCACCATTTTGGCAGCTCTCAGTGGTTCAGCACATACCTAAGCCCTTTCAGGATCAACCTAGGCTTTTCTTTGCTTAAACCCTCTAAAGAGCTTGATCCCATAGGCATGCTTCAAGCCTGCCAACCACAACCTGACAGAATTAGTTTCTTTACAAAATTGCTGGTGGAGGGGAAGATAGTGATGTTAGGGCTGCAGCTTCTGAAGTCTTGTGACATAAGACACATAATCAAGTAACTTTCTTGGCTCTTGTAGCAAAGGAAAGCGTGAAAGCATGATGCTGATATAACTGATGTAGCAATGCTGGCCTTAAACTGAAGCCAGCAAGAAACAAGAAATCTGAGAAGGATGAATTCTGTCATACATCTAAAGGAGGTGTCAGCTATACCTGGAAGTATAGTGGGAGGGTGGTCATTCCTGTTTCAGCTTAACCCATGTAGCAGGAACAAGAGTGTTCAGAGAGCAAGTGGGTACAGAGGGAAGGAAGGAAGGTTATTCAGGTGTTACCCTAGATCTCTCTAATGTGCTTAGGAGGCCATGCCCTTAACCCTTCTCTTTTGGTGGGGTGTGGGACAGAGAGAAAGTTTACTTCTATAGACAAACAGG
>NW_005841867.1:4209262-4229216 GCF_000455745.1 Alligator sinensis | reverse complement strand
GGTGGGGGGGGGGGGGGGGGGGGGGAGTATTGTGCCTGTTTGTGCCAAGACCTCAGATTGCCTTAATACAGCCCTGATTAAGATGGGTGGTGATTGATGGTCTGAGTACATTGAGTGTGAGGAGTTCAGAACAATTTTATTTTTGTTAGATAAAAAATTATTGGAGTTTGAAAGAGGGCACCAGGCCTACTCCAGATGAATAACCATCTCAAGATAGATATTAAAAATAAGCAGAATAAATAAGGAATGAGGGGTGGAAAAGGGTAGATCAGCAAAGAAATCTGTCTCTCAGAAGTCAAAGGTGGTAGGATAAAGTAAGAATTGCCAGAAGTCATGCTGAGTTAAACTTTGGAACGTATGTAAAAAAGATGGCTCTTCAACTAGATACTTAACTATTGTGACAGGGCCAGATTCCCAGGCCTGGTCCCAATACTGGCCCACCACCTGTCTATGGGCAAACCATCCGCCTACCTCCTCTGCCATGCCTTGTTGTTAAATAAGTTCATAGATGGTACTAGGTGGTAGGCTGCCCTTTGTGTGCCCTGATGTCAGGGGCGGTTCTTGCATGACTCTGACCTTCCCTTATCATGTCCCATGGCTTGCATATGACATACAGTTCATTACAGCTCTGGCATGTGCTGCACCAAACTTAATGCGTTGTTAGGTCTCTTGCACACGGCCCTATTCAGGGCCACACTCACTCCACCCCGCTCTAACTAGGGCCTCTAACACTCTGCCTGCTCTCACCAGACCTCTCTCACACTACCCTGTTTCTGGGTCAAATTCACGCTGCCTTGCTCCCTTTGAGTGACCACATAGGCCATCAGGCTTAACTCTCTATTCCTTGGCCATCCTTGGCACAGCCTTTTGGGTCTCTCCCATGACCCTCATCTGCATGTTGGCTGGGCAGTTAGCCAAACTCCAGGATGACTCTGCCCCTAGCCCCTAACTGGGCCACTCCACCCCTTCCTTGGGCCAACACTCTGCCCCCCACGCTGGGGCCCCGGGGTCTTACACCTCTGTAGGCTCAGGTCCCTCTCTCTAGGCATCCCTGGCCTCTACTCCACCCTCTCACTAGGGCCTGGGGTCTTGCACCTCCTTTGGGCTCAGGTGCTTCTCTGTAAGCATGCCTGGCCACACCTCCTGGGTCTTACACCCTTATGGGCTCAGGTGCCTCTCAGTAGGTGTGCCTATCCCCCACCCCTGGCCTCACAATAACCCACCAGATGGTGGGGGCTGGGGGTAAGGCACCCCTACCCGCTTTTCACTGGGGAGGTAACTGGCCTGGCATTTCTTGAGGACTCCCTCACCACAGGGAGTCCCACCAGGCCACCGTTCCTCAGCAGGGTGCAGTTTCAGGTCATGCCCAGGACCAAGAACCTCTTGCCATCCCCATAGCTCCTGTCCTTCCCTCCAAGATGTTCCAGGAGTAGCAGCTCAGTCAGGCATTGTTACTCCCTTGGCGGCCAGCAGTTGGGCTCTAAAATGGCCGCCCTCATTAGGCACCTGCCGGCTGCCTGCTTCCAGCCCTTAAAATGACAGACACCTAAAAGGTGCCCTGTCACACTATATACATAAAAAGAGAACAGCAAGAATGGGAAACTAAGAAATCGGGGCATGGCTGAAGAACTAAATATATCCTTTGCTTCGGGTTTCAGTAAGGATGATGGTATCAATCATGGGGGCATGAGCAAGATTCATAATGAAAATGAGGAATAGGAATAGTTACCACAACTGAGGTAGAAGCAAAACTCAGACGTTCAATGGACTCAAATTAGTGAGCAGGGTGTGGATAATCTTGAATTTAGAATTCTGAAGAAAGTGGAAAGTGAAATGACAGGATCAGTAGCTGGTTGTCTTTAAGACATCTGCAAGTCTGGGGTGATTTCACATGATTGGAGAATAGCAAATATTGTCCCTATATTGAAGAAGGAGGGGAGGATCAGTTAGTTTGATCTCTGTGTATCTAAGGTTTTAGAACAAATTTTCAAGGAAAAAGTTAATTATATCTGAATGAGAGAGAAATAAAATGCAGCCCGGGCTAACCAATCTAGATTATGTCAGATTTATATTTCACTGATAAGGGAACTGATTTATCTAGACAAAAGGAAGATTGTAGTAAGCCATTTCAACTTCAGTAAAGCAACTGAATACTATGTCACACAGGAAATCTGGGGAAGCTGGTGGAGATGGGTATTCAAGGAATTATAATGTGTTAAAGAACTGTCTCAGAGGGAGAAAGTAAAAGATGGCATTGAAAGGCGAAGTATCAGGCTAATGAAAGATTACTAGTGGAGTTCCTCAAGAATCAGTCTTGGGACTAGTCTTACTTACTATTTTCATTAATGACCATGGCACCAAATATAGCAGTTTGCCAAGAAAATTCACTGATGATGCAAATCTAGAAAGTGGCATTGGTTCAGAGGAAGAATAAGATATACATAAAGAACTGAACAACCTTGAGACTAGAATAATAACAATGAGATGAAATTCAGTAGGACATAATTGCATACACTTGGGGACTAAGGTCATACACTGGTGGACTAATAGCCAAAATTTCTGCCCTCAGCTTGGAGCTTGGGAACAATTGAGGAAAACTGGCCTGGTACTACTAATTGATCACAGGATGACTATGAGCTGCCAGTGAGATTTCATGTTGTATCAGCTGGGAAATATTCTGGAGAGAGAGGGAAGTATTAAGGCCATTTTATAATACAGTGGTGAGCCCTCACTGGAATATTGCGTGCAGTTCTGTTTGCCCACGAACAAAATGAACTGAAACTGGAGCATTTGCAGATAAAGTCTACTAGGATGATCAAGAGAATGGAGAACCTATTATATGAGAGGAAGCTAGAAGAGCTCGGCTTGTTTAGGAAGCAAAGGCTGACAAATGATGCAGTTGCTCCCAATGTATTTATAGGCAGCAAACACAAGGGAGGCTGAAGAATCAGTAAAGACAATGTGGGTATGAGAATAAATTGGAATAAAATGTATTCACATTTAGGCTGAAAACTGGGTTTCTAACTGTTAGAATAGTGAGGTTCTGGAATAGCCTACCATTGCTCTGGCATTGGGTTAAAAAATAACTACCTTCAAGATGAATTTTAGTAAATTTATTAAAGGGATTACATGATGTGTTGGCTTCAGTAGCATGGACTTGATGACCAAGGACGTTCTTTTCAGTCTTATATTCATGGAAATTAATTTATTGAAATTCTGTACATGATATTAAGTAAGAACATTGGCTAGGTGTTTGATAAATATAAGTAGGTGTGGCAGGATTAAATTTTTATTGCAATGAAATGGATGTTTCAGACCAACAGAGAGAATAGTTCCATTCGTAATATTTGAAATTTATAGAAAGGAGACTATAACAGGGAACTTTTACCCGTGTTAATGGACAGTGGGAAAAGAGAGAAGAAGAGACAGAGGGTGGAGGGGTTAAAAAGGAAAACAATAGGGGCCTAATTACTCATCAGTTAAGCAATTAGCTGCTCCTTCTGGCCTAATGACTCATCTGTCCTAATGACTCATCAATTAAGCAATTAGCTGCTCCTTCACAGATGTGGGAAACAGGCCTGAGGAAGATAACAGGCTTTTTAAACAAATGCCTACCCAAAGCCCAGAGGGGGAAGAGTATACCAGGCCTCCAGGGGGGCGGGCCACAGTCTTTTCCCCTGTTCCCACAACTCTAGAAGTACAGCTTCCCTCCTCTTCTGGTCCCAGCCTGCCCAGCTTTTTCCTGATGAATGTACAGAATGATTTAAACCATGTATGATTTATTGATTTATGTGTATTTATTTTTTGTATATTTTGATGTGATTTTATAAAACTTTTAAAAGTATACTCTCATTACTAAATTGTTTGCCCCCCACACTGCTAATTTTCCCTAATCCTGAAACTTTAAATAGATACAAATTGAAATAAATACTCAAAAATAAATATGGGAGATAAAAATCTGAAGTTAGAAACCGTTATAATGGTGTCAGGGCAAATTAATGGAAGTAGCATTGCAAATGAAGATGAGGCAAAATGGGTGCCAGCACAGTTCAACAATGTGAAAACAGAATTTTAACTCAAATAGAGTACGCTGTGTGTGACCAGCTGAATTACTTCTCTTACTACAGTCTTGTCATGCTGCTTCTTTTCATTCTTTAAACCTTTCCTAACCACAGTTTGTTAAAACATTCATCACACAGTAATATTAGCATTGAGACAGATTATATTTATTATTTTTGCACATCTCCTTTGCGTCTTTAGAGTTTAATTTGTGTGTAAATTTAAATGTTATGAAACAGATGGTTAATTTTACACCTACTCTCTTTATAATGTTTTCTTGCTGCCTACTTGGGCTGCCAGTCAGCACCCGCCCTCAGCAGGTCTGTATTAAGGCAATCTGAGGTCTTGGTGTAAACACACACAAACTAGAGAAAATTTTACCAAATAATGCAAAGTCTGAGAAACAGCAGTTGGAGAAGAGGTTAGATGTATGATGTTCTTTAAAAGCATAGATATTCCTGTATAGTGAGGCACACTGACTTTCTTGCAGTTATACAAATAGCCAAGTCTTTCTGCAGTGTATTTTTCCCCTTGTGCTTTTTCCAGAAAAAAAATCTTTTAAAATTTTGATGAAATAAACCGTTTAGTATATATACACTGTTCTGTATTATTTCCCTCAGTGTTTTGCGTGATTAATCAGTAGGGACATTTGTATAAAAACAGGATTTTATGAGATGAGCAGTTTCTGATTCTTATTTCCCCACAAATACCATAAACCTGTGTTTATGACCATTGCATTGTAAAATTCCTAGCACACTTTTGGAAACTGGATAATTAATAAATACTATTTCTCCATTGAAAACTGTGTCCTACATACAAATATTATATACTTAAAAAAAATAATTCTGAATTGTATTTTTAAGGCCCAGTTTTAGAAGTTTGGAACATTACTCCTTGGGATGTCTAAAACTGTATTAGATTTCCATTTTTTCCCTAACGTATTTTGCACCTTGTACAATTCAGGCTCCTTAAAACATGGCTTTTTTCTATTGGTAAAATGTTTGCTTCCTACCTTTTCTATTTAAATGTGCTTTGTGGCGAGCAAGATATAGAGAAAGCAAATGGATTCATGGAATGAGGAATGTGCAGTAAAATGAAAAACAGTTTTCCTTCTGTATGCATAGCACACTGTGATGTGTTCACATTCTTATAGTGATTGTCAGATGGTAGAAACAACTTGGTATGTGTAAATTCTCTTTGAATTTTGGTAGAAATTAGTCCATCTGGACAATAAAGTTGTCAGTGCAAAAATAGAAAGCTGAAAATATTCCAGCATAAATCATATCATTCAGTTTGCTGCTGCTTTCCTTTTTTTTAAAGGAGTTGGTCTTAAGATTGCTATACAGTTTAGTTTTTAACACTTGATCTTATGGATATATGTAGGTTATTTGTATTTTGAAAAGAAGACCTGCTAAAGAAGTGAGGCCCTCTCTTTTTTTTTTCTTTTTGTATAGTTGATTTACCTTACCAGCATAAATTACATTTAGTGCCTAATGTAATCTTTCATATAATCTTTCTGGATATGTGTTTTTTCTCAAAGCTGAGGTCTCACTAAATATACGTTTCTTAGACTTTTTGTGTATTAATTCCTTGCATAATTAACAATGAGAATTAACTAACTACAAAAGGGAGTCTGTATAAATAACTTGTGTGGACCCTGCATAACTGGACTATTAAATGTGTAATAAATACATTTAAGTAGTTTATAGTTTAAATTCACTGGAAATATACTAATATTTGAACTTATAAAATGGAATAAAACAGGGGCATACGTTTAAAAAAAGCCTGTTTTAGCTGATTGTGGAAGTTAATGGTTTTTTTATTATTTATTTAGATAACTAATATTGGGAAACTGAAAGATTTTCTTCTGCAACATAGAAAAGACTACATTAATGCTTACAGGTAAGTTTGTATTGCATATTTTAAATCTTTATTTCCAGATGCATAAAGTAGAAAGTCTGTTTACACAGTTGCCTTTTAATAATAAAATATACCACTTCCTCGTGGTGTTGGGCCCCAGCAGGCCCAGGATAAAAAAAAAATTACTACTACTAAGTAGTTGGTTGATAGTCTGAGCAGAGACACAAACTCCTACCATCCCTCCAGTTCATTATCAGATTCTGTGAAGGGAATTCCAGAGCTGAGGAACCTTCCTGAGAACAGGAGACCATAACCTCCGTATTTCTTTGCTTTCTTATATTGCAAACTTGAAATGTCAAATCTGGTTGTTTGAACTTATGGGCAGAACAGCTTTGATTCTTCCTTTAAATTGAAGTAAGAAACAGTTGAAGTTCTTGAATTTAATTACTAGCTAAGCACCCAGAAAACAGGATTCTTGCCTGCTTCAACCCTCTTTACTTACGAGATTGGACCTGTGAGGAGAAGATGAGGGATGATATAACATGCAAATTTGGGTTGATCTAATAAAAGATATCAAATTCACCCAAGGAACCTTGTCTGCCTAACATGCAAATTTTACATTTTTGATATTTTGGTAAGTCAGGCCAAGACCTGCAAATTTAATACTGTTGCAGATTGATATGTATTTGTACTGTGTATGCAACAGTCTACTTTATAGAAGACTGGTTTGGAAAGTGTTGAATTAGGATCTCCAATATGTCTACATTACCACTGTAATCAGAAGTTAAAATGTTCAATTAAGCTGATTGATGGTTAGTTATATATATTTAGTTAATTTCTTCTTAAAGAAAGTGATTAATGGTGCACTGATTTTTTAAGACTGTAAACAACATTTTTTCTCTGTAACCACAGTTTTGTCTGGATTTGAGTTGCCTCCTGTTCATATCCTGATTTTGGCAGGAGTCAAGATAAACTAATCAGACAGGATGGTAATACAGAGATTTAAAGATCAAGTTACTGAAACTTTTCACTCCCAAGCCATCTTCTTTCTCTTTCCCCAAAGGATATTAGGATAGTATGCTTCAGGATTCCACCTAAGAAAATTCTAGGGGTAGATGAACCATCCTCCAGGGTTGTTTTCAGAGCCTTTCTGTAAAGGAGGAACAGAGCCTCAAAAATTACTCCTCCATGCAAGGATTGATGACTCTTTTGTAATACTTCATGATCATTGTTATATCAAAATATGTTCCAGAGTGAACTGTCAAGTGATTCCTAACACTATTTCACACAGATTTGGGGAGCAAATGTTTAATTTGCACAAAAAGGGCATTTTGTCTAACTTCTACAAATCGGAACCATGACTGCTCAACACCTCTAAAAATCAAGCTTAGCTATATATCTTGACTTAACCCAAATTCATATAGAGTAATTCTCTTTCTAAAACAAGAAGCAAACCAATCTGGTGGTTAGCTTTCACTACTTTGTAATCTTAAATGGAATAGTGAATGACCAACACTAGGTGGTGCTGTAAATTTAATACAAAAAAAGGAGGCCTTTTATAGCGTGAATGTTGTTAAGTGAGTGGATTCAACAGTGGACTTGCTAGAATGCTAAAATAACAGAGTTCTGTCAATAAAAAATGGGTGCACACTGACCCTTAGGTGATTTAACTATTCTGGCTACAGTTAACTTTAAGTACTGTATCCTACTAACATTGAAAGCGGGGGAAAAAGCAAAATAATGAACAGAGTAAAAAGCCAGTTAATTTTACTTTGGCTTCCCAAATTATCTTTACTTTTGGAAATGTGCTTTTGTGCAACTACTTGCATCAGTAATTCCCAATGAATTTCCACAGACTCTAGCAGTACCTTAAAGCGGACTGTGGTTTTCTTCCTCTAGCAATAGACAAACATCATCCTCTTGCTCCTGGTATTCTCATCTCTGATGCCAATAAATCTTGTCTTTAAAGTTCAAATTTACAAATGATCAAATTCCATAATAGGGTACTATATTTGTCAGGAATTGCCTTAAGTGTAGAAAGAGATTTCCAATACATCCCAGTTGGCACGTCTATATGAGACACTTTACTGCACAGTAGAGCTAAATACTGCACATATGTGTCCGTGTCTACATGTGCAGATGCTTGCTGTGTAATAATTGGCTCTAATTGCGAGTAGATTTGCTACCTGCAAATGCAAGTAGCAAATTTACTCAAAGTAACTGCATGTAGACACCTGACCAGGAGCACAGCTCCTGGTCAACCAGGCACCAGGGGGCAAGAGATTGCTCCCTACCCCCAGCAGCTGCCTGCTGCCTGGGCGGGCTCTGCCACTGGAGCACAGGCAGAGGCAATGTCCTCTGCAGAGAACTCCCAGCCCCTACTCCATGGTCACAGGGCCGGAGCTTGGAGATCCTTCTCTCCCAGTGCTGGCCCTGTGACCATGGAGCTGTTCCTGGGAGATAAGGATCTCTCAGCCCTGGGGTGTGACCAGGGGACTCAGGCTGGGAGATGAGGATCTCCTGGCACCAGACCTGCAACTGTGGAGCTGGTGCTGGGAGATAAGGATCTCCTAGCCCTGTGACCACGAGGCTTGAGCTGAGAGATAAGGATCTTCCCACACCAGCCCTGTGACCACACAGAAGGCACTGGGAGATAAGGATCTCTCAGGCCAATGATTGCGGAGCTGGGGCTGGGAGCTTCCTGGCCGGGCTCCATTGCACCCTGGCAGCAGGCAGTTTCTGGGGGCAATGTCCCAGACCCCTCCAGGAGACAGCTCTCTTCTAGGCCCTGGGCTAGCACCCAGAATGAGCTTAGAGCTTTTCCTGGATGCTACAGGGGCCAGTTGCAGGGCCACAGGGAGCAGGAGAAGTCTGCTGCCAGGAGCAACAAGTCTTCTCCCACATCCCAGCACGTGTGGACACATGCCTGGGAGTGTTTACTCCCAAGTAGTTTACTCGAGAGTAAATTGTTCCCAGATCTTTTGCATGTGTAGACGCACCCAGCATCATATGAATACATGCAAATCTTTCTTTATTGCCAAGAGGAGCAAGGAACATGCTCATTTGAAGGTCTGTGGCTGTAGTATTCTCAATTTGTCCTCTAACAAACATTTAACAAGGACATGATTCATAAAATACAAAAAGCATTGGTTGGTAGGGTGTCAGGATCTGATCTTGACTTCACAGAGTAGAGGCTCAGAGGGCCACAACTCATGGAGAAAGGTGGAGTGGCAGGGGAAGGGTCTCCTGCTGCTGGCCCCTGATTAGCCTGGGGCTCCTGACTGCTATATAAGGCTTCCTATGTCCTGTGGAAGCTGTCTGAATAACAAGGTTCTTGCTGCCTTCAGACTTTTCTGTTAGCCCCCTGGCTTCTATATGCTGATTGCAGATCTAGCTATCCGCTGCTGATCCTGCCTGGGCTTTGACCTCTGCCTCTGTCTCATGTCTCAGGCTCTTTGGAACTCAGTTCTCCCAGATTCCTGACCTTGTCCTGCCTGTTGTTTCTGCTTTGGTTTGCACTCTGACCTTCTGGCTTTGACACAGCTATCCCTCAGCACTCTGGCCAGCTCAGATTAGCCACTAGGCGTACCATCAAATGCCTCAGTGTGCAACATAGGGAGTGTATGAAGTGCAAGTAATTCATCTCCTTTCTGGAGCCCTTTAATAAGCAATAGCAGGTAACATTAAATGAAGCATTGTTGTCCCTATTGATCTGTCTGGGGAATAAAAAAAGGGACCGGATACCTTAAAAATTGTTTTGCTTTAAACTATTGAACTTTCAAATTCTTTTCTTTTCTTTTCTCACTTTAATCCCTGTATTTTTCAAAGCAGTTATTAAAGAGTTGGTTCTAAAGGACCCTTAGGCTGTCATAAGCCTGATCAGTGCTTCCTGTTATATATTAGCTAGGCAACAGGTATCCCTTTTGGCATGGTGTTTTTATTGCAGATTAACAGAAAAAGCAGTTTATCAGAATGTAGTTCTTGGTCACCTGCTCCTGCTTGACGTGTCATTCGGCTTCCCTTTTGATCTTTGGATCTGGTACGGTTTACCCTCTGGCTTGTATTGTTTGGAAAAGGTAAAATTTGGCAATTAATTGTGGCCTTCCATATCCAAGATGGGTAGGATTATAGGAAAATAGGCCTGGAAGGGACCCTCATAAAGTCATCTTATCTAGCCCCCTGCTCAAGGCAGGATCATCCCTGATTAAACCATCCCAGCCAAGGACAATCTGTTCTTGAAAGTTTCCCAAGTTGAAGATTCCCCAACTTCTCTAAGTAGCCTCATCTACTGCCTAACCATTCTCATGGTCAAAAAAAAATCATCCTAATCTCCAACCTAAATTTGCCCAGTTGCAGCTTGAGGCCATTGCTCCTAGTCCTGTTGCCTACAGCCACAGAGAAAAACCCATCTCCATCATCTCTATAATTGTCCTTCAGCTATTTGAAAATTGTTATCAAAACTCTCCTCAACTTTTCTTCTCAAGGCTAAGTAGCCCTAGTTCTTTCAGCCTTTGCTCATAAGTCTTATCTCCCAGGCCCTAGCTTTTGTTGTCCTGTGCTGAACTCTTCCCAAGCTGTCCACGTTCTTCTTGAAGTGTGGAACCCAATGAATAGACAGTTAATATTTGGGAGGTGCTATCCAAATGCCTTCATTATTTTTAAATGCTTGCTAATACCTGGCTTCTTGTTTACCTCAGAGATTTGTTCATTAATAATTTACTCTCCTGAAGCATTAAACTTTAGATTGACATTCAGAGAGCTTGTGCTAGTTTATTTTTGTTAGGTGCAAAATACATTTTAATAGTGATAAGAAAAATTAACAGAAAGCAAGACTTCCCAAAAACATAGTTTACCTGAATTTAATGTATTCATTTTTAATTTATGCTTGAATGTTACAAAGGGGTTTTATACCCTTAACCAATACAGATAATGCCAGATATTTGAATAGTGATATCTGTTAAATGTCAAATAACTGTTATTGCAAAGATGTGCCTTTAGACTTTTTCCACTAAATAGAATTCAGTTAATCTGCAGGTGTAATGTGTGACTACAGATTACTTTAAAAGATACTTAATTCTGAAGATTTTATAAATACTTAAAAAAGGCTCCTTATGGACTATGGACCTAATTCTGTTCTCATGACAGTTGTATATTGTTGTGATATCATTGATTACAGTGGAATTATACCTGATTTCTAATGGTATAACTTGAGAAGAGAATCAGACTTTTGTAGAGTTCTGCGTTCCAGTAGGTGGCTAGTTCTTTGTACCAAAGCCAGCCCCAAACTGCTTCTGTGATGTGGAATTGATAATGTTCTGGGCTCTGCAGTTGCTTTGTAGTCCAGTGGTCATACTATCACTTTTGAGGTTTTTACATATTTTAGATAGTACCTCCTAGCTGGTTTCCTGTTGCTTATGTCATCTCTTAAGTTATGAATCCATTTACAGTTTAGACCCTACATTTTTTCAGTGCTCTAATTTCAAGACCTCTCTTAAAGGTTTAACCAGGTGTTTGAAATTTAACTGAGTTGCTCGAGCTGATAGTCCCTAGGTTTGGGCCAAGGGCTGTGTCATGCTCTGTGAAGATCCTGCAACTCTGGAGATTATTTCCTTCTTTGGATTCATAGAACACACTTATCTGGTCCTTTAGCACGTAGACAGGATGACATAGTAACAAGTGTAGCAGGCTTCCTTTTCGGAGCTTGGGTCAAGTCCCAGGATTGAGGGTCTGCTTTTTGATTGGTGGAGCCCAACCACCAATCCAGAGGCAGGGTAAGGGAAGCACTGCCCCACCCTTTTCCGAAGGGAGGGGGCAAGGAGCAGCTGGACCTGAATCAAAACTGTGCCAGCTGGGTCCAGAGAACTTCAGGGGTGGTGCCCCTGAAGAGTATAAAAGGGGAGCGTGCTCGACACGCTGGAGAGAGATGACGAGGGATGGTGAGGAGAGAGGAGCTCCAGAGACGGCCGTCCTTGGGTCCCTGCTTGAGCTTCAGCGGTGTGCGAATAAGTGTATGGGGATCAGGCTCTAGGAGCTGCTCGAGGCGGCTTGACCCTGCGAACCCACCAAGCGGCTGAGCAGTCGGTGTGCAGATCAGCACACGGAGAACTGGTCCTGGGAACAGCTTGAGACTGCTCGGGCCCCACATGGTGTGCGGATCGGCACACAGAGAATCTACCCTGGGAGCAGCTCGTGGCTGCTTGGGCCTTACCCAGTGCACAGGCTGGCGCATGGAGGACCCACCTGGGAGCAGCTCACGGTAGCTCAAGTTAGCCCCAGCCCTAGGCCGAGTGACCAGAGCCCTGCAGTGTGGCTCCTCCTTTAACTAAAAGAGCCCCAGTGCCCAGAGCAGGGCCCGGGAAAGGGAGGACCACCAGTGTGAGACCAAGGAACCAGAGCCTGTAAGGGTTTGGCTCCTGCAAGAGAGAGAAAGCCCTGGGCTGCCCAGCACAGAGCGCCAGGCCATTGAGGAGAACCGAATGCGCCGCTGGAGAGAGGCTGTTGCGGGATCAGCCACCAGGCGACCAGCCTTGGCTGCTTCAGAGAGGAAGCATGAGTTGCTGGGGAAGTGGGCCCCGCAGGGGAGGTAGGCACAGGACAGGAAGGTCTGCCGCCTCCACCCTCCATTCTGGGAGGGGCGTGTCCCCAACCCGGGGCCCTAAAGGGGAGGGGCTCCAAGGAAACCCCTCAAGGAGGTACTAAGCGCACTTCCTATTTAGGGTGATTGCTGTTGTGTCACAGTCTATAGGTATTCTTTAAGGAAGTTTATATGATTTATATGTTCTTAATGTGTTTAATATGTAGGTCTAGAAAATATTATTAACTTATTGGGGTTGTACAAGTTGAGTCTTCATATATGTTTATCGTGTTGTAACCTTAACTATCTTGTTCAATGTATTATTATATATGTTGTAAGTTATATGGTTTATGTGAATTGTGGAATATGATATGTAGTGATATATGCTAAGCTTTATTGTAAATATTTCATGTTTTATCTTAAGTATTGATTATAGTAATAAATATTATATAGTTAAGCACTCAGTCTCAGCCTGGCTCTGTAGAGAGGAGAGGGAACTGCTCTAGTAGCTGGCCCCTCCATCAGCACCCTGCCTGACCCCCACCACTGTCATTGTAGGACAGGGCACATACCCCTGGGTGTACCCAGGCTACGCAAGCTTTTCCAGTTTCTTTGTTGAAGTGAGTGGATATTTTGTGGGTGCTCATTGTTAAGGTCCTTTCACTGGGAATTGTGCATGCCTATTCTTAACTCTGTGCATCTAACACAAACTGGGTATACAGGACAGCAATATACATTTAAAAATAAATAATAAAATACACTGTCTTTTATTACCAAGTGATTTTTGTTTGTTTGTTTGTAGGAGGCTTATCTCTTGCCTCTTGCCTTAACATCTAGGCACCTAATACTTAAAAACAGACAATAAATTAATCCTCAGTTAATGGATTGTGTAAATAAATTTTTATTTGGCTCCCATATATTGCAATAACCACATTTTCTCAAAAAGGAGGAGGACTTTAGTGGACTTTAGTGTACTAACATGCTTAAACTTGCAAATAATCTGGGAATAATTTAAAAACTATGCAGGTTTCTCTTTTGGTAGGTAATGGGGATTATGTTGGGGTGTTTAAAAATGTAACAGCAGTTTGAAAATAAAACTATTTTGTGTGCAATAATTTACTGGAGCACATCATTTCTGTATATAAATGATGGTTGCATATGACAGTGTTTCCCTCTGCTATGTAGTTTCCCACTTGGTGCGCACAAAATGGTTTTATTTCGAAATTGCCATTACTTTCTGAAACATCTTCAGGCCAGCATGAATGTGTCCTCTGTCCAGAGCAGTGGAATTGATTTTCCACTTCAGTCAGTGTTTGTTAGGGAAGAACTCTTCATGCACTTGTGACATTTTCTGTTTGGACTGAAATGCTCCACCTTTAACTGGCAGTAATCCCCAGGTGACCATTCATTAGGTGAAAAGTGCTGGAGAATATCTATTTTTGATGACTTCCATATATCCTGTATGCTTTGGGGTAGGTGAAGCTACTGTTGTCTTTCTAGTACTTTGCTTTTACTTTACTTTTAACTAGGGGTGCACCTATAGAGATTTTTTGGGCCAATACCAATGGCCAATTTTACAAGCCATATTGGCCAATACCAATCCAATAGCCAATATGCAGCCAGGCAGCTTGCAGAGCACCATCTGGCTGGTAAGTCTGTTGTGGGGAAAGGGGCGAGGGTGGGGAGGGTAGATTAAGGCCCCCGCCATGAGGAAGGGAGTGGGGCAGGGGCGGATGCTGCACCGCCGGAGCAGGGTGCAGGACAGAGCTGCGGCTTGTCCAAGGGGTACCGGGGGGGTGGGGGGGGGGGAGGGAGGACAGCTCCCACCACTGCACACATCCTGGGAGGGCATGGGGGGCATGTTCCTCGAAATTTGCATGTGGCGCTAGGGCAGGCTGCTGCTGCACGCCAGGTTTGGGGCAGCGTTTGGTTCTTCCCAGCTGGAGCTGAATGAGGTTGCGCTCAAGATGGGCGGTAGCAGTCCTGGGAGGGAGGCTACAGGCAGGTTGAAGCCACCCCAAAGTTTGTCGTAGCCCCACACCCCTCCCAGGGCCACCTTTGCCCATCCTGAGTGCAGCCCCAGCCTAATCGCCCTGCCTCAGCTGCAGGAACAGCCCACCCTCACCCCACACACAGATCTGGGGGCATGCACACCCCATGCCCCCCTCCGGGTGTGTGCAGTGGTAGGAGCCGCCACCCTTCCCCGTGTCTCTGCACAAGCTTCTTGCAGCTCCGTCCTGTGCCCCACCCTGCCTGGGCAGCACCTGTCCCAGCGCCACTCCCTCCCTCACCATGGGGGCTTCACTCTGCCCCTTCCCTCATAACAGACTTAGCAACTGAACCTGGCTGCTCTCCATGCTGCCAGGCTGCACTCTTGGCCACCTGCGCACATGCATGAGGCATTTATTGGCAACATTATTGGCCACATCAGTCAAAAAAAGCCGATTGCTGATACCATCAATTTTCCTTATATCAGTGCCTATCCGAAATGGGACCAGTGTATTAGTGCACCTCTACTTTTACTGTCATGTCATGATCCATCTAAATCAGTGGCTTGCAGCCTTTTTAGACTCAAGGCACCCTTTGGAAAATGCCAACTCTTACCCTTCACTCATTTTTCAACTATAGAAAAATAATTGAGCAATTTTTCTGTTGCACAATACTTGAACCACAATAGGTAGGGGTGTTTTTTGACACTATGGATTCTTATTTGAAATCTTAGGGCTTATGTTATGATCATGGGTAGGTCTTTACATACCTAAAGACCCCTCTAGACATTTGGGTAAAGGTATGATAGGATCCGATATGCAATCCACACCTCCTGCCATGCCACCCATGCAGAGCATGAGTGTAATTGTGGGATCCAGCATCAACTCCAATCATGCCTTATTACTGGTGTGGGGGGAGTCCAGGATCATGATCCAGCATCAACTCCAATCATGCCTTATTACTGGTGTAGGGGGAGTCCAGGATCATGCATGCACCAGCAAATAGCAAGTTCTCACAGCTGCAAGCCCCACAACTGAGGAGATATGCAGCTGGGATGGTGTGTGGGATGTTGCTGCAACCGTGAGCCTCGTTAATTGTGGGGCTCATAGCCACAGCAACAAGTGTTGCACCTCTGTGGCTGGGAGCCCCACAGTGGCATGATAAAAATGAGCCATGAAGTTACTACACACATTTTGTGGAATAACTTTGTGGCTTATTCCTTATTTTATCATGCCACTAATTGATTGAACATATGACTTAGTCCCACCTTAAGATGTGGTTAACTGGTTGATTGCACCTTAAGTGTAATGTGTAGATGGGGCATAACGGTTCTAATATTGTTCTGTAGTACTCTGACTGAGAACCACTAGTCTAAATAATTTCCGTTTCTTTCAAATCCATAAATTTTAATCTGCCTGCTGGATGGCATTCTTGCTATTCACTTCTATAAATGAGACAATTTCTAAACCTTTCATCCCCGAGAAAGTGTGTTTAAAACTGCACATTATGATTCTGTCTTGAAAAATAAAAGGCTAGAATTCCTACAGGGATTTTGTCACAAGATTTATGAATCCTTCGAGTTTTTATCCGAAACAGAATCATATTATTAGTAACAGCATGAATGGAAGAATAATTTAAGGCTGTACTGGAGTTGCAATTTTCTCAAATTCTTTCTTGGTTTTTCCTTCTATTTAAAAAAAATAAAATAATTTTGTAACACTTAGCACTTAGATTTGCTTTCATCAGAAGCTCTGGGCACCTAAATAATACAGTATGCATGCTGAATAGTTGGAAATAATACACAACAAGAGAATAAAATAGAGGACATTCTTTCTTTTTATATTTTATAAAATAATTTTATGTGCAGGTGTATAATAGATGTGTCCCAAATGAATTGGGATGTTATCACATTAAAAGACTAGAACTGATTAAAATGGGGGTAGGCAGAAAGTCCCCCTCCCCTCCCAAAGATGACATCTAAGGCTACTGTCCTAGTCCTTCTTCCTTCCTTCCCCTTAATTATGCTGCTGCACTTAAATATAGGGATCTGCATTGCCTCTGAATGGCAAGTTCTGCATAAAACTGTGGTACTGTTTGTCCCTTTGTAGGTTTGTTCCATTTTTTTGTTAATTTGTCAACTACGATATTTATTCTAGAATCTTACTATAAACTATTAACTGCATATCATACCATCTGTAAATGAAAGGCAAGTTGTAATAGATTTACCCAAATACTCCTATTACCCTTTTGAGTGTGGGTATATTTCTGACCTACCCCCTCACTGTAATGCCGCAGATCTTTGTCATGCTGTCTTGCTCACCCGCCATGCCTTGATTTGGTTATCTTGGGACAGACAGACAGGTTGGATGACTCTTCAGAAGGAGATCCATCTGGTGGGGTCCTGGTTCTTCTGCAGGGCTCTACCTTCCCTGCACCCTGCCCCTTTTCTCTCAGGCCTGTGGTGAAAAGTCCCTGTTGGTCTGCATGGGAAGACCTGTCTGGATTGAATCTGGCCTATGTGGATTGAATCTCTGGACCCCTCCATGTCCCTTGGTCTGTCGCTATCTGACTCTTGTCTCTGATCCTGTGAAATCTCTATCCACTGTTAATCCACTTGCATACCCACAAGTATGGCATTCACTGTACTCTTTGCTTCACTTCCGCCACATCTTCCTTCACGTAGCTCAGTGTTTCCCACCCAGTGTGGTGTGGCACACAGGTGTGCTGCAGAATTTTGGGGAGCCATGCCCCCCAGCTGTCTGTCTGTCTGTCTGCCTGCAGCAGCAGGCAGGGGACGTGGCTCCAGCCAGTGATACAGGTGCTGCGCCACCCTTCTCCCATCACTCCGCATACGGCCACGCACACCCCCTAACTCCCGCTCCGTGTCCTGCCACACACCACCTGCCTTCCCCTCCCCTCCCTCACCCCGCTCCGCATCTGGTGTGCCACAGTGGTTTTTTATTCATGTGTGCTGTGAGATGAAAAAGGTTGGGAAACGCTGATGTAGCTCAGGGAGCCAATTAGCTGGTCCTTTAGATCAACTTTTTTTTAGCTTATCCTTCAACCTTACTTCAGGCTTTACAACTTAATTCTCTTGATGCCTCCTGGATCCCTGCTGTAGGGTCCTTTGCAATCACAAATCAGTATCCCCTGGGTGCAGCCTTCACAGCTGTACTTAATACAACTGTATTCACCCCAATAAAGTAAATTATGGCCTATTTCCCCAGTCAGGCCCCCAAATGCATCCAAAGTTCCTAAATTAATCACACTTTCTTCTTTAAGCTGCCCTATCATTCCAGCTGGCTGTATAGTTCAGTCACCACCCTGAGGCCTTCACATGCCTTGGCTCATCTCTAAATACCACTATCTTCGCAGTCTGTACTGCCTCTCACCCCCTGCCAGCCTCTGCTGGGTGCCCCAAGAAAAGTATCCCATCTGACCCTGTCTCTAGTGTTACTAGCACAGCTTCCCCTTCCCAGTTGCCCTCTTCACTTAGCTTTCCTGGAGGCCCAGTCAGATCCTCATTTGGGGTTTGCCCCAGCCTCGGCTACCTGGGTGGATTTGGCTGCCTGAGTCCTCTTCTACCCTGGTCTGCACAGTTCCTGGCTCCGCTGTGTTTTCCCCACTCCTGGGGGATGTCGAAAGCCGATGGTCTTCCTGGTGTCTCTCTAAACTTCCTGCTCTTTTCTCCTGGCTAATCAGAGCCAGCTCCCTGGGGCATGTAGTCCAGTGCCCTTAGAGGCCTACTTGCCTCCCGGGTTCTCCCTAGATACTTTTCCGTGGCATGCCAGGGAGACACAGCCCATCTGGACCTGGCCTGGTAAGTCTCTTGCCAGCATAGCCGGCCCCACAGATCCATAGTGGGAGCTTGCCTCTAGCCCCTGCTACACCCATGCTGTTGTTGAAATGTATTATTTTCCATACTCCTCCATTCCAGTACTGTTATTTGAGGTCAGAGGTTTTGTAGTAGGGAAGTAGTGCCCATTGCAAAAGTTACATTCAGAATCTGGAATGATAAATGTGCAAATTTCAGTGAATTCACAAGCCTCAGCTTGTTAATATTTCCTTTTCCTATGTAAGCTGTTCCTATATCCTATTCAGCTAGCGCATTTGTTATGAAGCATTGATCTTATACTTTCAGAATGAAAAATGCTGAATAATAATTGTTACAGAGAGTAATAGGAGTGCACTGACAGAACAGTTAAGGAGGAGTTCTTGCTGCAACTTGTTATAACTTCACTGTAGACTTATGCAAATTGTCATCTCCCTTGATTCAAATGTTAAATGGGTACCTGGTTATTTGGGGTGGGAACTTAGAGGCTGGATGTAATGCTAACCACATCACTTCCTTGCAGGGCATTAAGACACACCAGTTCCTATAGCTATCCTAGTGCCATGGACATCCAGGCCAAAGCAGACTTTTGACCTTGACTGAGAACGATAAATGATAGGTTCTTTGGTTGATTTTCTCCTTTATTCATGAGTTTGGTACAGGAATCACTATGATGGCCTAAATTAATTAAGTAATCTTCTCTTCCAGGTAATTTTATTAATCCAGACTTTTAAATAGTAAATATTTAATACAACACTCAGGACCATGTAACAGTGACTTCCATGAATATGCTACATTTGTACTTTACTATGAATGATTTTAATATAAACATCTATCTCCATAGTAAAATCTGTCTATAGAGACAAACAGTTCAAAGGCAGGTCCAAAACATACAGTAGTAATTATGTACAGAGGATTAAAAAACATTATCTATGCTTTTATTGTTTTCCAGCCATGTTATGTCTGAGTACGTGAGAATGACAGATACAGAACGTGATCAGATTGATCAAGATGCTCAGATATTTATGAGGACATGTGCTGAGGCCATTCAGCAGCTAAGAACAGAAGGTAAAACATGTGGAAGTAAATGGATGTTCATTACTGATAAATGCTGATGTGATTCTGAATATTGTTCAGACTATCCTCCTTCAATAGTTTACACTGAAGTTGAATAGGCTCAAATTTTGCTCTTACTTACACCCATGTTATTAAATTTACTTCAGTGGAGTTGTTATTGATTTACTTTGACAGGAGTGAAAGGTGAATCCAGCATGTAGAACTGAACTTATCCATCTATGTTCAGTAACTGACATATGAGGGAAGGGAAAAAAATCTAAGAGCTCATTTAACATTTACCATATAATCTGGCATATGAAGGAGCCAGGAGGAGTCTTTTCCATGTAGGTATACTAACAGGCCAATCATTCAAGCCACCAACAAGTACACTGTTAAAAATAGAATAATTCTGCCCCCAGTGGACTTTTTATTTAGCAGTTATGGAATAAAATGGATAGATTGCAGTGGGATATTGCGGAGCAGGGGCCAGAACATAGGGCTAGTGCCCTTCCCTCTGAGCCATGCTCCCTTGAGCTTGACCCACAAATCTTCCCTTCTTGGCTGCTCAGTGAGTCAGCTTCAGC
>NW_005841867.1:4192069-4209231 GCF_000455745.1 Alligator sinensis | reverse complement strand
AGGATAGCAAGGAAGTATCTGGGTCAGGGCTGTGCTGGTGGCAAGTCACAGGCCACATGAGGGGTTAAGCTGTGACCCACAGGCTCTCACCCAGCCACTGGTCCCTCCATTCCTCTGGCTACAACAGTGGCCAGAGTCTCTGGGCTCCCCCTCCTTCCTCTGGCAGCTGCTTCCTGCCCTTACCCAGGGGGTGGGACAGTGTAGTGCAGCTCACAGGTGAGTTGGGGCCATGCGGAGTGGAAGAGATCATGCTCACACCCAGCACCACTGGCAGGTTCCTGCAAGGGTATGCATTGCAGGGGGAGAGGGGGAAATCATGCTTGCCCAGTGCAGCAGTGTGTGTGTGGGGGGGGGGGGGGGGGGGCTGTGCAGTATGTCTGTTTGTGTGCACAAAGCAGCAGGAGAGAGGGTCTGCACAGTGAGGCACAGTAGCCCGTAGCCCACACAGTGTGCAGCTCACCCAGGTGTTACCACTGGGGCATGTAGCCCTGGGGTCATAAAAGCTGGACAGCCCTGCTCTTGGTAATGTCCAGGTCAGCCACTACCACAGGCCATGGGCCACTTGCTGCCACCTCCACCATCCTCTGCCAATTCCTGTCCCCAGCAATCATGGGGAGGGCTGAATTTGATGGCCATGGTTAAGCAGCACCTGTTGCAGGATCGGGGGAGAGAGTAGCAGGAAGTGTTATCAGGGGGTGTATGTTGAGAGTTCTGTGCAGGGCAACAGAAGGGGAATACATTGGGCAGGCTTCATGCTGCCTACCCTCCATGCTGCTGTAGGCCAGCTTCAGTTACTTTGTAGTCTGAATCTGGCCTGATGGCCATAGATTACCAAACCCTGATTTAGAATATTATAGATAAGTCTTTATTTTTTCTCTCTTCAAGCTTAGCTTGAGCACAAGTCTGTTCTATAATACACAAGTAGCTGACACACATAAGAAGCATGCCTGCAGGAAATTTCAACACACAGGGTGGCATCTACATATGTGCTTTACTGTGGAGTAGACTAATTAGCTCCAGGGTAAAGCGTCTCCATGTGAACCAGTATTAGGACATGGTAAACTAATTCTCCACCATAAGATAGTACTGTTGGGGGCTGTACTATTTTATGGCAAAGCAATTAACCCCACTGAAACACACATGTAGATGGTCACCAGGTGAGTGTCAGACTCCTACCTGTCACCTAGCCACATGGGTCCACACTTTCAGCACCCTCATGACCCTGCCAGCTCCTCTACTGCCAGCTGCTGCCACCCAGGGATGATCCCCTGTGCCCTCTGCCAGCCTGGGCTTGCTCCTCCCTGGCTCAAATTTCTGCGGTCCCAGGTGCACGTGTAGACAGTATGCCCAGGAGCAGTTTATTCTGGCTCAAACAGCTCTGGAGTTTATTGCTTTGCCTTAATTTCACGTGTAGATATACCCACAATGATAGAACAGAGAAATTACATGTTTCCTGTTGGGTTTTATTTCTTCTAAATCATTTGCTCTCATGAATATCTTTTTTTGATTCCTTAAAATATATCAATAATTCTGTTTGGTAATGTCTTCTGTTTGTAAATGTGAAATTGTCTTTAAAGAGCATCTGCTAGAAAACTGAAGACATGAACTCTCATATACTTCAAAACAAAGTCTAACATGATTCCTTTTTCATTTCAGCACTCAAGGAAGTCTTGCCTCCACAAGTGAAGGAGCACAGAGCAGCTGTCTTGGATTTAGTTGAAGACTATTTAAAAAGTAATTAATTGCATGCCTTTTCAAGAAATTAATAACAGTCCAGAATTGAATGGTCATTTGATGATACAATCTGGTCAGCCTGGTTGTTTTTATATTTAAGAGCATAATAATATATATGTTTAATCATGATCTGCTAACTGCATTTGTTGTGTTTGTATGTTTTCTTGCCATGTTCAACAGGAGTATGTAAACTGTACTCTGAACAGAGAGCCATCCGGGTCAAACGAGTGGTAGATAAGAAAAGATTGTAAGTAGCATTACTTAGAAATTGTCTGATTGCTTAAGAAACTCATTTGCTGAATAGATGTGGTCTAAGTGAATGGGACAGTATAAACTTCACGGATACACTTATTCATTAGCAGATTATGAGCAGATTGTTTTAGATGGAATAACCTCAGCAAGCTAACGGCTCAATAGTAAAATTGTTTTATGCTGCTTTCACGCACAGTAAAGATTATAAAATGCACACTGCTAAAATGTATAACCATTTGTTGTAGATTTTAGAAATGTATTTGAATAAATCGCAAACTGGAAAATCTTATTTTAACAATCCAGCTTGACACCTACAAATAGGGAGACTCTTTTAAGAATCTGAAATTACCTCCATAATTCTTCCTTTTTAAAATAAGAGGTATGATACTGTATGTAATATAATCCAGCATGGGGACGCAACAATATGCCTCAGTGCTGATGGTACAAGATATTATATCTGTTGATCTCTGATCTTTCTGTTTAGTTGATATGAATGGTGTAAATTGATACTAGCTAGGTGGTAGGTGTTTGTGATCAGGACTGATTAAAACTACCTTGTAGTTTTGCTGTATAGCTAGCAGAAGGTAGCAGATTCTACTTCCTACCAACATTGCATAGATTTAAACGAAAGCTCTAGAAGTGAAGAGTTTCCCAGTGTTTTACAAGTCCTCTGAAACATCTAGCCGTGTCTTTCTCAAGGAACCCAAAACCACTGTGAAAGAAATCAATTTGTATTTTCCAGCCAGCTATCAAAAAGATAACTGCCTATGAGTTTTCCTTTTGTTCATGTGAAGAGACTGAATAACCAAATGGGCAAATTATCAATTTTAAGTTTGTCACTTCTTTTTTTTTTTTGCAAATTCCAACCTGAATTTTCCTTAGTCAGGTTTTTATATGGCAGACATGTACTAGTAGTTTTATTTTTAAGCATATTTCAAAGAAGTCATACTCCTTTATGTGTTGGAAATTGAACATGGCAGGTGTTATTTAAATTAAAAACTAGTAGGGTGTTTTTTTTTTTTTAAATCCCTTGGGAGTATGTTGCATTCAGAATCGTGAAATACATCTATAATCAATGATGATGAGATTCACTCAAGGTTTCTCCCCTTAGAAATGAATACTGGAAAACGGTTTTATTTTTATTTTGCAGAAGGGCATAAACCAGCTGTATGGAAGAGTTAGGATTTGCCCCCTGAAATTCTTCATAACTGTTGAAATGTAGCACCCCCAGGTGAAACTACAAGCTAGAAACAAACTCAAATGGAACATTCTTGCACATTAGATGAACTATCTTGTCAGATTCAGTGTTTTTAATATTGAATTTTGAAGATGGACAGCATAGCTGCTTGCAGATGTGGAAAAAAAATCAAAACATGCTTTACTTTAATTTAAACTCGACACGCTCCTGCGCCGAGCCCAGCACATGCCTAGACGAGGCAGCACATTAATTCAGCCTGGCTCTGTATATGTCGGGTGCTTTAGTGGGTCTTTTTTGGCACTTTTTTCTAATAGCTGATTGAATCAGCTTTACATAAAAGCACCAAAAAGCCCCACTGAAGTGCCTGATCTATGCAGACAGAGTCCCTGCAGAGTTGGGTCGAACTGACTTGCTGCTGCTTCTGGTAAAGCATGGGTTTGTGGGGGAGGGGAGCAGGTTCCACATCTGCAAGCAGCCCATGATGCTAGCAACCGTCTAATTGGTTAATAAGTGTTCCCTGCTATTCCACTTTCCATGTCCTTTTTCTATAATTACAATGTGAAGCCTATTTCCAAGATTTTTCACATATCCAAATAGGAGAACAACTTAATTTTATGTATGACAAAGATGGAACAGTGAAAAAGAGCTACACTAGAACATGGAATATTTCTAGATTCTAAGCAGTCTTATAACATTTTAAAGGGGGGAAAAAACCCACCAAAAAAAAACCCACATAAAAAATCAACAAGTGAAAAAATCCCCCAACGTTTGTAGAAGACTAAATGATATGGCTTTGCCATTTATTTTACTCAAGTGTGGGAACTGACAAACAGATGTTAGCCAAGTAGAGAATATATACATTGCAGATGTAATATAATGGCTAAATTGCTTTTTAAATTAAAATTCAATATAAATAAATCACAGGGCATAAACCAATCTTTTCCATGACGTTTATGAAAAAGCCATTTTTTTCTCTAGAACTACTTGATTTGTAACTTCCCTCAGGACTTCAGGGTATATTTTATGTGAGAATAAGAATCTGTGTTATCACTTAAACTATGTTTTCTTAAAGTCTTCTGCATTGCAAGCTTTTTATTCATTTTAATTGAAAAACTAGTACATCAGCATACTTTGGAAGTTGAGGATTACAATAATAAAAGGATACATTTATTTAATAGTCAATCCTGCAATAGATCTTATTTAGTACAGTTTAGTGGGTATTAAATATATGCTTGTTAACACAATTAACACACACCTTTTAGTATGGTCTCAAGATTAAGTCAATCTAGTTTATTTTAATTTTGAGGAACATTCCAAAATCTTAAACAAAGGTCCTGAGTATTTTAAGTTTCTGATATAATATAACTTGACTCTGTATGATTTCACTTGTTGTGATAAAAAGTTCTGCCAAACACTTATGATTAATTGCCCAAAGTGAAGGGTTGAGAAGTGCAAAGGCAATAAGACATTTATATAAATTTCTATAGTTAGATTAAACAGGCATTAATGCTTGTTACCTCCTCAAAGTTTTAACATAGAGGTCAGCAGTGTTTTTGGGTGTAGTGCCAAAAACACCCACAACCATGAATTGTAAGATGTTGGCATGCCAGGGGCGGATTGCAGGAGAACCGTGAGGGGACCAATCCTTGTTGTACAGCCCTGGCCCTTTCCCCACTGTCTACCCTGAGGAGCACGTGCCAAGCAAAATGCTTTCGCATGCTTACAGCCTGGCACCCATACTGGGGGTTATGTTTTTTAACATATCTCAGACTTTAAGCTTCTCATCCGAGGTGCAGATTGGAATCTCTGACAACGTACACATTTTTAAAGAAAAAACAAAAGTCTTAGTAAAAACAAATTTTTTATTATCTAGGAAATCAGCAATTTAATTGTGTTAGAATAATAATATGAACTGTATGAACAACTAAAGCTTATGTTAGACTTTTCTCTATTGTGCAGATTTAGCAAGCCTTTCTCCTGAATCCCTACTTCTTGTAACTAAATTTTAGTTCCAAATAGAGATGCTTGTTGCCTCTCTTTTACCTTTTTAGATATTCTGTCCTGAGGGCAATCAAATTAGGCTTTCTGTCCAGTTTTGATCTCTGCTTATATTTGAGCAATGTCTTACATAGATAATATACCAATTTATGCTAATACTTAAAGTAAAAGAATTAAAAGAAAATGTCTGTGCAAGAACCACAAGCAATAACTCTGTTAAGCAGCAAAAGAGTACAGGTCATATATGAAATTAACTACTTTTTAGGAAAGCTAACACTACAAATGCTATTTTAGTTTCTTATTACCTAGCAGATTTTCAGCAGTACTCAAAATGTTTAAAACATGAGATCTGTTCTTTACATTCTTCATATCACAGCATAGTAGTTAAGCAGTTTATTTGCTGTTACAGAATTCTAAGTAAACCTCTGAAGTTACTGAATAAAATATATTGCTGTTATTTTTCAATCCCAATATTAAGATATTTTTGCACTATCATTGGTGAAATATGTATGGCAAATATTTCGTAGGTGATCAAAAAGCAGGGCCTTTTGATGCTTTTAGCTGAAGCTGATTTAATGAGCTATTACATAGAAGTGCCAAAAAGGCCCCATTAAAGTGCCCAATCTTTACAAATGCTGCAGAGCCAGGTTGAAGTAACATGCTGCCCCTTCTGGGCATGCGCGTGGCTTGGCATTTAATGTGCCAAGTTTAAAGTAAAGCGCCAGGTTTTTAGTTTTTTGTGGGGGGGTGGGGGGTTACATCTGCAAGCACCAACTGGCAAAAACCAAAGTCAGTGACTATGGGGATCCCACTAACTGACCTGCTGTAGAAGGGGGCACTGTAAAGGATCTAGTGGTTACCCAAGCATGAGACAGCATTTGGGAGAGTAAATCAGCTACTATGCAATGTGCTGGTTCTCTGCAGCCCAGACTTAACAAGGAATTTTTATTGCAGACATATGCCTTAGAGTGAGGCTTGGGGGCTGTTCTTTCCCAGGAGTTTGAGGACAGAGAACACCTCATTTTATATCCCAGCAGAAAGCTCCTCCCCCAAGAGCAGAAATACGTTGTAATAGAAAAGGAGTGTATACCAATTTAAGTGGGCAGTTGAGATCCACTGCTACTACCTCCTAGGGGCCCATTTTTGGTTGGTCACTGACCATGCCCCTTTAACATGGCTTAATGGTATGCAGAAGGCCAACCCCCAGTTGATGAGATAGTACCTGTCCCTGCAGCCTTTTGATTTCTCTATATGCTTCTGCCCTGGGACTGCACATGCAAATACAAACTTTCTCTCCCAAATGGGGGTGGGAGGATTAAAAAAATGGAAGAGTGTATCCTAGACTCCACTCTTGGGAGGGGGGATGTGTAAGAAGGTGCATGGCTCAGAGGCTAGAGCCCAGCTGCAGGGGGTTAGGAGCTCTGGGCCAGCTGCTGGGGGTGATTAGAGGGAGTTAATCCCCAGGGAGGGTAGCAAGAGAGAGGAGCAAGCGCAGAGCCAGAGTTGTCCTCTCAGGGTCTGAGGAAGGATCACAGGCTTTGGTTTATCCATTTGTTGCTTGTGTATTTGTTTGTTTTATTGTGTATGTTGTTTTCTGTGGGGACAAGTTTGCCCCAGGAAATATAACTGCCTGGTGAAAGGAGTGACTGCCCCACTATACTGAGGAAAACAACTGTTTTTCAAACCAAGTACTCAGACTTTGTGTTTTTCTACTTAATGATATTTGACAATACATTATGCAAATGCAAAAACTACTTGAAAAGTAATGTCAAACTGTCCGTTACTGCAAAAAACTTACAGAACATTAACGTTTTTTGTTTAAAAATAATCTCCTAAAATTGACATTTTAATATACCAGGTTTTAAAGGAAGTTTATTGAAATCTATTGTTTTCATTTACTGCAGCCTTACAAAATTGTACTTAACTCATATCCTTATTTTTCTAGGAGTGAGTCAACTAATATTTGTTTTCTTTCTTACTATCAAATGATGTAGAAAAAGATGGCAAGTAGATTTTGTATTTTGATTGGTTAATTTTCATATGAGTTTTGCAAGGCTGAGTTCCTATATAGTGTATCTGCAAGTAAACTTTGATTAACACCTTAGTGTCATTCTAGGGAAATCCAGCTGGATGAAATTAGTTAATATATGTGCTCCTGTGCTTGTAGGTCCAGACTTGAACCCGAGAAGAGCAATAAATCTGAAGCTGCTTTTTCTCCTGAAAATGTTTCAAAAAACTCCTTAGACAAATCTGAAGAAAAACCTACTTCTGAAGAAAACAAAGGTGAAAATTCATGAACTTTTTATTTTTCCATTGCTTCTAAATATTTAAATTATTTTAATATCTGGGAAGTGACAACAGTTTTAGATTCTAATCATATTCACACACCACTCCTGAGCCTGTGAGATGTGACTCCCCTCTCGATCTGTCTCTCAAAAAAGCCTTTGAGTTTGCTGTAGACTGGGACATTTTTTTTTTTGCAGAATGCTTTTCTGAGTAACAGAAACCTAAGAAGTAATTTCAAGGTTCACCCCAAAGGGAATTTTTTTTTCTTTGACAACATTAAAAATAGTGCTTTCCTCAGCTTTAGTTCTGTCCTTGGTCTGCTAAGGTAGCCTTGTTAGAGTGTGAATATCATTATAGCACTGAAATTCTGTCTGGAGAGAAACAAAAGTAGAATTAAATGGGACTTCAGGGTCCTGCTGTGTCTAGAACAGTGAGAGAAGGAGCAAAGTGCGCTAAGGAGTTCTGGTAATCCGATCAGCAACTATTATATCTTATTCTTAAACAATAGTCATAAAAGGAAAAACATATCTGGAGTCTTGTTTTGTGTCATGCACTGGATTGGTTAGGGTGAAATGGGAGCTCCCCTTTCCGAGGGAGGGCTCCAACTTTTGAATTAATTCTCAGATATTGTAATTTTTTTATTTTACCAGAGACATAGGTATAATTTCACAGTAGGGTTTTTCTTCTCACGTTGAACATTGTAAGTCAGCAGGCCCGGATGAGCTGCATCTGAGAGTACTGAAGGAATTTGCAGGTGTCAGCAGAACCACTGCCACGGCTGTTTGAGCACTCGTGGTGCTCAGGTCAGGTCCCAGAGGACTGGAAAAGGGCCAGTGTGGTGCCTATTTTCAAGAATGGGAGAAAGGAGAATCTGAGTAATTATGGGCCAGTCAGTCTCACCTCCATCTTTGGAAAGGTCTTTAAAAAGATTATGAAGGATCATATACGTGGGAGTCCAGTGGGAAAAATAATGCAGCAAGGAAACCAGCATGGGTTCGTAGCAGGTAGATCATGCCTGACCAATCTGGATTCGTTTTACCAGTCACAAAATGCTTAGACCCAGGAGTAGAGGCGGATGTTGTTTTCTTGGATTTTAGCAAGGCTTTTGATACGTTATCTTATCCCATTCTCATAAATAAATTAAGAGGCTGTGACAGATGTTTACGTGGACTGGAGGGTGGCAAATTGGCTTAGCAGTCGCACCCAGAGAGTGGTAGTAGACGGGTCGGTATCGACCTGGAAGTATGTGGGCAATGGGGTTCTGCAGGGTTCAGTCCTTGGACCTGTACTCTTCAATATATTCAACAGTGACTTGGATGTAGGTGTGAAGTGTACTCTGTCCACATTTGTGGATGATACTAAATTGCAGGGTGAAGTGCACACTCCGGAGGGTAGGGAACGATTGCAGGCAGACCTGGAGAGATTAGAAAAGCGGGCAGTACACAATAGGATGCAGTACAACAAGGGCAAGTGCAAAGTGCTTCATCTAGGGTGCAAAAATATCCAACAGACCTACTGGCTGGGAAGCGACCCTCTCAGAAGCACAGAAGCAGAAAGGGATCTTGGAGGCATAGTGGACTCCAAGATAAACGTGAGTCATCAGTGTGACAAAATCATCAGCAAAGTGAACCACACTTTATCGTGCATCAGTAGTTGCGTGACAAATAGATCCAAGGAGGTGATACTTCCCCTCAATGCGGCATTGGTCAGACCTCAGTTGGAGTACTGTGTCCAGTTTTGGGCACCATACTTCAAGAAGGATGTTGATAGACTCAAGAGGGTCCAGAGGAGGGCCACTTGAATGGTTAGGGGCTTACAGGACAAGCCCTATGAGGAGAGACTGAGGGACCTGGACCTCTTCAGCCTCCACAAGAGAAGGCTGAGAGGTGATCTTGTGGCCGCCTACAAATTCATTAGGGGGATGCAGCAAGGGATTGGAGGTGCTCTGTTCACCAGGGCGCCTCTTGGGGTAATAAGGAACAATGGGTACACACTGACAGAGAGCAGATTTAGGCTAGATATCAGGAAAAACGTCTTCACGGGAAGGGTGGCCAAAATCTGGAATGGGCTTCCAAGTGAGGTGGTGCTCTCCGTTACCTTGAGGGTCTTCAAGAGAAGGCTGGATGGGCATCTGGCTGGGGTCATCTGGCTGGGGTCATCTGGCCCCAGAACTCTTTCCTGCCTAGGCAGGGGGTTGGACTCGATCTGTTGAGGTCCCTTCCAACTCTAGCATCTATGAATCTATGAATAAAGCCACAGGGTTTGTTTGCGTCACTACAGTTCATGCTGCATATTCATACTAAGTTAGACATGGCATATAAAGTGTATTCATGATTTTCCTTAACACATTATCAGCATTTTACAGTTCTGATACATGCCAACAGAGAACGTAGTTGTTTCTTCAGCAGTTCTCTGTAGTTCCCCGAGTATGGAACACTACTTCAGTCTTGGACAACATGCAGTCATATCATCGGGAACATTGTTATAATATTCAGCACAGAAATCTGTGCCATGCCACAAGAGACTCTAGTCTTTGGTTGCCTAGAGTCATCAGATGTGAACCACAACATTAAGCAGCAAAGAGGTATTATTTATGGTACCTTTTGGTGCATTTCAGATTTGATTTTGATGGTGCTAGGAAGGAAATTTATTATTAGGTGAATTTTAATTGTTTATAAGCAAGTAGCAAAAATTGTATTTGGTTATATAAGTGATGCTGATTATTCTTTGACGAAACTCAGAAAGGCATTGTATGAATATAGTTCTATGTAGAACATTTGTATTTGTCCATACAATCTCCCCCCCCCCCCCCCCCCCCCAAAAAAAAAAAAACCCCAAACAAACGTACAGAACTAGATTAAAAATCCTGTTTGGTTTATAATTGTACAGTTTCCTTTGTGGTATCACCAATAGTGGCAGTGGAAACTAGGGTGCAGCTGAAGATTAGGAAGGCTGTTTAAATCTTTTGCCTTTGATTTCTTAAAAGTGCCTTTAATAATAATAACCAAAAAATAAAAAAAAATATCTTACAGTGTTCTAAACTATCCTTGGGATATGAGCAGCTTGGGGAGTGGTAAATGCTTGCATTTCTGAAGAATCCATCATGAAAGCCTCTGGGCTGGTTTATAGGAACCTCTCTGCTACACAGATTAGTTCTGAGAAGAACTAGAAGAACCTGCCCTTTGTTAGACCATATGGATTAATAAATATTTCACTATGGAGCACCGTGACACAGCTTGGGTTTAGTCTGTTCTCTGGAGAGATCAAAGAGAAATGAGATTACTTTGTTTTTTGATCCAAAAGACCTTTTTATGTACTAAAATTGTGCCTAACATACATTGTTAGTGGCAACAAATTATTCTATCTGGTGTTTGTTTGCATAAGCCATTATCAGTTTTGATTTGTTTATTACCAATAGGACATTTGGTGTATGGAAGGCTATATAAATAATAAATAGCTTTTGAATTGGTCAGTTAGCTTTGAAGGTTTCTCATTTTTGGCATGGAAGTAGGAGTTGGTAGTTAAAACAACTAATGTATGGCAGAAGTATGGAATACTTTATTCCTGAAACCTAAGAACTAGGTAGTTTTCTTTCTCTGCTCTTTGCATGTATCATGAATTATAGATCAGACTAGTGGCAACTCCAGGAAAGCCCCAGATCTGCTTTCCCAGAAGCAGGAAATCTGCTGTAGTGACAGGATCAACTCCTGGAGGATGAATGCTTACCTTACATATATTTGCTTATTAATGATTATGCTGGTTACAGGTGCTGTTTCTCCCCACTGTTGGCAGTGACTGTAAGTAATTGGTTCCTCAGGGATAAAAATGGGAATATTTATTACTTTTTTATAGTTAGTTCTATAAACTAATTACTCTTTTTCTTTAAATCAAGTAAATAGGAACAGAAGGACAGATGAAACCTTTAACAACTTCTTATGTGAAAACTGAATAGGATATTGTCTGTAATAACTAGGGAACTACCTACGTCATGGTGAACAAAAGGGATTTTCACAGGCCATTCACAGAGCCAATTGTGTGGCCTTTCTGTGGAGAGTCCGCCCTTCGCCACTTATGGGCCAAGGGGGTCCAGGTGGCCCTGTCTCCCAGTGCTGATTGGCCAAGAGGGCTGTCTGTTATGTAGCCCCACCCCTCACCACTGATTGGAGGAAAGGGACAGAGCTGTGCAATGGGTGGGCAGCCTTCTCAGCCAATCAGGAGGGGTGGAAGAGGGTAGCCACCACCTTGTCTGCTCCCATTCATGTTGGTGGCCCTCCCTTCCATGCTGAGGCATTTCCAGGGCAGAAAAAAGTCTATTTTTGATGAGAGAGAAACAGATTCTGCTGTTTATGCACAGTTCCTTGTTTGTAACGTTGGAATCATTTTCCATGAAACCAACTATAACACCAGAAACTATAAACTATGACCAGGCTTCAAGTTGTTTTAGTCCTCAGTCCTGTAAACCAGAGTTGCCAAAGGTAGTCCTGTGGGCCAGATCCAGGCCATAGAGCCCATTGTCTAGCCCTGAGTCCTGGACCGGATGGAGTGGACACTGTGTGTAGCACAGATTCTTGCCTAGGCGCTTCAGGCACTATATCAGGCATGCACTGGTGGGGAATGGAGTTCCTGGAGCTGAGCTGGCCCATGGACTGGTGTTGCACCACTCGTCCAACCCAGAGGGCCAGATGAATTTGACACCCCTGCCATAAACTGATGTGTAGATGTTTTCCTAAAAACCAAGGGGTATCTGGTTGTCCTAACTAGAGAGGGAGCAAACAGCAAGATTGTATTGTCTTAAAGTATACTTCAGTCTTCTCCAAACAAGAACCCAGTTATCTATTTATCGTCTCCAAACGAGAACCCAGTTATCTCCTTAATAAGTCAGTTTTATTGAGCATTATAAAGTATTAACTCAAAGCATGTATATAGATATAATCTTAGCAGTTTCAGTAATCTTAGCAAGATACGATCTTAGCAAGCAAGTAATTGTATATTACCAGTCTTAGTAATATGCGACTTGGGAGCTGGCCAGGCTTCCAGAGCGAGCAAGGTTCCTTGAAGAGAGAGAGATCAGATGTCGTCAGTTCTCAGGCATCATCGGGGTAGGGAAAAGGAGTACTAATACTTATAGTCCTCTAGTCACATAGCTACCAGTTAGGCATTTTTTTGTTTTTCATCAACAGCTTGAATTATGTCTCCCCTTTATTGCTGTTTCTTTCCTTTCTCTGGTATCAGGAGCCATCTGCTCCAGATATGGGTGGAATGCGCCATAACAAACCCTTTTATATATAACAAGCCTCTGTCATTGGACACTTGCAGAAAACAAGCTGCACCAGACCCTTTTTTCTGTAGGGAGCAGGTCATATAATCACATAACTCCATGAATGCATTCTTAGCCTACTTATGTCAGGGCTGTTTTAGGCCTTACAGGCCTAAGGGACCATTTTGGTCCTGTCAAGCATCAAAAGGCTGAACTGTCTCCACATAGACACTTTCCTCATGAATATAGCCCTCTTGAAATCAATAGGGCTACTCTGATGATGTGTAAAGTTAAGCAAATTGTCAGTGTTGTTTATAGGATGGAACTTGATCTTATAACTTGATCCTAAACCAGCAGACCCTTGTGTAGTCAGCTGCAGGATCAGAACCACAATAAGTAGATTGAAAAGTTGGTTCCTGAGCTGATCTCATTTAAAATGAAGTTCTGAAGTTACTATTGAAGATCAGAGGATCTATCAAATCTCTCTGGAAGATGATGTCATTTTGTAAATTTTGCATGTACTTTGGTTAAAATGCAGAATTTGGGGGTGGGGAGGAAATGTCCTTGTAACTGTTATAGCTGCTTCATATCTTTAGCAAAAATCAAGAGCCAGCAAAAACTGGTGTGCATACTTGATGATATGAGATGATAGCATCTGATGAAGTAAGTCCTCTGCTTCTAAAAGCTTGTGCAATACATCTGTGATTTAGTTAGTCTACGAAGGTACAAATCTGTCTAGCCTTCTATTTGATATATCCTGGAAGTTGTTCCAGTGCCTCATTTCCATACTTCAAGATAGCTCTTTCCTGTGCAACAGAAGTAAACACATGAATACATGTTTGTTCCCAGTCCTGCAGCTTTGTTATATGCGTGATCATCATATAAGAGTTGTTGAGTGTGAATTTTGATTAACTAAAAATAACAGATAATATTTTGATCATTGTTAGGAAATGACGTAACAGCACTAGGAAATGATGTAACAGCACTTACAGCTCTACATGGCAAGATGTTCAGATGTATGGGTTTTTTGCTTATCTTTACAGAGAAGAATCTGACAGATGCCCAAACTAACTTTGGGCTTTGGGGAGATGGCAGAGGCGAAGATGAGCTGTCACCTGAAGAAATTCAAATGGTAAATTGTGTTTTACATTTGCTAATTGTGGATTTTTTCACCTAATGCTATCACTACATTGTGTGGCAAGGAACAGAACACCCACCCACACTTGGCTTTCAACTTGCTTTTTATGCAAAATGACTCAATAACAAATGTGTCCTATGTATGCCTTTTCCACTTGGTTTCCTAATTCTTGCTATCAGTTAATATTAGCATTGCTACAAAATAATTTTAAAAGTCATTGCTGCGCAGTTATGCTATTAGTGAGCAACTATTTTTCAGCAATTAAAACTTCCCTTTGAAATTTAAATTAAAACTGCTCTTTTAAATTGCCATTATGAATTGCTTTTTAAGTAACCAAACAGCAGAAGTCATGGTAGCATTAAGAGAAGCATAAAGAAACTTCTGGAGGATAAGATTGTTGTGACAGCTTCTGCCTCAGACTAGTGCCAGAACATAGTCAAGTTATTCTTATTTCACTTTATTCTTTCTATGTGTATGGTCAGTGATTACAAAGCAGGTTTGCTTGAGCCATTTTTCTTATTGATCAAGCCATTGTTACAGTGGCAAGTTACCCAACAGGCTTTCGTTCAGTGCACTCTATGCATCTTTCTGGTTGTCACCATCATTTTCTACAGTCATCTACCCCATTCATGGTGGAACTGATTGACGTGATGCTCCAAATTGCAAGGACAAGGTAGCTTCATATCGAATTTAGGGCTTTCAGTGTGTGCAGAGTGTTCAGAGATCGCACTTCGAAAGGCTTTGTCCAGACACATAAACACATTGCAGACACTTGGACAGAAACAGGTAAAACCCAAGCAGCAGCCATCCCACAGGTGCAGTGTGATCAAGATTACTGTCTGAACTAAAGCAAAGTGCTGCTGCATTCAAAACATCCAAATCTTTCATTGTGGCATTTCAAAGGATTTGCAAATATTGTAGACTAGTGGTGCTCGCAGTTTTGGCCCCATGGGCTAGATGACACGGGGCTGGTCAGGAGGTCAGACTGGGAACTGCACTGCCTGAGCACACTAGGATTTGGGCCCCATGGCACCCCAACCTGGCTGAAATCAAGCAGTGCTGCCCCACCTCATGCACCAGATTTGGGCCCTGAGCCATAAAAAGCCAAAGATCAGTAAAGTCATCTTTTCAGCATCATGGTGAGTCTAACCTATGTAGCAGTGACAAAACTATTTTAGTATAAGTAAACGCATTTTGGAGCCATAATTCAGTTATGCATTTAGCTTCAATATAAAAATGTTGCAGTTATGAGCAGCCTTCCCTCTAAGCCGTGTGGCGCGTGCGGCCATGCAGGCGTGCTCATGCTGCACTTCCAGGTGCACCTGCGCGGCTGTGCATACCACACAGCTTAGAGGGAACACTGGTTATGAGGCTTGGATTGGCGCTGTAGTTCTCCAGATTAGGAAGGAATAGCATTCCACAAGTGGCTTAGTTTCAAAAGAAGATTGAATAAGGGAGTGTATACCAAAAGGGGAGTTTTTGGCTCTCTATTTAGAGTAGGGGTGGGCAAAATATGGCCCACATGCCAGATTAGACCCACCAGGTGATTTTATCTGGCCTGTGGGCAGGCACCCACCAATAACCTGGGCACCCCTTGGGATAACCAGGAACAACAGCCACAAACTGACAGAGAGCAGATTTAGGTCAGACATCAGGAAGAACTTCTTTACTGGGATTCCCCTCCAGAAAGGGTTGCCAGAATCTGGAATGGGCTTCCAAGGGAGGTGGTGCTCTCCCCTACCTTGGGGGCCTTTAAGAGGAGACTGGACAAGCACCTGTCTGGGGTCATCTGACCCCAGAGCTCTTTCCTGCCCAGGGCAGGGGGTCAGACTCGATCTATTGAGGTCCCTTCTGACCCTAACAACAATGAAACTATAATAATTGTATCCAGCCTGGCCCATGGTTGCCTCTGCTGCACTCCACATGGGGCTGAGCCCTGCCCACTCCCACCCTTGTCTGCCAAAGGTCCCGGGCACCGGCCAGTGCACACAGCTTCCTAGCAGGGCTGTTACTGCCACTGCTGCAGCTGCCTGGGGAACTGCTCAGCTCCCCTGACCTCCAGTGGTTCCTGCTCCTGTCCCTGCTGCAGTACTCCAGACAGCAAGTAGGGAAGAGGCAGCAGGTGAAGGGGAAGCTGTATCTGGGTGGGAGTGCAGGGCTGGGGTTGATGGGAGGGTGGGGCCAGGGCCAGTGGGAGTGCAGAGCCCAGGATGCAAGGTCAGTGGGAGTTCAGGACCCATGCCGGGGCTGGGATTGGTTGGAGTGTAGAGCCGGAGCAGGGCAATGGGAGCGTGGGACAAGCCCATCTCCAATACGTGGGGTTCCCTGTGGCTCAAGTCCAGCTCCTGGGACTCGGCCAGGAGGAGCAGGGGCCCTGTGCAATGAAGCTGGGCTGGCTTGGCCCCACTCCCTGACACCTTGGCCCAGTCCTGGGAACTGCATGTCAGAGCAGGGAGCAGGGCCAGGCCACCAGTTCTGTTGCATGGAGCTCTCCCCCACCAACACTGTGCTACTCTAGCCAAATCCCAGGAGTTGCACATGAGCCATGGGGAGCCCCATGCAGTGGAGCTGGCTGGCCTGGCCCCTCTTCCTGCCACTTTGTAAAGCTCCTGGGACTTGATTAGAGCTGCGGGCCATGAGCACCCTGAGGGCCTGTTGCTGCTGCTAGCAGCAGCTGTGCCATAGGAGGAGCATGTGGGGGGAGGCCCCCCACACACACCCCACCATATACACACATACCCCCCACGCATCTCTCACACACACACACACACCCTCCTTAACACATGTTCCTCACACACTTACACAACCTGACAAACTCCACACCCACCCACACCCTCGTCCACACCCCCTCACACTTCTCACAAATCCTACACACACACCGACACCCTCCCCCGTATCTCCCCACAAACAATATGCAAGCATAAGACTTTATTTTGAGCTATTATGCAATCGTCTGCATATACACTATACAAACACATGTCAATCAGGACAAAAGTATTTTTAAAAAATAAAATGTTATAGTAGATGTTGGATTTTTAGTATATGATTTGGTTGCTTTCCGATTCTAAGATGACAATTCCCCCTCCCAAAAGGAGTACTTCCAGGGGCAAGGACTTTCAGTGGCAAAGGTCAGGGGTTAGGGGTGGGATTTCCAGTCCCAAGATGGCAAGCAGGGGGTGCGGCACCTGTTAAGGGGCAGGAATACCCGTGTGGCCCTCGACAACTCATCAAAACTCATTAAGTGGCCCTCCAGCTGAAATAATTGCCCACCCCTGATTTAGAAGATGTGATTTGTGGAA
>NW_005841867.1:4155462-4192059 GCF_000455745.1 Alligator sinensis | reverse complement strand
AGGGTTTATGGTTTATCTGTTTTTTCCCATGCTCCTGGGCTTGACTGGTTGCCACATGGGCCAGGAAGGAATTTATTAAATTTATTTCTCTTTCACAGCATCTTTGTGTGTTGTTCAGAGAGTTATTTTACAAGTATGCTATTGAGAATGAATATTGTATTCACAATGTGATGTTTCAAAAGAATTCTAAAATCTCCCTGACTTCGCTGTAGCCTGATATATTGTCAGCTAGTCCTAAGGGACAGCAGCTAGACCTTCTTGGAAAGTCCATTATTACTCCATACACCCTTCCAAAGTCCTACTGCTCTCCATTTTTATTTTTTATATTTTGAACTTGGCATTGATCATTTCACACTGGCTCACTTTTTTTTAATTTCATTTGCAGAGAGTCAGGAATGACACTGTATGAGAAAACTGCATAAAAATAACACTGAAGCTCTGAGTTAAATCAACAAACACAAGGCCATCATGTCACTTTGCTCTTAGCTTGCCATGTTCTGCCTACATTTTGCAGAATGATAAATTGCCTATGACACAGATCTGACACTCCTGCCATGTCTAGGCATATCAGAATGACTTGTGTGTTAAAATTTAACTTTAGCTCTAGATTTAGTAGCGTGTTCAGCAAAGCAACAGATGCAAAATGGTATCGAGATTCTTTTTAGCTCTTGCTAGGTGTATGACAGTAAAAATTTTTCTTGGGCTTGTGCAATAATTTATTCTTAAATATGAACAGCAGATTTTCTTTACAAATGTATCATATTAGCACAAAAGTACTAAGGAGCATATAGTATCTAGAACAGAGACAAAAGGCAGCAGAAGCATAGCTATAGCTATTACTGTAGTTGGAAGTACCGCCTCTCCTCTCCTCTACTAGTTGACTTAAGATGTTGCCAAAAGTCAGTTCTACCCTAGATGGCTGATTTTTCTCCTGATGGTGATGGGAGGCTACATCCAGTGTTCATCCTTCCCTAACCCTTTAGTTATATTTTTCAAGTAGGAAAGAATTGATGGGGAATGCAGTAGTGGATGGCAACTTGGGCAGCAGCAACCATGAGATGATTGAGTTTAGGATCCTGACAAAAGGAAGAAAGGAGAGCAGCAGAATATGGAGCCTGGACTTCAGTAAAGCAGACTCTGACTCACTCAGGGAACTGATGGGCAGGATCTCCTGGGAGGCCAGTCTGAGGGGGAAAGGAGTCAGGAGAGCTGGTTGTATTTTAAAGAAACCTTAGTTTGTTCCTGTGCCGTGAGTATCCCAGTGTTCAGGATGAATAGCAAATATGGCAGGCGACCAGCTTGGCTTTGCAGAGAACTCTTTAGTAAGCTCAGACACAAAAAGGAAGCTTACAAGAAGTGGAAGTTGGACAGATGACCAGAGATCCAGGTTTCCCCTTGCAGGTTGGCAGAGTTCTAGTCTGCAAGGGGCTGCGAGGAGCGGGAGGAGGCTGGTCGGGCAGGGGACGCCATGTACATGTATGCACATACACATACACGTGGCTATCAGGCAGCCTGGAGAGCAGGTCTCGCAGCTCACTGCAGGTAAGTCTTGGGGCAGGGGAGGATTGAGACCTCCATAGTGAGGGAGGGAGTTGGGCAGGGCTGGGACTGCTGCCCAGTCGGTGTGGTGAGTGGGGACATGTGTGAAGTGCCCTGTGCCCACCCAGCAGCAACAGGGGTGGCAGCATGGGGGGCGGGGAGGCTCGAGCCACCTGTGGGAGCTCTGCACCACCATGGTAAAGTGCACCCTGCCCGCCTGCAGCAGTGAGGGACACAACCCCCCTCTCCCCTGCCGTGCCAGGTCCTGGCCACTCAGGCCCCAGGGGAAGGAAGGACAACAGGGCGAGGAGCCTAATGCTGTAGTGGCCAGCCTGCATCTGCCCCCACCCACCATGGGCTCCACTCTGGCCATGCTGCCGGGGGGAGGGGGAGCCAGGCTCCACACTCCAAGGCAGCAGCCATCTCCCATGGGCAGCAGCTGGGGCTCAGGTGCTTCTGCAGAGCGGGGGCAGAGGGCTGCAGACCTGGTTCCCTGGCTCTGTAGCCCGGGCAGCTCGGGGCTTCCTCCAGCAGGGCTGGGGCGGCAGGGGACTGTGGGTTGGGGGTGAGGGGCACCAGCAGGGCCGGGGGGCTGCGGGTTGGGAGTGAGGGGTAATGGCATGGGCAGGGCACTGGCATATCAGGGCTGCTTGGCACCACAATGCAGGCGGGGGTGGGGGGGAGCAAAAGGGAGCTCTGATTTTCCATTTAAAAAAACCCAAATTCAACGTAAAAATTTATAGGTATTTAGAATTTATTTTACTATAGAGACTGAGGCACCGGTAGGCTTCTAAATTGCTTTAAAATTGTAAATATATCAATAAAACTTTGTGTTCAACTGATACCTATATATATAGTGATGTTTCATGTTAATCACGGAAATATGCAGATTTTGGGTTTTTTAATCAGAGAATTTGGGACCTCTCCCCCCCCATCCCACCCCCTTTTTTTTTTAAATCTGAGAACTTGTGATTTTTAAACAAAGAAAACCAGGATCCCTGCAGATGACTAGGGAAGGCTGTAAGAATATTGCTCAGGCATGCAGGGATAAAATCAGGAAGGTCAAAGCGTAATTGAAGTATCAGCTAGAAAGGGACATGAAGGGTAATGAGAAGGATTTCTACAAGTATATTAGCAACAAGAGGCAGGTCAGGGAAAGTGTGGGTCCCTTATTGAATGGGGGAAGCAACCTAATGACAGATGATGAGGAAAAGGCTGAAGTACTCAATGCCTTTTTTACTTCAGACTTCACAGGCAAGGTCAGCTCCCGGACTACTGCACCAGGCAGCACAGCTTGGGGAGAAGGTGAGCAGCCCTCAGTGGTGAAAGAACAGGTTAGGGACTGGTTAGAAAAGCTGGACATGTACAAGCCCATAGGGCTGGATGCAATACATCCGAGGGTGCTGAGGGAGCTGGCCAATGTGATTGAAGAACCACTGGCTATTATCTTCAAAAACTTGTGGAGACTGGGGAAAATCCCAGGCAATTGGAAAAGGACAAATATAGTGCCTATCTTTAAGAAAGGGAAGGAGGAGGATCCAGGGAACTACAGACCAGTCAGCCTCACCTCAATCCCTGGAAAAATCATGGAACAAGTCCTCAAAGAATCAATTTATAAGCACTTGGAGGAGAAGAAAGTGATCAGGAGCAATCAGCATGGATTCACCAAGGGCAAGTTATGGCTGACCAACCTGATTGCTGGCTCTGTGGAGACCAGTGGATGTGATATACCTTGACTTTAGCAAGTCTTTTGATACAGTCTCCCACAGAATTCTTGCAAGCAAGTTAAGGAAGTCTGGTTTGGATGAATAGACTGTGAGGTGGATAGAAAACTGGCTGGATCATCAGGCTCAGAGAGTAGTAATGAATGGCTCCATGTCTAGTTGGCAGCTGGTATCAAGTGGAGTGCTGAAGCTGGTTTTGTTCAATATTTTTATCAGTGATCTGGAAGATGGATTGGAGTACACCCTCAGCAAGTTTGGGGATGGCACCAAGATGTGGGGAGCAGTAGATATGCTGGAGGGTAGGGCTACGATTCAGAGTGACCTAAAGACAAATTAAAGGATTGGACCAAAAGAAATCTCGTGAAGTTCAGTAAAGGCAAGTTCAAAGTCCCATGCAGGAGTACAGGTTTGGGACCAACTGGCTAAGCAGTAGCTCTGCAGAAAAGGACCTGGGGATTACAGTTGACAGTAAACTGAATATGAACCAATGTCATATGGAGGGGGGCTGCATTAGTAGGAGCGTTGCCAGCAGATCAAGGGAAGTAATTAATCCCCTCTATTCAGCACTGATGAGGCTACATCTGGAATACAGTGTCCAGTTTTGGGACCCCCACTACAGAAAGGACGTGGACAAGTCCAATGGATGACACAAAAAATGGTTAGGGGGCTGGGTCACATGACTTAGGAGCAGCAGCTGAAGGAACTGGGTTTATTTAATCTGCAGAAGAGGAGACCGAGATGGGATTTAATAGCAGACTTTAACTACCTGAAGGGTGGAATTAGACTGTGCTCAGTGGTGAGAGCAATGGTCTCAAGTTGCAGCAAGGGAAATGTATGTTGGATATAAGAAAAACTTTCTCAGTAGGAGGGTGGTGAAGCACTGGAACAGGTTACCTAGAGAGGTGGTGGAATCTCCATCCTTGGAGGTTTTTAAAGGTCCAGCTCGACAAAGCCCTGGCTGGACTGATCTAGTTGGGGATGGTTCTGCTTTGAGCAGGGCGTTGGACTAGATGACTTCCTGAGGTCCTTCCCAACCCTAATTTTCTATGATTCTTTAAGTAGGCCTCTTCCATTTGATCATACCCAGAGTTGATCACTTTTAATTTATTAGCACTAAGAAAAGAGCATATAATGAACGGTAATCAAAGGTGTGTGTATGTGAGCTTCCAACCCTCTCAGCAAACATGAGTTTGGGGTTCTGGCACAATCATCAAGGAATGAAAGATTACTTTGTACTGCTGATATTCATAGATGAGGCCAATGTGTATAAAAATTAACAAGCACCTATTACCTCCATGTGATATCTTATGCTTCTACCTTGTTTATGCCTAACAGGTAAATCGGAGCAGAAGGTGCCAAAGCAGAGTGTCAGTACAAAAAATGGTTTTGCTACCAGTCAGTCTTCTCTTATTTGCATGTTAATAGAAAGGTCTAACATGAATGTGAGCTCAGCTGTGTCCCTATTTGTTTTAAAGTTTAAGCTACCTTCCCTATGGGAAGCTGGGTAACTATTTTTTAAATCAGGTTAGAGTGCAGATATGGATAGTAGAAGGGATCGAGATAGGAAGTTTTTTTTTTTCTTTTAAGCATTGTTGGGATGCTGTGCTAATGCTTTTCAGATCTTTCTTTTTTGATATGAACAGTGAAGCCAATGAAGCTTTTTGCCACTAATTGACTGATGCATTCAGAGCTTGCAGCAAGCCTTAATTCTTAATTTTCTAGACCTGCTACAGATTGTTTTATTGCCCGGTGAGCATTATAACTAGATTTACAAAATGTAGGGATGTTTGCTATGGTTGTTCCCCTTAATGAAACTGCACTTACCCAAGTGCCTGAAACCATTTTCAAGGAATAGTGCCTCAGGTTTAGAGGCCATGCACACCCAAAGATTGTTATATAGGTTGAGATGGATTTGTGGGGTTTGGGCTTTTTTTTATGTGATGTTGACTTAGAAAGAACTCCAGTATGGCACAATCTTCAGGCTCTTCTAAGCGATTTCCTCTCCTGGCAGAAAAAAGAAATTATTGGGTCAGATTTTTCCATTTGTGTATAAAAGTGAATTCAGTGATTACACTGATGTATATTAGAGAGGAAATTAGGCACCTGTTAATCTGTGATTCGCACATTATTTCAGAGTATTGCATGAAATCGCGTGTTTTATCACAGTGTTTGTCAACATAGAGCCATCAAAGTAAGCAATCCTCACAGCACTGAATAGTTGATTAAAGAGATTATTAGATTTTTTTTTCTCTCCGTTTTTATGAATGTTTTTATAGGGGCAGTTGATTTTTACTTTTTTAAAATTTTAATCTGTGAATAATTATGCATAATAGCCCAATTGCATAGAAGCTGCATTTATTTTAAATTAATCAACTTACAAAATGGTGAAAAATGTATTAAAAAGTGCAATATTGGTTTTAAATTGGACTGCGTTGTGGCAAATTATACCCATAATTCACCATCAGGGTTTCATGATCCTTCTTGAGGATAAAATAATGTATTAAACCCCTATCATATGGCTGCAACAGCAATTTAATCTATTATTTCACCCATAGGAGAGATCATTATATGGTTCAAAATTGTTGGAGGCTATTGTATGATTTGCACAATAAATTTCAATTTATAACCCAGGGTACAGGTATATTAATGCTTTTATACTTATTATAAACAGATGTCTTGTGGCCAGATAGAGTGGAATGGAATCTGTTTCTGCTATTTCAGTTATGAAAATATCTGATTTTCTTCAGCTACCTTCATCTTATTGTTTTTATCTCCACTGAATTCAAGTACAGTATACTTAATGATGTATCTCTCTGGATAACAAAAAGAACTCTGATTATTACAGCTATTCATTAAATAGTGGGGAAAGTCTAAGTCATTTGTCATTTTGTGCCATCCATTTGTAACAGCATATTTTACTGTCATAAAAAGAGCTTTCCTTATTAAGCCATAGATAGCTGAGTTATATTGATTGTCATAGTTCCAGCTTTATGTTCCTATCATGTAAATTCTTTTCTGACATATTGATACATTATGTGCTCTTTGTTCTAACCTTTTGTTCAATTGACTGTTCTATCATAGATTATTACAGTGTGAACCAAAATTCATCAGGCATCACTTCAAATTGCAAAGTTTATCTGGGATATTTAAAAAATCACACCAATAAAAGGCTTTGGATTTCAAAGGGATTTTTTAATAATTCTTTCTCAGAGTGGATTTATACTATTTGTAAGGGATTAGAGACATTTATTGTGTCTTTATTGAAAAACCCAACTTCTCAATTGGTTATCCTGTCACACTCGCTAGGCTAGTTAAAGACTGTAGATTTTTGGGGCTGAATGTTCATGAAGGGCTATCAAATACTCCTGCAGCAGTTTGAATAAACTGTAATGCATCTGGTCAGGTGAGGATGATTTTGACTGCTCATTGCTGGCCTCCTAGCTCTGAGTCACCTCCAACGTTATAGCGATGTAGTTCCATTAAAGTTATTAAATTTACAGAGGCATAGTAATACAGTGGTTATCAGCTCTCAAGGATTAAACACCTCCAGCCACTAGTTACTATAACACTAAATATCTTTACATTAGTCATTGTATTTTTTTTATTGCATACTCTTTCTATAGAAATGAACTTTGAAGTCAAGGTTCTTCTGATGCATTGGAACTCAGTTATTTTAGTTGGTATGTTAGGTATCTTCCTTATAATCAGAAATCAGTGCATAGGGGAAGAGACTCAATTGTGGAAGGATCGCTGGTGGCACACTGCTGTTGTTCTTGAACCACTAGAAGACCTTCCAGGATTCCTTCAATGCCCATGGGGAAAGAGGATGTATTCTGCTAGATCAGTAGTACCCAATCTTTTGGCCCCATGGGCCGGATGAGTAGTGTGGGTTCAGGCTGTGGGCTGGATCCAGTCAATGGGACTGATCTGTCATGCATGGCCTGATTGAGCATGTGAGTACAGCCCAGCTGGGGCCTGATCTGGCTAGGGCCTGATCCAGCACGTGTGGCCCCAGCCCCGTGTACTGGATTGGGCCTTATGCAAGATCTTACCCATGGCTCTAGCCCGGGCACAGGGCCATGTCATCCAGCCTACAGGGCATGGAAATATGACAGGGGAAGCAGTGGCATTATTAATTCCCCAACTTCCCCACCAGCCAATTTCCAGACCCAGAGGGAGCTCCACTGGCCATAAGTTACACACCATGGCATTAGATAGCATCCTTCCAGCACTGCTTTGTGGCTGAGGGCGAGTAGGAGATGAGTATGCCACAACTCATGATATCTAGATCCAGCTGACCCCTGAGATTTCTCTGTAGATAGGGTTACATCATTTTGCAGTGTTAAAATAATCAGAATTGGACACCTTGTTTTATTGGGTTAGCACTTACTTTAAAAAGCAGAATGAAATATACTCTCTTGTACAACTTGGACTGTATTTTGAAAATACAGGACCACTTTCAATCATTAATAAGTAAATCCCAAAACTGTATGTCTGGAAAAAAAAGAAATAGTTTAAAATTGAGGCTTTTTCTTAAAGGGCAGGTTTCTTTGTTGCGTATCTGCTTGTTTATACTGTGAATTAAGACAATTGGAAAGGGAAGTAGTGCCTGGCAGATGGATACACAAGTTGATTTGTTCAGAGGTTGCAGGTTGGTGGAGGAGCTGAAAAGTATTTTGCCTTTATGCAAAACAAAGAAACCAAAAAAAACCCCAAAACAAAATCCAAAAAACCCCAGAAAACAAACCATCCTCCCAAGATCCAACATTAGTAGACCTATAACATAAAAAGCATATTCTGTGTTAAAAAGGTTTAAAAATTATTTTCCACTATACATCATAAGATAAACCTTATGGGCCTCTCAGACACCTACTAACAAATTATTTTAAAAAAATGTCTGCCTCTTTCCATTTTCAATAGGACTGAAGCCACAGGCTTCCTTTGGTCAATATAGGGACCAATTTTGCCACAGCTCTTGTAGTTGTATATTTAACCTGTTTTTTGCACTGCTTCCCTTTAGTCCCATATGAAACAATGCAAGATGGCATCCCAAAAGGATTACAGTTAAATGTGTTGTGTAGCATTTGTATAAGGGTGAGATGTGACAATGGGGGGAGGATCATGAGAATAGTAGAGGGCTAACATGTCATTTCCTAACTTTTCTGGTTTTACAACAAGGTATTACATGTGACACCCTTAATTGTTGCACAGTTTTTTTTCTCTCTGAATTACTGTTGAGAGACTGACCTAGTATGGGAGAAACTTTGTGCTTTAGACCTGTTTCAAGAAATAATGGAGAAGGCTCATTGGAGAAGGATGGATGATGCAAGCTATTGTAGAATGGGAGAAGGGAGCCAGGGAGAAAATTGATTAAGGAGAGCAACAAAGATGGTACTTAATCATAAAGCATGGCAGTATTATGATATTTAGAAATAAAATGTACCACAGGCACATACTAGCTGGAGTGTTTAGTGGAAGTGCCAATATTTCATGTCTAATAATATTTTTACTGAAAATTGATCAGGCATTTTCCATACTAGTCTTCAAGGGTATCTTAAAAAATGTACAGCATTTGATTTCAGTAGCACACATTCTTAGTTCCTGCTTAAACACTGTTCTTAAAGAAATAATTTATTTATAAAACTCTATAAAACTCCCCTTGGTTGAATTTTCAAATTGAACTTGTGACTTTCAAGAAGGCTTTTGCTTCTTAACTACATTATGAAAATCTCTAGAAATTCATGATGGAGTTGTCCTCCAACATCTGAGCAGCTGGGAGCCGAATGAATGCTCTACTGTCTCCTGCAGCCTCCCTTCCCATTGGGCAGGTAGCATGCAGATTCCCCCAGTCCATCTATGATGCCCCCAAGAGTGGAGGCAGGAGGTGGAAACTAGTGGAGGCAGGGAGAGGCTGGGAACCCTGGCAGCAACAGGAACAGTGGGCAACCACTGGGAGTCAACGCCTCACAGGCTACCTGTAGCCCATGGGCTGCTACTTGGATAGCTCTGATAACACAGTACTTTAGGGCTGAGAAACATGCTCTTCTGGAAATGAGTATCTTTATAAAATGACATTTGCAATTAGCATATTTTATATGCATCTACCATGGTACCAGGTTGGTTATGCAGAATTTTCAAAGCTGCTTTGGACTTCTAGTAGTCTCTTTTTTAGGGTGCTTGTCCAAAACTTTATTTAATGAATTGGCAGCAAAGTCCATTGTCTATTTTGTGCATTTACTTGGAAAATGTCATGTTAAATAATAATATTAAATGCTACCTAGCTTCACTGATTATTCACCCTTTAAAATAGGAAGTAGCACTCTAGAGCAGGGGCAGGCAATTATTTCAGGCGGAGGGCCACTTACCCAGTTTTGGCAGGCTGTCGAGGGCCGCATGGGGTGCCCCACCCCTTGACAGGTGCCCCACCCCTGGTCACTATCTTGGAACCAATGTCCCAGGGCCAGCACTGGTGGGGCACAAAGCAGGACACAGGCTGGCAGGGGTCTGTGGAGCCGGGCTGGGCTGCACCAGCAGGGAGAGCGGGGAGCTGCACCAGCTCCGTAGAGCCCCTGCCAGCTGGGACCCCGCGCTCCTGCTGCCCTGTTCTGGGCCCTGCTGGCACTGGCCCCGGGACATCCACTCCCAGTGTCCCCCAGCCCCACAGTACAGGCAGGGGGGCAGCGCACAGCCCCAACCCCCTGCTCACTGGCAGGGAAGAAGCTGGTGCTGAGCGTGGGGAAAAGCAGCCCCTTGCCTGCCCCATGGCTGGCGCTCCCTGCTGCAGGTGCTTGCAGCCCACGCAGGGCTTCCTGGAGCAGGCACAGGCAGCTGCAGCCCCCCGATTGCCACACCAGGCAGTGTTTGCTGCTGCTGCCCACCCAGAGCTCGTGTGCTGGGCAGCCCACAGGCGATAGTGGCAAACACTGCCTGGCGTGGCAAGCAGGGGGGCCGCAGCTGCTGTTGCTGCATGCAGCCCTGACTGGCGAGCCCGGAGGCGGCGCGGGGCCCAGGCTGGCAGTGGGGTGCTGAACGCGGGTGCTGAGTGCAGGCGGGGGGGTGGAAAGTGGCCCCTCGCTCGCCCCGTGCCTAGCGCCCCATACTGCAGCCACTCGCAGCCTGCTGGGGGCTGCCTCTGCCTGTTCTGGACAGCCCCGCATGAGCTGCGAGCAGCTGCAGCGGTTCCAACGTGGGGCAGCTGCATGGTCCCAGGCCAGAAGCCCCTGGTGGGGCTTCTGGCTGTGGGGGCAGGGCTGGGTGGGCCCTGCTGTTGAGCCCGCCGGACTTCCCCTGGGTCCTACTGGGGAAATGACAGGAACCAAGGGCAGATGAATATTAGTTTTCTAAATTTTTTAGGGGCCCCGTGGGCTGGATAGAATGGTCTCACGGGCTGGATCCGGCCTGCAGGCCATATTTTGCCCACCCCTGCTCTAGAGAGATTCCAGCTGCATTGGGCTTTACCTTATCTTCTAAAATAATGGCTGTTAAGAACATTTCATATTTTGGCAAGCACAGATGTGGTTAGAATAATATCATGTGCTACAGCTGCTTTTCAAAACCAAATATAGTGCAGGAATTTCATTCTGCATGGTTTTCTTTTCTTTTCTTGGTTTTTTTTTTGTTTTTGTACCATATGTTAAATGATTACTTAACCAAGAAAACTGACCAAAAGTTATACAAGGAGTTTTGAGAATTTAGTTAACTGTTGGATAAGAGAAAACAGGTTTTTAAGATCACTAGTTACAGATAAACAAATACATTTGTATCATTTCTGTTTCCTGGACTGGTGTGAGTTCTACTGAAATACATATGTAGCACTCAGACTATCAATGAATGATTTTAAACCAATTTTGAGTAATCATGTTTGTTGTTTAGTAAGTTCTTTACAGAGCATAAAGATGTGATCAATGACTGTGTGGTTGTTTTTCATTTTCCCTTTCTCAGTTTGAACAAGAAAACCAGCGACTTGTTGGTGAGATGAATAGCCTGTTTGATGAAGTGAGGTACAACTCTCTCTTATTTCCTTGCTGTCGCATTGTACAACCAGGAAATGTGCTCACTGGCTACAAAATTTGCTGAACAATAGCTTGCTACAGAAAAACACTCCTGAATATAGACATTCGTATGTGGAAAAAAATCCAGCAGCCCTATGCTTGTAAATAAACCTTTAAAATGGGAGGTACGTGAGAGCTCATGCCTTATGGTGTTTCTGAACCTACAAGAAACCTGGTAATACTCTTTGTAAGCTAGGAACTGTTCTATTTGATGGGTTAAGTCTGAAACTCAAAAAATAACTATGCTAATTTTCACCATTAGTCATTTTAACAGACTCATCCATTCAGGATTTTATAGTCCACACAATCGAAAATAACTCCTTGGACTCCAGTTGTGCAAAAACCCAAATGCCAGCCTAATACAAGTCGTATATTTCCTATAATAACGTCTACTATATGTGTATTGTTTATATAAGTCTTCAAAATATCATGAAGTATACCTCTAACATCCAGTTGTCAAAGTAGTTATCACACATCATGGCTAAAATAATAGTTAACAAAATAACCAAATTGTCTGATTTTTCTGGGTTTAACAGTGTGAATCTACAGTAAAAAATGTTTGCACTAGTACATGGTGGAATATTTTCTTTTCTTTCTCAAGACAAATTGAAGGGAAAGTGGTTGAGATCTCCAGGCTTCAAGAGATATTCACAGAAAAAGTCCTGCAACAGGTAAAATGTTTGCTGTTGTAGCATCAAAGCACTCAAGGAAAAGAACTGAACTGTGTTTAAGTGAAATGTGCTTTTCTTACAGACTTTTTTCAGTTGTGATCTGTGTCTTGTTAAATGTACAAGTGATAAGAACAAAACAAAACACAGACATTAAGGAAAAACAGAGCTGAAAAGCCAAATTTCACAGCAGATTGCAAGGTAGATTTCCTTGCATCATATTCTTATTAGGCTTGTGTTCCTAGCAGTACTGAAAAAACACAACACTCATGAATTAACTATTATAATCCTTTGCCCCAAATCAGTATGATGGTGTGTTAAGTTCAGTTAATGGTATTTGGTAAACTAGTATCTTTCAGGCAACTGACAAAAATTAATAGACTACATTCAGGTCTAATCCAAGACCACTGAAGTCAATAATGGGAATGTTTTCAATGACTTAAGGGACCTTGAGTCACGCTCCTAGTAATGTAGGCATAGAGAGTAAGGTTTAATGAATCCTATAGCCCTCTGTCAATCAAGACTGGTACCAAATGAAAATAAGATGTTAATACACCTGCTACTTTATTTCACATTTGTCATCTATTACAACCTCAAAATCTCTGAGTTAACATTTTTTTTCCTGTAGAGTTTTTCATCGTTTTTATTAACTCTCTTCATCAACAGGAAACTGAAATTGACAGTATTCATCAGTTAGTTGTGGGTGCAACAGAAAATATTAAGGAAGGCAATGAAGATATAAGAGAGGTAATGTTTTTAACTAGTGTTTCAATGCATTTCTTGCTCCTCACTAGCAAACATGTCAAAGCACTTTACTGAAAACATGCACTGTGGTCACATTTGCAGCAAGGGTCACATTTGCAATCTGTAGACTTCATTAGGGGCATTACCTCGTTTTCAGTAATTGTGCAGGCTGCAGTTACCTTATTTAAAATATGGAACTATTTGTCTTGGTCATTTTGATCTGAACAGCTGTTTGGATATGTAGACTCTGCTGGCCTTCAGCTCCTTTTTAAAGAGGGTAGTGACCATGAGCTAAGTATCACTGCCTAAAAAAATAAGGCAACGGGGTGGTGGTGGGCAAAAACACTGAAGTGAATGGGAATGGAATCTTGAAGCATTACTTGATCAAAATAAATCCTTCCTTATAAAGCATAAAAGCAGTCTTGAATATCATCTTATTAGACCCAGATATTATTTTGAGCTGTTTTCAGGAGGTGAGCCTTAAAAAAATGATGCTTTAAGCCCCCTGCATATCAGTGCCTGGGACTGATGCCCCACTTGCCCACCCTTAGTTTTGCTACCGACATTCAGATAAAATGCTTTGCATTCATGGTTCTCAAATTGCCTAACAAACATGGGCACTGCCACCTTTGCAGTAGAATTGAGACACGCTGATGTTAATTGACTTCCATGAGGTCACATATTGAGTCAGTGGCAGATCTGGGAACAGAATGCAGATCTCTGACTTAGGCAAGTGAGGTAACCTAGGAGGTCTGAGCTGAGGAAAAGGAACGCTGCCCATCTTTTTAAAGTTCTTTTACTTCCGTAAATTAAAGCTGATATATTCAAGATTTGCATGCATAATATTAATGCTAAGTCATTGGCACTGTCTTAAAACCAAAAGAGGAAACTACCTACCCTACCATTTTGTTTCTGACTTAGTATTAGTCTGAAAAAAATATCTGGAACAGATGCTTGCTATTTTGAACTGGGACTGGGTAATTTTTTACATTTAAGTACTTACTAACATTGTTAAATCAATCATTTAGAAGAAGAAATGGCCATTATCGAACTGTTTAATCATAGAGTCTAATAGGACTATTTAGAGAAGTAATTTATTCTTTAAAATATTGATTTTGGCATCTTATTTAACATTTATACCCGATTTTTTCAGTTCTCTCCAAACAGTTGTTTCAGAACTGTCTTATTTTGCATCATGTTTCTCTTCTATCATAAAGTAAATGCTATTGATGAGCTTGGTTTTTACTTGTTTTTTTACAGTCTCTGTTTTCAAGATTTCAAAGTAATTTGAGTCAATGGGGTGAATTTAGGGCTTGATTCTTATTCAACTTAGGTCAATATTGAGTGTTGCCACTGACTCCAGATTGGATTTAATGGAATTGTTGGCAGAGTCATATTATTGAAATTTCATATTTTTATTGGGAATGATAATTGAAATCATATCTTCCAACAGGCAATCAAAAACAATGCTGGATTTCGAGTATGGATCCTTTTCTTCCTTGTGATGTGTTCATTTTCCTTACTTTTTCTGGACTGGTATGACAATTAATTAAAAACAAAACATGGCATATGTGCTTTGCTTTAGACTTGATTTTTTCTCTCAAAGCAAGACATACTGTTTTGTTATGCAGTTTTAGAACTGGTGTGGCTGAAATACCTTTCAGCAAAGAAATAAATGGGGAGTGTGGACAGAAAGTGCATATCCAAGCATATATCCACTTATGCAGAGTGTACCTACATCATTTAAGTTCCTTCAGCAGCTTCACAAAATAAATGTAGTCTTGCAAAGAGAAATCCATTAATCTGCTAGCAAGCGAAAACCAGGCTGTAGCTTTTTAAGTGGCAAGAAATTTTCAGTAAGATGTAAATTATACAGTGTTAAGAAACTGTTGTCTGTGAAACTATTTTCTTTGTGAACTTACCAGCAGTCATCTAATGTGGGCAGGATGCACAACAAAGAAAAGTTCTGCAACAAAGCCTTACGCTTTTCCATCATCTCAGGCTTCTGTTTAATTACATCACTTCAGTGTTAAATGTAGTACTGTTCTGTAAGTATGACTACCAGTCCTAATTCTACAGAATTAGTGTGGTCAGATTACTAGTTTTTGTGGATAAAAAAATCAAGTCAGTCAAAATAAAAAAAGATAAAAATAATAAAGCTTTGCTTATAGGTTCCATGAAATTTGGGAAGCATTGCATATAGTATATTTTGTGATGGAGCAGATGTAGTGAGATTGTCAGAGCGCCAAAGAATAGGTCGCATAAAAGCCAAACTTTTCAAAGAAGGAAATTTTGTGAAAAACCTGTTTAAGAACTTCAGAAATAGCGGTAAACAGGAACCTAAACCTCCTTGTTAATGTCAGTGAAAAAACTTCCAACTTCAAGGAAAGCAGAATCAGTCACCAAATAAGCTTGTTTCCAGACACCTCCACAAAATGTGCTTCTTTTCATTTTTTTGGATGCTTGCTTTTACGGTGGAATTATTAAGTCTTGGCTGCACAACAAAGATGTTTTTACTGTTCCAGGGCAGGCGGGGCAGGGAGAATGGACAGGAGAGTGGGCGGGGGGAAATAAGCTTTGTTTCCCATGCTTATTCTTCGTAGAAGTTATCACCTTGTAAAATTGGAATTCACTTCTCTCAGCACTGGTTTTAAAACATTCATTTTGCTGTATCTCTTGTGAAATGCAAGTGTCAACATAATGTACGCAACAAGTGGTATCATCCTTATTCTTTATTTTGCACAGAGTGAAAATGTCAAAAGTTACATGTGGCTTAATTTACATTCAATAAAGTACAGGTCTACTAGAAAATACAAACATGGCATGTCTTAATATGTTCAGATGGGTTTGAACTTTTTCAAATGCAAAGAAAAATTTTGGCACACAATTTATTGCTTTTTATGCATTCCATATAACATGATGAAGTACTAAAAAGCCTTTTACAGTACATAACTGTATAATGCACACTTGTGTTTGTATCAAACCTATAGAATTGAGAGTAATGGTCATTTTGTACTTTATCAGTATGAAAAGTTCATGATACTAAAATGCTAGTAATAAAAGAAAAACTGTAACCCATAAGTGGAGCTGACCATGTTTGTTCTGCTTCAAGCCTAATATTGGTGTTTCTCCCTTCATTTTTATATAGTATCTATAAAAATAATGAAACTTTTGACATGTCCACTAGAAATATCACATTCAAGTAACATGAAAGGAAAAAGTGACTTGCATACCTAAATGCTTAACACATTTATCTTGTCTAACTGGCAAATTAATCATGTTTTTGTAATATATATTTAAGATTTATAATAAAAATGAAAACATGGTTTCATACAACGAATAGTCAAGGATTTTGTAAATACAATGAAATTTGAACGTGCATTCACAATACTATGTTCATCTACATCTTTTTCCTCCCAAGCCATATACATAAACAATTATACTTTTCCACTCAGTTTTGACATGTAGCTTTAAAACAGCAAGTAGTGTTACCTATTATGCTACAATTTCACTTGTGATGCCCTGTGTTTAAAAAGTAGTAAATTACGACTCATTTCGTTAACTCAAAGCTGTTTGTAATGTATAAAAAGGGAAATGTTAATGTCATATAAAATGGAAACAATTTAGACATGTTACTCCCTTCCTCTTTTATATCAGACCAATTAAATTGTGGACTTTATCTACAGTGAAAGGGCTTTCAGCCTTTTAAGTATGATCAAAGGATGTGATTTCTCATTGGAGCAGCCTCTACTTCACAAGTTTATGGGAGTTATTTTAATCACAATCCTGAATATATTTATTACTAAAAACGCCTGTCTCCCATAACATCCATGTAATTTGTGTTTCAGTGCACATCCTTACCAAGATGCTAAAGCCACAGTGGAAATGCAGTGAAGATCTGTTGACAGCAATAATAAAACATTGAGCATGCCTTGTTGCAAAAAACATCATTATCACTTACAAATCAACAACAGTGGAAAAAAATATGAGAAAAATGCTACCTGACCATTTTTCTTTCCTCTCTCCATAACAGTCACTACAACATGCCCTTGATATCATCCTAATCTGAACTGGAAACACATTTTTAAAACAGCTCTTAGCTAAACAAGAGATCACTCTAGTTATGGATATGGTGTTTCAGTTTGCAAAATGGGTGACTGATTAAAAAACATGAAGTATCAGTTCAGACAGTAAAACATACAATTTATCTAGCATCCAAACCCCTGAAAATCCAGTGGAGAATTCTGTCAGCATCCAATAAATTGCAAGAACATATCTAAAGTTGGATTTCTAAACACTGAAAATGGTGTCAAAGCTCTAAAGCGATGCTGATATGCACCTTGTTTTATGCCCATGAATGTTCTGCAGCAAGTTTTTTTTTTATTTTTATTTTTTGCAAAGCAGTATCAGCAAACAGAAGCAATTGCACCATAAACATGAGTAACCTCTAAATTATCCATAATTATATCTAATGAAAAGTTCCTTAAAGTCCCTTAGTTACTTTCAAATGACATGTTATTAGCAGTTTGCTTATCGCACTAAGCTGATTTCTCAGCAGCTTCGGTCTCCTGTTCAGACAGTTTTTCTTCTGATAGTACTGTCATCCATGGAGACACTGAGCGTGTGATGGTTTGTTTGGCCAGATTGTAGTGGTTTATGACCGTGTAAAATTTCCCTCGAGTGCTGGAATCTTGTTCAGAATAGTAGTTCTCCAACCCAGCTGGAATGCACTGATTATTCTGAAAAAAAATCCACTGTTTAGATGACAGATACTGTCCAAAAAAATCACTAAAAATAAGTCAGAAAGATAAAAGTAATTTCTTTAGTCGCCATGATTTACTCATGTGTGAATCTGAAAGCAATACACATTAACTATGGTGGTGTTACAACAATTTAGTAAAGTGCTCTACACCAAGACAACTTCATGAAAAAAGAGTTTGCCTGAGTTCCAGGACAACTATATTCTAGCAGACTTCCATCTAGTACAATTATTATCTAGGACACTAGATAAAAATAGGCAACATCAAGCTGTCCCAATTTTAGTCTTTTTTACCCTGACAAGGTGATTTCTTAAGGATGTTAAATCTCTACCATCAGGATGTTAGTTGCATTTTCAGTGCAACAGGTAGCTACTTCCAGCTGTGCGAAATACAATTACAAATACCTTTTTTCCATAGTTTGATTAACTCTAGGTACATTAACAGACTAGTTTCAGTCTGTGTTGGATAAGAAGTAATATAAATGTTGTGCACAGGTATGGAGACATTTTTATAGTGTAGCAAGCCAAATATCACAATGAAAATACTGTGGAGGTTCATCTTGCACACAAACATCTACTCACAAAATATATCCCAAGATTTTCAGAACTAGGCTTCTAAATCTCGTTTTAGACACATAAATGAGTGGCCTAATTTTACAAAAGCACTAAAAAAATTGATAATTGCTCCATGCTCAGATTTTGAAAACCAAGTCTCTTAGATACCTAAGCAAGCAGCCTGATTTAAGAGCCCTAACTTTCAGTAATCTATTTATGAAAAATCTCAGTGGACATGTGAAAGTGGGGCCTGTCCACGCTCGCGTCACCTCTTGGCCAGCTTTCAGCTCCTTTAAGGAAGCAGTTCAAGGATAAAACAGTGAGTATGTAACTTGTAGCCTAATGTGCTCTAGAACTGAAGAAAAATGGGATTAAGAGACTAAACATTTTTTAAAACTGTTAACTCTTATGGTAGTCAGATCAGTCTGAGGAAAGAATAAGCCTAATTATTTCTATCCTAACTAAAAATGTATTTAAAAGGACCAGTATGCGGGTAGGTCTTCCTTGTCACAGCAGTAGAACAGACATTTTCCTTAAATGCACAGGCATTTTCACAGCACTATTTTTCTCAGAGAACTCCACAAACAGAAATTCAGTTCAATGGCAGAAAGTCCTGAGCACCATAGGAATTTCACTCTTCTGTGACCACATACCACCTTGAGCATGGGTTTCCTCTTGTGCTTGTCCCTTATTTAAATGTCACTGTTTAACAAATAGTCTAACTGTTCAAATAAAACAAAGATCTGTAAGACCCAGAGCATTTAGAATTCAGAACTACTCTGGTGTCCTACAGTGCTGTGGTGGAGAAAGTATCAGACAAACACTCACCTGTTCCATGGCCCTGTCCACAGAAACATATGCCCTTCCCCCCAGATGCACCTAGTCTCTCAAAGGACAGGGTATGGGTTAAGCAACCAAATCGTGAAGTTATAAGCAAAAGGGGCAGACAAAAAGGCAATTTATGGTTGATCTAATGCATGAAAATTCACTGCCACAGTAATTTAAACCAATACCTTTTTGAAACCCCTAATAATTTGAAGAGGACAGTAACTTGCAGATTTTGACCCACCCATCTCTTAATCGGTTTTGACCGAAGCTTGGATTAGTGTTAGAGCTTGAACTGGGGACACTGGCTCACTCACACCAGCAAGGCTTGATCTATTTGTTTCCTATTTGTTATCATCACCAGCCCTGTGGCTGACATCACTGGTGAAATTCTGCTGTATAAAAGTCACCAATTCCAATGCTCCGGGATTGGTGAATGGAGCCTTGTGCCGATGCAGAACACCCACTGAAGCAGGTGAGGGACCTGGTGATTGCAAGGAACTAGCTGCCATATGAGGAACGCAAAGGGCAATTCTGGGACAGTGCATTTTAGTACTTGTTCAGCAGAGCAACTGCACCTTCTGGAAATATTGTCCATACTTGATCTGAGACACTGGACCAGTTAATATGAGCTTTGAAGCAGGAAAGTGACTAAGCAATAATTTTCTATCAGAGTGAGACTTGTTTGGTAGTTTTCATTTATGGCAACTTTACTTTCATTATAGGTAGGTTGCCTAATGCTTTCATTGCTGGTAGGTTGCCTAATGCTTCCCATTGTAGGCCCATTACTTACAACTTTGCCCAATTCTGCTTAGGCTAAAGTTTTCCATGTTGGGTACCTGATTCATCCACATTGCCCTCCTCCGTGGATATAACATTCTGTAGTGTACATGGTCCTGGTATTAGAACTTTCACTGTATCACTGTAACTTTCTTGCACTTAAATGCATAATACGTTAGTATGATACTTCAGTTCATAGGTGTAACATTCATAAAGTGTTTAGGGCCTCCTGAGATGAAAGTTGTTCTTTAAATTTAAGCTGTGATACAGATTATTTCACCCTTGTTAAAGGTAGGAGAGAGAGCATTATCCATTGATCTAATTAAATCTGCAGGAGGACTAAAACAAATGGAACATAATTACCAGCACTGGACTCAAGCCCAGGCATTGTCAGTACAAAAAATACAGCAGGATCTGCTTCACCATATTTATCCTAACCAAAAGACAGCAGCCCAAAAGGGCCAGTATCCCTGATTTCTTCCTTCCTTTTTAACACAGGAAGGTGCATGGCATCTAACACAAGAACCAAGGCTTGCACATTGACATTCCCTCTTGGGTAGATTCCTGCCCTTGTATTTCTAGTAAAAAAAGTAAAAAATCCTCTAGCAATAGAAAGGGCTTGGCTCTTTGAGGAATCGTAGGCCAAACTCAGGAACTGACCAGCCTAGTGTCCTTTAAAACAGTAGTACTTGACCTTTTTTTAGTCCATGGGCCGGATGGGCAGTGTCCAGTCTGTCCACAGGCTGGATTCAGCCAATGAGCCTGATCCAGCACCCCAAGTGGTCACAGCAGGGCCCCATCCAGCTGTGTGGAGAGAGGGAAGAGGACTAGTCCAGCCCCAACCTGGCCCTGCAGGGGGAAGGGAACATAGCTCAGCCTTAATCCAGCCATGGGGGATGGGGTGTGGCCTGGCCCCAACCTGCTGTGCAGGGCTTGGGGTTTGGCATTGGGGCAGGATGGTCATATTAATTGCCACTGCTCTCCCGCCACCAAATTTCCCAACCCATGGGGAGTCTTGTGGGCTGAATACCATTGCTCTGTGGGCCACATTTCACCTGGAGGCCAGAGGTTAAGCAGCCCTTTTTAAAACATTCCCCCATCTCCATGACCAGAGCTCCCTGTTGTAACTGTTATTAGGGCTTCCTGCCCTGAGATCTTTGACTTACTTCAGGACAGTAATCCTTTCCTAGTGCCCAGGTGATGTATGAAAATAGCAGGAGGAGTAATGCAGGTGATTTATGCATCACAGTAAATTGCTGAACATCCATTTCTTTCACAGCCTTGTTTTGGAAAGAGTCATAGATTTCACCATTGATGCCTGTGAGAGCCCTGGTTTCCAGCTCTGCCTAGCCCCGGATGCATCAAGACAGCTGTTACTTCCCTTGGTATGGAATGCACTGATGCCCTCACTGGTTCCCTGTGGAGTAGTGTCATTCAATTCTGCTCTATTAATTTTGCTGTGCCTATTACTCTAGATGTTTTGGGTAAGACTGCTGATCTTTAGTTGACATCATGGGTTATTTTGATACGTTTTCCCTGGGTTCAACAGAAGGCAAATTCTTGGCACTGAGGTGCAGTTGGCACCTTGTGGTTTAAGGAGCTGTATGATCGCTTTTGGAGATGATAATAGCATTGCTTTTGATGCATAGAAAAATGTAAAGGCCAAGGGCAATGGAATCTTTGGAATCTGTGGCACTATGGTTGAACTACCCATAACACTCAGGCATTAATTCAACAAGGCCTGAAAACAAACTGCTTTGAAGTTGCTCCATGTCTAAGGGCATTGGAGTAGAGTAAAGACAGCATGGCCTTTACAGACTCCCTGTAGCACTGGAACTGCTGATGCGAGATACAGTGCCCTTTGCAATCAGAGCACATCAGCATCCTTGGCTGGGGGACATCAGGGTGAGAGCACATTGATGCAAGCAGTATTAGAACAGTGTGTGCCCAAACAGCTGTGTAATCGTTGCAAGTCGGTGCAAAGCAACCATCACTGGCAAAGACTTTTCCCCTGTCTCAGAATGGGCTTTTGTGCCAACCTTTGCCATGTCACCAGAGCCTGCTAAAAGAAGACATGAGCACTGGCAAAGGCAGACTCCTGCTGGCATCATATCAGTTTTAAGCCGTGTGACTTGCACAGTTGGTCCTGCTGAGTAACTCTAAAATCATACAAAACATAAATCTTTATACATTCTTTATCTTTTTTTCTTCCAAGAAATTGCCTCCACAAGCTCTCTTCCCCCACATTATGAGTATAGTAAGCAACAATACAAGCCTGTACGTGATCTGTGCCTTAAAGAGCATCTTTGAGGGCCATTGAGTTCAAGAGTAAGAATCCAATGAAATGACATCCTGAAAGAAGCTGTATTACAGGGAAGAACATTTTCCCTTCTCTTAACAGTCTAAAATCTGAGGTAAAAAGGAAGCAAAAACTATAGAGGATGCAGAACAACAACTGAAATAAGGGAAAGATGTAGGAGAGACTACTACTGATCTGGAGAATGTGATATGAAGTTCTTATGGAAGAAACAGATTCTAATAGACAACAGTAGTTCTTAAAATGCCAGGTGAGATCAGGATTCCATCATGCTAAGTCTAGCACAGTCTCTGCTCTAAAGAGCTGACAGTCTAATACACATGGCTGTTTTCATCTCCATTTTACAAATGGTAATAGAGAAACTAAGTCACTTGCCTAAGATCATGCAAGAAGCCAGTGTCAGAACCAAAAACTGAATCCAAATCTCCTGAATTCCAAGCAAATGCCTTAAGAGCAAGTTATTTTAAAGAAGGAACTGAAGTGAGAAAGGTGGCTTTCTGGTAAAGTGAGAGGGTATTTCAAACACTAGTAGCAAGCAGCAGAACACCAGAACTAAGAAGCAATGGAAAGGACGTTGGTCTCATCCTGAGGATGGTGCTGAGATTACATAGTATGATCCTGAACATGAAGGACAAGGATATTGAGTTTAGTAAGTCAAAGTGGGACAGAGAGGCAAGAAGGTCAGAGCAAAGGATGAGGAAGACAAGTTAGAGACAGTATTTTGGGAACAGTCCCCAGATTAGTGATTCTCAACCAGGATGTCAGGACACCCTGAGGAATAAGGGCAGGTTCAGGTTCCTACAAGCCTGTCTGGGGCCTGTCTGCCATCACTAGCCATCGCCTCTGCAAGGAGAGGAGCACTGTAATACATTTATTTTTTAAATGGGATGCTGCTCAATTTATAGAAGTTAAGAGTCCAGGAAAGTTGGAGAACCACTGCCCCAGACAGTCATTGAAGAAGAGGTGAGAGGCCAGCAAAAAGAATATGAGAATAATCAAGCCACAGCCTGGGCTAGGTTTCAGTAGAGAAGGCAAACAGCAAGGTGTGGCTTTGGTAATATAAATATAAAAGAGCTGAAATTACAAGATGATGATGGAAGATTAGAAGTAGGGGAAGGAGGTGAAAACACTCAAATTGTTCAATGGGGGACAAAGAGTTATTTCAGTACAAAATCACTACTACAGTAATAGCTCAAGGCAAAACAGGAGTATTTGGTGTCTACCTCAATGTTTAGGAACCCAAATGGTATTTTCAAAAATACCTAGGGTGCCAAACTCCTGTGTAAAACATGTTGAAAATTGCACTGAGCATCTATTCAGATCTTAAGAAACCTAAATACCTAGAAAAAATATGATTCTTAGGGGAAGATCATGGACTACTATCATGTTACCAGCACCACTTCCTGGGAATTCCTCAGAGGTCTCATCCTAATATAACTGCTCACACTGAACCCTGCTCAATTCAGAACTAAAAGACTTCATACTACCCACTGGTGACATCTTTGTGCCAGGAGCCATATGATGTCCTTGTAAGAATGATCCAATTCCAGTCCCAGTCTCCTCATCTTATTCCTACTCAGTTCACATTTAATTGTCTCCATGCTACCAACCAACTCCTTAGTACTCCATATGCAATTAGATTCATTAGCAAAGATGTATTTTCCCACAAACGTACGTTGTTCCCTTTATTTACTTGTGTGGGGGAGCAGTTCCTACAGGAGACAGTATATAAAACTGCGGCAACAAGTTTCACCTTAGCACAAAAGGTTCCTTCTACACAGGCAATATATATTTGACCCTCCAGAGCTCACAATAGAATCAAAACTTTTTTGGCTTTATGATAGAGATATATGGAAGTCCAGATGCTTTATTCTAGTCTTTATATTTATAACTTTGTTCTTTCCTATGGCCTATAAATTTGAGGAAATGTGTGACATAGAAATGTCTCACCCAATAAAAAAGGGCTTCTTTCAAACAGCTGTAGGTAAAGATTCACTGTTGTAAAGGGCACTGTCATTAAGAATGATATTAGTCTCTTAATTCCTGAGGCACCAGCAAAAAGGATGTAAAAATATTACGAAAATTGTGTAATACTCACTGCCTCGTTTACAAATTAGGCAGAAACAATTACAGAAAAGAGCATTAACCTAGGAATATAACTATAAATTGTTATGCAAATCATCATGCCTTAATCAAGAATAAGCAAAATGCAGCACTTTCACATGCTCTTCTATTTTTATATGTAGAATATATGTAGCTTTGTTTACCTTGAAGACAAATCCTTCTGGACAGGTGTGATCATACTTGTAAACCTTGTAGACTACCAGAAATACAACACATGTTAGGAAGGCAAGGGCAAAAAGGACCAGGACTGTTACCTGTAAAAGAAAATAAGTCAACATTTTTGTTAATGATGCACAGACTACTCTTGTTGTTGTTGTTGTAGTGCTTAACCCACCAAAGTGCTTTGCAGTAAAGTAACAGATAAATAACTCATTAACTATGAGAACAGTCATGTTTACCCCATCAAGGATCATGACAGGGGGCATAGCATGCCCATTCTACAAGCACTGCACTCTGAAACAGCGGTTGCATAGCCACCTTAGTGTAATAGGGCTCATTGTCTTGAGTGAGCTTATTGGCACACGCCTTTCACCAGACCAGGGTTACCCCCAACGTAGGCACATTACATCCATTTTGAGAGATAACGTAAAACAGAAGTGCTGTGCTGCTTCACTCTAGTCTGGCACCACCTAGCATCATCCTCTAATGGGGGCAACATGTCCAGAAGTGCACTAGTGTCTCTCCTGCTCCCATTCATTCTGATAGAAGCCAAAGATAGACTGGGTTAGTGTCCAGTACTTATAGGGCTTTTCTAAATGCAACCTGTTCTGTTGCTTTCCTGTTCAGTGTATGCAGGAGGCTACAGGGACACACCATAAATTGGTTTGAGGCAGCAGGACTATCAGGACTTGGATGACACAACATCTCAGTCAAACATGCATCAGACACTAATGACTAAGTGTATGTGCTAGCCCAGACAGGAGTTTGGTTGACAACAAATTATTTGACTCTCCATTCAAATAAGATATTGGTGAGGGTTGTTAGGAAGGCCAAGGCGGAGATAGAGCTCGGATTAGCGTCCAGGATTAAGGATAACAAAAAGTCCTTTTTCAAATATATTGGGAGGATGAAGAAGGCGCCGGGTAATGTGGGGCCCCTGCAGGATATGCGGGGCAATCTGGTGGTTGCGTCAGAGGATAAAGCGGACCTCTTTAACCAATTCTTCACCTCCGTTTTCTTGTGCAGGGACCGGGACTTCCCTGCTGTGATAGAAGCCGGACGCGAGGGGATCGCCTTCAGACCTCAGGTTGGGGAGGACTGGGTTAGAGAGCTTCTGGAGGGGCTGGACGCGTTCAAGTCAGCGGGTCCGGATGCTCTCCACCCCAGGGTGCTGAGGGAGCTGGCTGGGGTTATTGCAGGGCCCCTGGCACGGCTCTACGAGCGATCGTGGTGCTTGGGCCAGGTGCCAGACGATTGGAAGGTAGCTAATGTGGTCCCCATCTTCAAGAAAGGGAAAAGGGAGGACCCGGGCAATTATAGGCCCGTCAGTCTTACCTCAATCCTGGGGAAGCTCTTTGAGAAGATCATCAAGGAGCACATTTGTGATGGGCCGGCATCCGAGATGATGCTCAGGGGCAATCAGCATGGATTTATTAGGGGGAGATCATGTCAGACCAACCTGATTGCCTTTTATGATCAGGTCACAAAGGCCATGGATGCAGGTGTCGCGGTGGATGTAGTCTTTCTGGACTTCAGCAAGGCCTTTGACACCGTCTCTCACCCCATCCTAATTAGTAAACTAGGCGACTGTGGCATAGATGCCTACACGGTCAGATGGATTGCAGATTGGCTGAAGGGTCGCACTCAGAGGGTGGTGGTGGATGGATCATATTCGACTTGGGGGGAGGTGGGTAGTGGAGTCCCCCAGGGCTCGGTCCTGGGGCCTGCGCTGTTCAATTTCTTCATCAGCGATCTTGATGTTGGGGTGGAGAGCAACCTGTTTAAATTCGCTGATGACACCAAAATTTGGGGGGAGGTGAGCACGCTAGCAGGGAGAGAGAGATTGCAGAAGGATCTGGATAGGTTACAGGGGTGGGCAGACAGGAACAGGATGCGTTTCAATACGGACAAGTGCAGGGTGCTGCACTTGGGTAGTAGGAACCAGCAGCACACTTATAAGATGGGGAGCTCCCTACTTGAGAGCACGGAGGCGGAAAGGGATCTTGGTGTCATTATTGACTCCAAGATGAACATGGGCCGACAATGCGAGGTCATGGTTGGCAGGGCTAACCGGACCTTGTCGTGCATCCACAGGTGCATCTCGAGTAGAGCCAGGGAGGTGATCCTCCCCCTCTATGCGACGCTGGTCAGGCCGCAGCTGGAGTATTGTGTCCAGTTCTGTGCGCCCCATTTCAGGAGGGATGTGGACAACATGGAGAGGGTCCAGAGGAGGGCCACCCGCATGATCCGGGGACAACAGGGCAGACCCTACAGTGAGAGACTGCGGGACTTGAACCTATTCAGCCTCCACAAGAGAAGGCTGAGGGGGGACCTGGTGACCGTCTATAAACTCACTAGGGGGAACCAGAAGGGTTTGGGGGAGACGCTGTTTCCCCTAGCCCCTGCTGGCATAACAAGGAGTAATGGGCACAAGTTGATGGAGAGGAGGTACAGATTGGACATCCGAAAAAACTACTTCACAGTTAGGGCGGCTAGGAGCTGGAACCAACTTCCAAGGGAGGTGGTGCTGGCCCCTACCCTGGGGATCTTTAAGAAGAGGCTGGATACTTACCTGGCTGGACTCATTTGAGTCCCGTTTTTGTTTTTAGGGTGAGTGGTTTTGTTTGTGTTTTTGGGTTGTTCTCCCGCCCTGGCGGGGGGGCGGGCTAGAAGATCTATTAGGTCCCTTCCGACCCTGAAACTATGAAACTATGAAACTATGAGGGGGGATGACTTCAGGGGCTATGATGGAGGTGATATGTGATTATGGGATGAGTTGGGGAAAGGAGGGGTGTGGTCAGTGACAACTGCAGGTTGGGAATGCTTCCTGGGATCCTCGGAGCTCTTGAGTTCACAGGGTGTACCAGAAGCCTCTTTGATACAGAGCCCACTGTGGAAGTATGCTGGCACACCAAGGAGTGAACACCGATGTGCTCAACATGAGGCTACCCCTCAAAGCCCTTTGGAAACTCCAAATACAACTTCCCAATTATCTAATAGTGCACATGACAAATCTGTATTTCACAGACTGCAATGGCTACCAGTCTGTTTCCAGATAAAATGCATGATATTTAATCCTGACCAATAAAATATCATATATTTTAGGTTTTTTCTCCCTTAGAGCCTTGTAGCACAGCTCCTGCTGCCCTCCAGCTCCCTGTTATAGCCTGAACTAACGCTCACTTAAGTTGATGGAAAGATACCAATTTACCTGACTGGGTGCTAAAACAAAGCCTTAAATGCTGTTTCCTTAAGCATCCTCCTAAGAGTTGCAGTGTTTTGGCTAACTACCCTAGAACTGAGCTCTCACCTGATGGAGCCTGGACAGCATCTGGGGATGGAGAGGGAACACTGGCTCTGAAGTTAGTGTTCACTTGGCTTTAGAAAACCCAGGATGGTTGCCCTGAAAAGCCTCTGTCTGAGGGAGACTGGTTTGGTCTGAGTGAGGTTACTGTTGCCCAGGAAATTTGTAACCAATCTTCCAGGTGTCTTTTTGTTATAATTAACTGAAATTCTAAAGTGATCTACAGATGATGGGATGCTCTTTAAAGCCCTTTTCTGACAAATTAGAAGGGAAAGCATGTGTTACAGTAAGAGAAACGATAGTAAACAGAGCCAAACAAAATTATGTCACTAAGTAATTAAAACAGAAAGGCAACTGGATTTTAAAAAGAGCCAAGTAAGTCGCTGTACAGATTAACTGGGGAAGGGAATTCCATTGAATTAGGTTCAACTATGCAAACGATGTTTTGAGATTTGGAAGGCAAGAAAGGATTTAGGGATTCTGTATCTACAGTGAGAAGAACCCTAGGACACTGATAAGAGCTAACTGGGGCTGGTAAGACCATACTGCAAGACTTAATCATGGCAGTGGGCTTTTTTGTGACATTTAAGGAACATAGGTTCAAATTCTGGGGACTTCTCTACATTAGGTAAGTTAGCTTAGTTACTGTGGTAAATGATCTATGCCAACTACCTCAGAGTAGACTCAATGGTCAAGCAGTGAGGTATGTGGCAGAAGCCAGTACAGTCTTACAAGAATTTCTGACCACTGTTTAAACAAAGCTTTCTTTAAAATAGCACACAAAAGAGGGACAGGGAGAGGAGATCATAATTGTGGATCAGAATGTATTAGCACAGAGGCTGTTACTATTAGCTTAATATTTACATGGAGGAAAGAATCTAGTTCACAGCAGCATCTTTAACTTGCAAGGGCCTTCATCTGACATTAGTTTTCAAGTATTAGTCTTTCTCCAAGTTTATAATGGGTTTGCTGAGGTTAGCGCTAAAACAGACAGAGATCACTTTGTGTCTCCTTGTATCATCAGAACATATGGCCCCTCTCCCTGTTTCATGGTTTCTTTCCTTCAGAGGTTAAGACCCACCTAGAAGTACCAGGACAAACAACCAACCCTACATAACACTCTAGTCATTCAACTAGTGCTCAACAGCTTGCAGAATCAGGCCCTCGGGGCTGATTTTTAGAAGTGTGGACTACCTGTGTGTCTCACTGACCTCACCGGAAGTAGTGGCTACCTGGTGCTTCTGCAAATCACATCTACAGCGACTTTCTCATTGTCATGCAGTAAACAATGGGAACAGATCTCAGGTCTTTTGATTCTCAGTTCTCAGGTAGTTCTCTCACTTTCATTACGTATTACCTAATCCAGGGATGCTCAACATCGAGCCCACAGGCCAGATCTGGCCCACAGAGCCATGTCATCTGGCCTGCCAGGCTCTCCATGGGTCTGAAAAGTTAGCAGCATAGGACTAACAGCAGTGTTAACTGCTGCTCCCCAGCTGCCGTATTTCCAGAGCTGTGGAGAGCCCAGGGGCCGTGGTGCTGCATGCTAGGTCGGGCACACAGAGCTTGCGTGGTATAGGGCCAGATCCTGGCATGTGGGGAACAGACCAGGACAGCATGAGGTCCGGTCCAGGCTCACCAGGCTTGATCAGGGCAGTGTGGAGCCTGCTCTGGGCACACAGGACTCAACCCCATGTGCTGACCCTGCCACTCCTCCAGCTCACAGGGCTAAAAGGTTGAACACTACTGATCTACTATAATGGTAACAAAATGTGAATTCTCATTTAACTCACCATTTACAACAACATTACATTTCCCAAACCCTATTCAGAAAACTCTTGGCTCCTTCCTACCAAAGTAGGTGCCTTACTCTCCACCTACTCACCAGAATACAAGTAACTCCCTTTGCAGCAAACAGGAATTACTCATATCCATGAGGTGAGCATGGGAGAAGAAAGAATAACGCATTTAGATGCCAGTCTGCTCTCCACGTATACCTAACTCACTCCTCTTTTCTTACAGTCTGACTTACCTTCCTCTCTTTCTTCCAAAGTTTCCCCAATTTACATAATAACCTACCTTACAGCACCCCCACCACAACCTTCAGGTTCTCCTTTGAATTTCTGAAACAATCCCTGAGGTTGGAAATCCATTTCCCCTTCCCCTACCAAGCCCCATTCATTGAGCAAATCCCACCACTCCATAACCACATCCTGATCAAGTAACTGCCCACTCCCCAACTAACTGGTCCTATCAGGACCAACAATCTTCCCATTACAATTTCAGAAATGAAGACAGCTAGCAAGCTGCTCCATGGTCTATGAATCCCAAAAGAAGCTACAATTTTACTTGCTCCCTTCCCTCAGGAGCTTTTCATCCCTTCCCCCTCCTGTGGAGAGTTTCTTTTCATCTAGCCACAGAGGCCCCAGAAGCAATTTCCCCATATCATCTGTTCAAGGTGCGAGAGGGTGACAATTCTGGAACAGGCTTAGCTCTTCTCTTCCCACAAGGGAACCTGGCATTGCTTCTCTCTCAGACAGTCACTTGGCCAAGTGCCACAGTGGGAATGGGAGGCACTTGCGTGCTACGGAGTACGCATCCAGGAACTCTCAGGGAGGGCCTGATGCCTCCTATTCCAAAGGAGTGTTTACTCCATTCAAAATCATTTTATAAAAGCCCATAGCAGTTCAGTCATTCAACGTTTTTAGTTTGAGTAACATGAGGGAGCCCTTTTCAACTCAGTTTTACAGAGGATTGCAGCATAACTGCTCAAACTGGAGAGATGAGAATATATTAAGCATGTGGCAGATTTCTGAATAGATTGTAAGTGAAGAGCAGAACCAGCAGAATGTCTAGCCAGAAGCCATTACAGTTATCGAAGAGAGAGATGACTAACGAATGAACTGTGTATACCACAGCCAGAACCTATCTCCAGTCTCCATTTAACTGAATAAATGAAACTCAGAGGAACTGACAATTGCACTCGCATAGAAAGCGGCTAATGATAAGGCCAGAATCAAAAACTTCCAAGCGCTGAAACAGGAACAATGCTACAAAATCTTCCCATTCAAGGCATGCCCTTGGCTGCAGCTGCAAAACCACATGGTTTAACATGTGTTCACCTCTCACCTTGACTACTGCAACCTTTTCTCTCACTTTGCTGATGTTTCCCTTGCTTACTCTCAATCAGCCCCCAAAGCTACAGCAAAAAATCAGCCATTGCTCCAACATGCAATTGCCCTTTAAACCTTCACTGGTTTCCCTGCCTGTCTGAATGAAAGGCAAGGTCTGTATCTAAAAGACTCCGTTCAAAGACCGTGCATACTTTAGCTCTTTTCTCTCTGCTCTCATCTCCTTTCACTTTGCCCTTGTCCCACCATTCCACTGAAGCCACATGGTTTACTGCTTCTTTTGTGCCACCAATCTCTGCTCCTTTCACGCAACCCAAATCTGCCTGAAATCCATCTGATAAATCAGTCTAATCCCATCCTGCCCTTCTTCAAGTTCTTTTGCAAATCACAGATCTTTTCCAATGCCTGTAAATCTTCCTGGAAGTGTCCACAATGTTACCATGGTACAAAGAGTGAAACCAGTGAGATATTAGCATAGCACCTAGTTAAGCTATAAGCCCTTTGGAGCCTTGCTTCTGATTTTCTCATAAAATGCTATCACACTTGTTGTTATAAAAAGAGTGGGAAACTATGTGCACAGAGCACCTTTCATCTAAAGAGGTTTACAGCTTCTACTTATGCCTCACCACTGAAATGTAGGCATCTTTATGATGAAATACAGCCACTCTACACCACAGTTTAGACAAGGAAAGAAATACTATTGTTATCCATTTTAGTTGACAGGAGAACTTCAGGCAGGCAAAACAGCATTAGCTAAAATAGAGTCTGAGTGTAACACTGTAAGTTAACACCTGAAAAACATAGTATTGGGCTCCTAACCAAATGATCAAGATCTTAGTTTGACCTCTCTACTGAGTGGTGTACCTGCCAGAACACAGAGGTTCCTACCACTATATTTAAGCACTGATTCAAAAGAAGATGGATGAAAACCATGTAGGAAATCATATCCTCCACCACTTATCACCCCTTGTTCCATGGTGATTTCCAATCCTAGCACTATCTCTGCCCATTTCCCCCCTCCCCTCCCCCCCAAGTTCTGATGACAGCACAGCTGGGGACAGTACAGCTACATGGAAAAGAGGAAGGTTCTACCTTAACGAAGCAGGGACCAGAAGACTGACATTCTACCCTATATTAACAAAATTTAACCCATATTAAAGTGGACTTACAAAATAGCTCAAATGATACATAACAGAACAGCTCTCTGAAGCAATCATCATATTATATATGTTGTGTGATTTTGCTGGCTTGAGAGATCATAAGAAAGTTGGACTGGAAGGGACCTCGTGAGGTCATCTAGTCTAGCCCATGCTCAGGGCAAGATTATCCCTCAGTAATCATCCCAGTAAGGCGTTGGTTTAACCTGCTCTTTTTCAAGGGATGGAGAGTTTGCAACTTCTCTAGGTAACCTGTTCCAATCCTTGATCACCCTCATGGTCACAAAATTCTTCCTAATCTCCAATTTAAATTTCCCCTTCTACGGCTTGAGGTCATTGTTCCTAGTCTCATCTCCTGCTGTCACAGAGAAAAGCCTATTTCCATTTTCTCTGTTATCATCCTTCAGGTATTTGACAGCATCTTCTTTCATAAGGAACTTCTAACGTGATGTATCAAATTTAGCCATGCGGTCAGCACACTTTGCACTAAGACCTTCCTCTCTGAACTCCCTGTATAAAGAGGTTCCAGGGCTTTATTTCACGAGTGAGTCTCTCTATGCCTGAGGAAGACAGGAGATGCCTTGGAATTACTGGTTGGACTATACTATGTAAAAGAAGCTGCAACATAGACAGACTGCCCTTCTCAAATAAGAGCAGGAAGGGAGAAGGCAAGGCTTGGCTTAGGAGTTCTACTCCCCTTCCCACCCCATAGAAAAGGTGAAAAGGTCTAAGGAGGGCAATACCTGCTGGGGGGAAACTAGCTAGGAACCAAGACCTTCCATGTGGACAGTCAGCAAACAACTGGTCCTGCCTGCATGGGTTTGGCTAAGGAACTTTGAGGAAAGGCGGATAGGTGTCAGTCTTGGGAAAGGGCACATCTAGATTCTAGATGTCTGAGGGTGGATTCTCTGTGGTAGAGGCGCCCAAAGGCAGAAGCTTGACTGTGAAGGGAAAGACTACCTCCTATTTCTCTCCCACAGCTGAAAGTGAAAGTATTGTAACCTCTGATACAAGGGCAAAGACTCTGGGAAAATCCTGTGACCATTGAGTGAAGAGTCTTGTGACCACAGGATGAGGGCATGTCCTGGGAAAAAAGTACGGAGGCTGCTAATTTCATCTACTAGCTCCAACTCTAGACCAGCCATATTCAAAAGGAACTGGCAATGTCATATCCAATAATTATCAAAACACGCCAAAGAGTAGTTGCCCTACAGTGATCCTGCCAATATGTGCACTTTTTACAAGAGCAAGTATATTTAAAATAATAATTCTCTCCCTCATTGTTCTGGGCAAGATACAATATGAGGAAATGATCAAAGCCTCAGTTTCAGCCCTAAGTGAGCCCAAATGCATTTAAGCTAATGCCTATCTTTAAGTAAGTGTTCTACTGAATAGGAATGGGATTACCATCCCATGAGACTTGCTGATTTGGGACCAAAGTGCTGACCAATATGGCAAGGAAGCAAACAAAAAAGAATACAGAAATATTTTTCTCTCTGTAGTCATTTTTTCAGCTATAGGAACCTGGTAAAAAGGCTTCAATCAACAATGTGTACTGCTGACATATTTAAATTAATAAGGAAACATTTATATAATTTCACCTACATACACTTCTCCAAACTATTAAAATAATTTAATTAAACAGAAGCCCAAAGTGCCAAATGGCAGCATTTGTAAAAAGGAAAGTTATTTTTCAGAGGGTGTGACTACTTTTCCATAACTCCTTGTAGACATTTAAACAGCAGTTTGTTATGTGAAATTACATGGCTTGTACCATATGGTCTTACTGCAAATAAGCTTCAGGCTTTGGATCTGTAGTTAGACATATACATATGTAGTGGGCAAACTGAGCTATGCTACGCCTCTTGCCCATAGTTTAAGCCTGCCCGGAACTAACCAATTAAATTGTCCAGAGTGCCTTATGGGAAACATGAGTGCTGTGATTGGTATGGTGGGTTAACCAGGTACAGTAGTTTCCCTAAAAGGAAAGGAAACCAAAAACAGAATAGGATTGGAGTACCTCATCTAAAAAGATGAGGAAGAAACTTGAGGATTGAACAATTTGAGGTGAGGAAGTTACAAAAGTAGTGGACAAACACAGAGACAGTGTGAGTTGTGCGTTGCCACCCTGGGGAGACAGAAGCAACCTTGGAATTCTTGTTCGAACAACGGGGATTCCAGAAACTAACATCCCCCACACCCAGCAGAGGATCTGAGGCCGGCACCCCTGAAGGTCACAGTTGCAACGTCTGAAGGAACCATTTGCCAGGTCATATTACAGAGAGGAAACTTATAATAAAACATAGGGGTTACTATTAAAGTACACGATACCAAATCAGATGAGGGGCTGTGTCAATCCTTGGGCATCTCTGGTAAAAGGAATCCTAGTGGCAACAACACAGATGTAAAGGATAATCTAAGAATTGATTTGCCTTTGAATCACCATGTGGCTTATAAAACATACTGCAAGATTTAAAAAGACTTGAAATTTATAGGCAAACTGAAATATTTGCTTACAGAATACATACAAGTGTTTCCCTGTTCAGGTTCCTTTCCCCAGAGGTAAAAGCATGATCTCACATTGGTGCTCTAAGGTACCTTGCTGTTTCTGAAACTGTGCTTGTGAGCAAGTGACCATATGTGTATCATCATATGAAAATGATGCAAGATCAGGCACCTAATATGAAATCCTGCCCCCCAGAGAAACCAATAAGTATGTTACCGCTGACTTCAACAGAACTAGGGTTTCACCTCTGGCATCAATACATCTCAGTTCTAACCTACAGTGGCTTCTTCCTCTCTCTCTCTCTCTCTCAGCTGATTGCAGCTCTCTTCTGAGCAGAGACAGACAGCCAGGCTGAATTACTACTGGCTTTGTACTGTGGTCGATTTGCTGGAGACTAGATGAGATACTTCTAAATGTAACACAATTAAAGTGGCTTTCCAGAGGTGAAGAGCTAACTCCCTATTTTCCCTTTCATTGCTTTAAGTGCTCCAAAGACATCTCATACTGAAAATTAACCATTTAAAAATCAAGATCGTATAGGTATAGTTATCTGTAGAAAAACAGAGTGGGATTAGAGGGTATAGAAATTCTGACCATTTTCAACATTTGAACCAGAATCTGATTTGAGCAATCAGAATCTGGCTGTATACAGATAATTCAATTTTAGGGCAAAATTATCCTTGAATCCTGTTCAGTAAACAATCTCAGCTTTGTTGCTATAACTATGATATTGTTGACTGAATGCAGCAGATACCTTTTATAATTCCTTATTCATCCAGCTCCTGAAACATCAAATCATCTACGTGACATATGCATATGCTGGATGCTGCTTAGTTTGTCCTAATGTATAATTTCTCAAGTAGCACAGCTTTAAATGATCTGCACTACTGAATCCCAAAAAATGCAATCTGCTTTGTCCTTATTTAAGAACTACATCTGAGAATACACGTGTGAATTATCAGTAAATATGATTGTTTGTTTATATTTTAACGCAACATTTGGTTTTTGAGTCTGCAGAAAGCATATCTTTAGATAATATACAATATTAAAGTCATTTAAACAGCTTGTGAAGCTTTTTTCAAGCATACATGCCAAAGTCAATATCCCACCAGTTAATGCATTTTATAATTATAGCAAATATTTAACTTTCAAACAAACATCCTTTTGCTCTCTCGGAATCAACAGCAGCAGTTAACATGATGGTTCACAATTAATAAGGGCCCAGGAGAAAACCCCAAACATTCACTACTTTTCATCTGCATATTTATGAAATGTCATCAATTATTCATGAAATATTTACTACTGGGAGTGGTGAATATGGCAATCATCCCTGTTGGAGAGGCAGTCAGTCCTTTTTAAAATGTTACAAGCAGCATAATTTAAAATTGTTGTAAGGAAATTAAGGGACATTTTAGGACTTGATTGTTCTATATAAAACGATTGCTTTCAATTAACTAAACTAGCTTACCTAATTGGCCACCTCCACATACACCTTTCCCTTAGACACAAAGACACAGAGCCATAGCATGATTCATCCTGCAATCCCCCAGAGATACCAAATCTTACAGAAACCTCTCTGATGCAGTAGTTACCTAGCAGCACAACCTAGCAACCCTGTAGTTTGAGATTAATCCCAGAGTGATAATCCTAAAGTAATATCTAAAAGACATTTTGTTTCAAGTCTGCCATCCAAAGGTATATAAATAAGTGCAACATAAAATGTTCTGGCTTCTAAACTATTCAGCCATACAAATTAGAAATGGCTACATGATAGTATGACAAGCTATTTGTCTCTCAGAAAGGCCTTATTTGCTCAAGCTCTCTCAACACATACAAAAGACTGGAACTATACATGACTTAGATCTTTCAATTCAACATTTAGGCTTTGAGACCTCAGAAACTGTGCTCAGGTGTCATCTAATTCCCCTCACTAGATGTCTGCTGGTGTACATGTGCAAAATCCTCAAGTTCTGATACTGCTGAACTACTTAGAGCCTTACCTCATGCCTAAATCCTAGCAGCCATTCTCCTACCACCTACGCCTGCAGAAACCAATACATTAGCCATTCTTAGAGTACCCTGACCAGATAGAGCCATGTACAAAAAAAAAAACCTGGAGAAAAATAAAAACATATCCATCCACCCCATTATTCCCTGTGGTTAGAGCATTCATCTAGGAAGCTCTCTCCCTGAGCTGTTTCAAAGATTTGAACCCAGGTCTCTCACATCCCAAAAGAATAACCTAATCACTGAC
>NW_005841867.1:4149933-4155431 GCF_000455745.1 Alligator sinensis | reverse complement strand
TATCCCACACCATGTAAATACCTAAATATCTGCCTGGGAATTAGTGTACTACTAGCTATTTAAAAGTTAGATGTTGCAATGCTGAATTACATTCCTTTCTGCCCCTTGCCTAATTTCACTGTTAAATATGAGTGTATAATTGGCCTTAAATTTCAGTGGAGCTGTCTCTATAGTTATAAGAATAGGCTTGGGCCCCAAACACCTTCACTACTACTGTTCATGCTGGTTGTTGTGTTTTAGTCTTCATGTCAAGTCTTTAATACTGTTCTGATAATAAATCTATCTTTTCTTCCTTCCAAAAGAACCATAAAAATCACATTTGACTTAATTTCAGGGTTGACCCATAATCTGGTGCCCTACAGCAAAGGTAGGCAACCCCTGGCACAGGTGACAGAGCGTGGCATGCGAAGGCATTATGTTTGGCAGGTGCACCTTGGAGCGCACTGCAGGGAAGGGGCTGCAGCAGTGCTACCACAACAAGGATTGGGCCTCTCGCACCTCCCCTGCTGTCCACCCCTAGCACGCCAACATCTTACAAGTCCAGGTTACGGGTGTTCTTGGCACTCTAACCAAAAAACGTTGCCAACACCTGCCCTACAGTCTGGATTTCTGTACTTTCAGTATTCTTGTGCATGCAACAGAAATACCACATCAGAATTTTTTTCAGTGTCCTTTTTATTTTATTGTTTTTAATGCATTTAACCCTTTGGATCTTTTCCTTCATTATCTGATTCTCCTGTGGGACTTAAAGGCAGTAGCAATCTCAGATCTTTGTATAAAATTATCACTTGTATCCAGGGAAAAAGCCTTTTTTCCTAAACCTGAAGCTGAAAAATATGAAGCCAATTTATATAGAGGGGTGACTTTAAGAGATATGTATGTTCATTTGGTGTGCCCACGTAACTCATTATTTTAATGAGTTAAACATGAGGTTTGCAAAGATAATGTGCTCCTTTATTTCTGCTCCTTCTTTCCTACAAACCAAATTTTAATCTTCCAGATGCATTTCTTCTGTGCCCAAAATACTGCCATCACCTGCTGTATATTTTAAAATGCTGAGTAAATGTACAGCTTGTGTAAGGTGAAAGACTGGAAACCCAAGTTTTCTGTTTATAGCAAAGGAGGTATAGGAGTGTCCATTACAGAGCAAGGTTTACCACTCCATCTTGCTAATGTGGATCAAGGCACCCGCCCTTCTAAAGGGAAGAGTAGTTCAGTCTTTGCAATTACAATGTTGGTCTCCATCTCAGATTAACTGCAAAGGGAATAACAGAATGTGCACCCATTTTCACCAAGACTCTCACTCAATTGCTGCTGGATGATAACAGTTTTCATACATCACCTTTCTGTGGGATAAGTTTGAACTAGTATGTTGATGGAAAAGACCTCTCTTATATTTCTCTGATCCACCAAGGCACAAGGTAGATACACACTCAACAACAAGGAACGACACAAAGAAAAGAAGACTGTATTGTATATGCTTTGGTAAATATAGTTATTACCAGAACAGGTAGCAAATGCTTACCTTAAACCTTTCTGAGACTCCTTCAGTTATGCTGATCGTGAATTCAGCTATTTTTGGAGTACGGAATTTTCCTTTCTTGCGATCAGGCTCATATTCTGTTTTCGTTTTGACCACAACCTTTTCAAAAGCAATAACAAAGCTGTTACTATTTTGTAAACCACATGCTACAGTTTATTTGCCTATACTGGGCTAACCCAGATGTCAATAGAGGCGTTTTTTACTTATGGAAAAATTTAAGTTTTCAATGCAATGAAAAGACAATTTCAAGTATTTCTATTTCTTTTTTCTACTTCTATTTGCATCTAGCACAATATTGGTGCTAACTAAATAATTAGTAATTTTTTTCCCATTACATATAATTCCCACATGGAAGATATAGACCAATTTTTACCTATCAGTGTTTCCTTTTGCTCTGCTACATGCGTTTTTGAGCAAGATGAAGGCAACATTTTTGGAAGGTTATTTTAAATGTTTGATGTTTGTTGCCACACCAGAAATGCAACTAGTTAGTTCAATATACTATTAGTTAAGACTTATACATGAAGATGCTCACTCCCGTTACCACTTCTTTGGTGTTTTTCAAGAACAGACATGGTTACCTCTGTTAGCTTCAGGGGAATTCACTTAATGAGCTTTCTAACCAGTGAGTGACAAGATCAGATGGTTAATTAAGAGGTCAGCTAAAAAAATCTAGTAGATGACAATATATCAACAGCAATGTCGTCTGGCAAGAGTACAGGTCTAGGGCTGAAAAAAGTGTAATGCCCCTTCTACCTACCAGATTACTGCCTACAAACTGCAGTGCTGTCCTGAATAACTGTGATTATTCAGGTACTAGATTAATTTTTCTGAAAATACCTGCTTTTAGTCAGCTTCACACAAACCTTATTAACAAGCTCTCTCCTGAAATCCCTAAGGCCCTGTCCTTACTTTCAGTTTATCCTGTTATTGAGCCAATTGCCCCTGGTCAGACAATTCTATGTCATCCCCACACCTCTAAACTATTGCATGCCTCAATCGTCTCTCTCTTAATCTCATGTTTTCTAATGAATACCAATATTTTCACATAGAAATGGGGCAGCTTGAATAGCAATCGTCTACATTATTTTCAATATCCTTTTCATAATATCATACTCAAAATTAGTCTCAGCTTTTTACAGTGTCATAAGGATCTGTTTGATTTTCTGTCATTTTCCAAAGAATAAACCCTTGCATTCTGTTGAGGTTTTCTGCTAGAACTAAATACTGCCTTATATGAAACCAATGGGAATTCTGACATTGTGTAGCCAGGGATTAAAATTAAGACCTTGTTTTGTAATAGTCTGGAACATGGGATTATATTTGGGCTCAATGTGATTAAATGTACTAAATATCTTTAGAATACTACTTAGATGTGCCCAAGGAAAAGAGGTTGCAAAACTGTCTTTAGTTAGATTAAAACTGCCCAATAACATCCTGGAATAAATTAAGTTTGGGGGGGTTTAGGGTTTTTTTTTTTTTATTCCATACCCTCCTTCCTTCATGTTGCATAACCTAGACAATTCAAGTCATATCCAACTGACAATGAACACAATTTTATCTGCCAGGTTATGTAATACTTTCTTTTATTTAATATAACCAAAAATATATTTAAATCAATGCAGCCTTTTAATTTAGAAACTGTCAGTCATCAATTTTTTAGTATTATATCACTACTATTCATGAAGTTATCTTTATGCCTCACTGCCATATACTGGAATTTTGTAAGTGAATAATAAGCCTGGGTAGGTGAAGTACATACTTCTCTTTATTATACATGAATATCTTAGTACTTCAGAATTTGATCTGTATGTCAGTCCTTCCTTGCTACTCCTGCTATCCTGCATATTGCCTACCTTGTTATAAATAATATTTGAGGCTGCTGCAATGACCCACAAGCAAAGTAGCATGCCCGGCCAAAATGCCCGGCCAACATGCCCGGCCAAAATGCTAGAAGACAAGACAGTAAGATCTATAAAAGGCACTTTGACTTTGGTGGTTAATGTCTTCCAAAAGGAAAGGGAACTAACACATAGGATTAGGCAGTGGGGAAGCAAATAAACTAACCAAATGTTCCAGTCCTTTTTTTAGGCCATAACTTGCCTTTATTTTGTTCCAACCACTCCTTATGACTGCAGTGGGAGAACTGCCCAGTAATAATTGACAATCAGTCAAAGAATACCTTCTTGCAGCAATCAACTTAGTGCAACTCATATTTGTTTCGCTACACGGGCTCCATTTTGGTTAAGCTGCTGCCTACAGACTACATGCATCCCTGGCCCAAGGCACTTTTTGGCAGCTGAATAATGTACCATGTAGACTTACCGAGTTCAGCATCTGGACAGCAGATCCTGCTAATTGTTGAAATCCAGTCACCAGTTGGTAGGCACAAACTCAGTCATCCATTACTGCTTTAAAGCCTTAGGATCCAATTTTGCCTTCAGTTATGGGAGTTAGTGCAGACAAAAAGAGGCCCCAGGACTTGGAAGCAGCAACTATGCTTTATTGTGTCAATGCCTGCCAAGTAGTCAGCAGATACTAGACAGAAGTCATGCTGAGTGAGAGTTACACCCTGGTAAATGGATGACATAAATGTACTCTTACTGCCTAGCACATGTGGATGTATTCAGACAAAGAAATAGATATTGCCTTTCTAAGGTAACAAAACATGGATTTTTCAAAATATAAAACTTATACCTGCCAGTTACCTAAGAGCTGAACTGAGCCCACAAAGAAAGAAAGAAATAATCAGCATGAAACGTTATCATCTAACAAATATTAGTGACCATTTCCCAGTTAAATGTTGGGTTTATATTTTTCAGCAAATGGTAAAACCACTTAAAATATAAAGGCCTCTTAAGGGAGAGAATACCAATACATGTTCCATTATTGTATTACTGGGTAATACTTATCAAACTCTTTATTTGCAAGTGAAATTAAGAGTATTTTGAGATTACTAAATGTACCTTTCTGCATCAGACTAAGTAACCAAAATACACACCTCTTTCCCAACTAAGGGATAAGGTATAATACTACAGATCTGCTTCAACCCATCTAGCCTCAGGACTAGCATACTTTCATCTTTATGTTCTCTGTTTGGGGAACTCTGGGATCTATTAAAAGAGAAATCAGTAGCCTGACAACAACTTCGCTTTCTGTGCCAGTTTTGTGGGGCTAACACGGCATGATCCCCGAGGGACACAAGGGATATGGAAATGCTTCATGTTGCTGTTCTGCCTGTGCACACCCTGCAGGGTTCTTGAGCAAGGCATCCACCTTGGAGGAGGGCCTTGCAGCCAGAAGGCTGCGGGGGGAGTTCATTTCACTCCGGGTGAATTTGAACGGTGGCCTTATGCCGAAACCGGGGGCAGACAAGGAAAACAGCGACAGCGTATCAGAGACGAGCTGGCAGAACCTCACGTCAGACACCGAGCGAGCAACAAAGACGCCCGCATTCCCACCGTCCTGAGACGTTACCCGGTGCGGATTTTAACCCCGTCGTCAAAGATTTGCCAGGAAAATGCTACTGGTTAGCATCGCTGCTGGAATATTCCCTGATTGTCATTGCCTGAACCCCCCCTCCCGCAGGGGAACAGCAGCTCCTTCCCAAGCCCCCGATTCCACGAGACCGCCAAGCGGCCTCTTCCCCCGGCTTTTGTTGTCCGCCCGAGACCTGGGTGTGATCCTCAGGGGTGGAAACCGAAGCCGACTGTACCTTATCGGGAGGCGGGAACTGCAGCTGATTGACATCCAGGGGCGTGATGAGGGGGATGGTGTCGAAGCCATCCTCCAGGAGGGGCTGCTTTGTGCTCTTCTCGTTGAAATTGTTCCCCAGCTTCACCATCCTGCCCGGCTCCTAGGGGGTCCTAGGGGAAGCAGGGCAGGGCCGGGTCACCCGCGCGTCCTCCCCACAGCACAGCCCCTGCTGCGGGCCCGCACCACCCCGCGGCTCGCC
>NW_005841867.1:4141571-4149812 GCF_000455745.1 Alligator sinensis | reverse complement strand
AGGCTGCTCCGTCCCCCCAGGATGCCCGCCCGGCCCCGCATCCCCTGCACCCTGCCTCCCTCCCTGCACCCCCGGCCCCGTGTCCTTACCGCGGGTGCGGTACGGTGCGGTGTGGTGCGGTGCGGTGCGGGCTCCCAGCCCTGCTCCTGCCGAGCGCGCGGAAATGGCGGAGTGTCGGCGCCGTGACGCAGCCGCCGCGTGTCTCGCACCAAGGGCCCTGCTCCGCCCGCCCGCCGCGGGGACCCGGCACAGCCCGTCCGGCGGGGATGCTGCTGCCCACCCCCAAAGAGGACATGGCATGTGTGTTTCCCACGGGCTCCCCCGAGCCTCTTTGTCCTCCCACGCGGCCCCGCACCCCGGGGGATCACCCGGGGGCCCGCGGTGCCCAGCCGCCCGCACAGCGCACCTTGGACCCCGGGCTGGTGATAGCCCCCCTGCTTCCTCCCTCCCGGGCTGTGATCGGGGAGGAAGGGCCATAAAGGACTGGCTGCCAGCTACTGAAATGGGAAGGGCAGAGGTAGCAGCCCTCTGAAAATGCGGCGCGGGAGCGCGGCTGACTGGTGCTGAGCGCAGCGTCTCCAGCTCTGCAGGATGTGATCACATCGCGGGGCTGGTTTGTGCTCAGTGCCCATAGAAAAGGTAAGGGTTAGAGACTGAGAGTTTATCCGTACTTGGGATTCAGCGGTTAGTCCACAGAAGCAGCTGTAACGCCACCGGTGCAAACATCCCAAGGTCGAGAAGGAAGGAGCAGTGCAAACCAGGGGCCGCCTTGTTTGTTTGAGCCCATTCTCAGAGCCACCTGTGGGTGCAAACACGGCTGTGTCTGTCTGATAGCACTGGCTCCACTGAGGGAATCAAGGCAGATCCCGAACACGGACAAGCCTTCACTTCAAATAAAAGTTCAAATCTTTACCCCAGGTGGCTGCTTCACATTCCTACTTGCAGAGAGCACACTTCTCTGAGGTTGAATTTAACCTTGAAAGCCTTAATAGGCTTTTTCTTTCTTTCTTTGCAATACCAGTAGTTTGGAGGTAAGGTTAGTAGAGGGATGTGTGGCCTCAGCTGCCTAAAATATTTTCCTTTCCATAGGAAACTGTCTATACTCAAAGTAAATCCAAGTTTTGATTTTTAGAAATGGTAAAATTAGAGTAATATTAGACTGAATATTGTGTGTGTCACCGCAAATGACTGAGGATGGGATTTTAATAAATGATCAATATTAGCTTAAGTCTCCTCTTGACTTCAATAGGAGCTTTTTTAAGCTAGACTGATTGAATCTTTTTGCTCATGGCCACTTAGGCTCCAAAGATGTAGCTAAGGAGAACTGATTAAACTATAAAGCGTGTTCACAGAGGCAGATTACACATCCATGTTTTTGTGCTCTTCGGTGGCATTCCTATTCATACATTGCTGCTCCCTGTGTGGCGCCTGCCCAAACCTGCAGCCTACAGACCAAGTCCAGCCTGCACGGTCATGTTATCCTCCCGGTGGGGCTCCTCAGGGGTTGGAAATTTGGCAGCAGGAGAGCAGTGGCAGCATTAATTGACACAGCTTCCAGAGTGGTGGTAATTAACACTGCCACCACTCTCCCACCAAATTTTGGGGTATATGGAGAGCCTCAGAGGACAGAGCCCCATGTTCCAGTGGATGGGCTTACTCCACAGTCAGTCTGGCACACGGAGTTGGGCCAGCACACTGGCTCCAGCCGTGGTCGGATCCAGCTCACCGGAACACCCCACAGTCAGATCTAGTGTGCAGGACTGGGTTGGGAAAGTGGGGTGCTTTGTGGCTGGATCCAGCACACCAGATCAGACCTGTGGGCTAATTCCACACTGGATCAGGTCTGTGGTCTGATCCCATCCATTGACTGACCCTGTGAGACTCATCCGGTCCATGTGGCTGAAAGGTTGAGCAGCACTGCTTACAATGATGGCCAGCCAGTTCCACATGCTTCTTACCTAGGAGGATTACCTAGTTTCTAGATCCAGCATCAGAGCAGCTAACTTCCTCTAAAGAGCCAAATAAGTCAGAGATGATCCTGGTGGTGAGTAAAATATTGGAAAGATCTGGATCCATAGCTACAGTGTGGAGGGGGCTAGATCCAGTGAAGGACTTTGGCCCCTGGAGTTGAATCCAGAACCTTGAGTGAGGTTCTCAGGTCCCTGGTCAGTGTGCATACCTTGGAATTGGATTTAGGTGCCTTGGAATAGGATCTAAAGGCACCAGCAGAGCAACAGGACTGCCTGAAGTCATGGTGTTCACTGCAGCCATCTAGACTTAGCCAACAGGAAAAGCTGAGGACTGGGTGAATCTTAAATCTTGTCTCTCGCACACCTTGCTCCAAGTGGCACCTCTGTACACTTGGGACCTATGCCCCTGATCTGTCTCCTGAAGACAAGTGCCTTTTCTTTGAAATAACTGAGCAGGATTCATTTTTTTTAAACAGCCCCTGAAGGAAGAGGAGTTGGTTAGGGTGGTGTGCCTTTCTGCATACTAACCTAATGGGCATCTATAATGTGGGAAACCCAATTAAAATCCTCCACTCTGTCTGTTGGCAACCAATATCTCCCACCAACCAGGAGAACCCAGTTAGAGGTTACTCTGAAGTTGCTCCTTGCTGCTAGGAATGTTTCTGTATTTTACATGAAGCAGTCCTGGGAACAGGGACCAGAATCCAAGATCTGCCTCCCGCTAAGTTTCTTAATGAGTTGTGCTACCTCATATGGCCCAATGCACAGTGGCTGTCTTTGTACCATGATACAGGTTCAACAGGAGGAGCGGAGAGTTCTCAGCCTGCAGAATAGCTGACAGCCTGGTGGTTAGGTGATCATATGGAAGACATGGTTTTTAATCCCTCCTACATCTGAAGAGAATTGAACCTGGATTTCTCATTTTCTGGTGAGGTGTTTTTAACTCCTGCCATTATGGCATACAAGAGGCCATGACATGAACCATGATGACAATATTTTTTAGAACTGGTAGCCAGCACTGCATTGATTCTGTCAATGCGTGTTCAATATGCACAGAGATTCCTTACCATATCTAGCTCCCCAGGTGCCCTGAGCAAAAGAATGCCTAGTTTTGGGGCTGATGCATGATAGGCACTGAGCTGACAGGCAGTTCTGGGCATATACAAAAGCAGAAGTAACAGGCAGCCAGGGTCAAAATGTGTGGCATGTATGAGTTTTTGGTTGTAGCCGTGTTGATCTAAGGACATGGGCACTCAGAACCTTGCCTGGCATATATGGGTGTTTCCAAGGTCAGATGGCAGTGGAGTGGGGTTTCAAGTTTGGTAGAATTTAGACACTTAAGTTCTTAAAGTCTACAATAGACACTGAGGCTATGCATAAAATTTTGTTTTCACTGAAGTTAATTGATAAAACTTCTAATTGACATCTGTGAAGCCATGATTTTATCCTCTTGTCTTCAGATTGCAAAACTGAGTGAATTTGACTTGGAAGTAATGAAAGACTACATGCAACCCTGCAACACCCTATGGGGAGAATCACTTTAATCTCAATTAAAGTGATAATACAAAGTATGGGTTTATTTCCATTTTTTAATGTGCTCTTTTAGGAACTTGAATATTACTAATTTCCTTTATCATCTCTTCTTTTTCATTATTTCCCAAATAACTGATTTTTCCTTCTGTTTCTCAGAGAACACCATCCAAATGGATTTTCCTTTCTTGACTATGCTTTTGTCATAAGCCTCACTGAAAATGTCAATGTCATCAGTATAATTCTGGGAAGTACAGTTTAATTAGTTATTCTGCTGGCTGGGTGATTATCCTTGCAGCAGCAAAACAAACTGAATAGCAGACCAGCATAAACTGTGCCAATTTTCCTACTTTTTCCACAGTTTTAAAAATTTCTCAGTGGAATGGCATATTTCAAAAAATGTGTATAGGATTCACAGGATACTCCAAAGCCAGCATACAGCATTTTAATACAGGTTAAATTTGGAGTCTGAACTGTTTGTTTGCATCTTTTTCAATCATTTGAGCTATCAATTATGATCTTTATTTAGAATCTTACATGCATAGTTTACCAAATCAGTTCTTCTGGCAAATATGACCAGTGTTAGTTCATACCTCTTGACTACATATAGGTTTCTTATGGAGTTTGTTCTGGTTGTTCTTTACAAGATCTTATTCCATTTATTTTCTTTATAGGTCAGTGGCCTAGGACTCAGGAGACCTGGATTCTATTCCTAGCTTTGCAACTAAGCAAGTTGGTTCGCTTCCCTGTGCCTTTGTTTCCTTTACCTGTTTTCCTTTCCTTTATCTGTCTTGTCTATTTAGATGGTAAGCTATTTGAGACACACTAATCATTCGCAAATTCTAAGTCAGCCAACAAATGCATTTCCAGCAAAAATAGTTGATATAGGGTATGTTTACTTTTCTAATATCCTATCTGTTGTGAATGGAACCAAAAATTACAACACAGTCAAACTACATACCTGGTTAACACGTATTAAAAAATGGAGCAGATAGATTTGCAGTTTTCCAAGAACTGAAATGCATATTACTCTGCACAGCTCAGTCAAAAAAATGGTACTTCATGGCTTTTATGTTACTTAGATGCAATCACCATGTGCCACAAAATGCTGCCTATCCGGTATATGAGAGTGGTTTGCAGCTCCTACTGAGCTGTATTCTCACAGGCAATAGTTGAGATAAATAAAATGAATAATATTTCTACTTTAAAAGATTAACATTTTATAAATTACTTGGATTTGTTAGGAAAAGAAAAATATTACCTATGGTGTAATGAAATCTACTCTCAGATGGAAGAAGGGCTTTTCAGAAACAATGACTACTGCAGTTGATCATTTTATTTTGGCAGACTTCTATTCCTCAGTATGCAAATAATTTTATTGAATTGGACAGATGAATAAACCATGGATGGATGAGTGTAATCCATTCAATGGTGTATGCAGCCAAAGCCACTTGAAGTACATCACAAATCCATATGATGGTCACAAGTGCACTTGACAATATAATACTGGGAACAAACCTGCAATGGCAAAGAGATTAAACAGATGACTGACTAGGTCCTTTCCATCTTTAACATCTATAATTTTAAATTGGGATCCCTGAGTTAGCTAAAAGAGATGCAAAATTAGCATGTACCTAAACAGCTCACTATTGATTATGCATCGGAGGAAGCCTGTGGGCCATTTTTATTCCAGAAAATGCATTTATTACGTTGTGCTCCTGATGCAACCATTTCAAACAAAATATGTAAGAGAGATAAAGACCTAATTATCGTCTTACATAAAACATACCTCTTAGCCATTTTTTCCACTGAATATGCCCAGTCTGTTCCAATGTCTGTTAGCATGAACAACTTTATCTTGGCTTGACTACATATCAGAATTACATAAACTGATTGCATATATCTTCCTGTCCTTCCATCAGTGTATAAGTTGTTCTACAGCTTTGTGCTACACAGTTCTGGAACAGCAATCAACTTTAAAAAAAAATTCCTGTCATTGCTAGGCTTAAAAAGACCCAGAGATGTTAATACCACACAGGAACCAACTTTTCTATAAGAAAGTGAACAATGCACTGTACCCAGCAGCTGCTACAATGAATGGGTTGGTGCCTTTTGTTCTAGCCAGCCCCAACTCCTGCTATAATGCTATAACATGACAAAAAAAATTATATCTATATATATATATTGGAGGCTGAGGAAAGTGGTATGTATAGTTGAAAAACCCTATAAATGGCATGCTAGATTCTTAAAATGAATAGTTGATGCAAGAGGACTTGTTAGCTATTTCATCTTCAGTGTATAAGTAGCAGTTGTCATAGATGGATTGCTACCAGTGGCCACAATAAAAAAATATAAGGAATCGGATAATAAATCACAAGTCAGTAGTTGGAGTTTAGTTTTGCTCTCCATTTCTCATGTTCCTTGGCAAGTCTCAGAAACAAAGTTGTCAATGAAAGAACCCAAGATGTAAAGGTATTTAGGCACCTAACTTCAGGTATAAAAAATGAATACTTTTAAAAATCTGGTCTTCAGTACAACTGGCTGCTACAGCCACTGCTTAGTGGAGTTTACATTTAATTCAGGGTTGGGCAATTATTTTGACTGGAGGACCAGATTAGTTTTGGTGAGCAGTCAAAGACGGCAAGGGTAGTCCTGCCCCTTAACAGGTGCCCTGCCCCCTGCTTGCCATCTTGGGACCAGAAGCTACCCTCTCGCCCCCAACCTTTGCCACCAGAAGTACCTTCTCCCTGCTATTCCCTGTCCCCTCCCCTCGGCCCCTGGAAGTACTCCTTTTGGGAGGGGGGATTTGCCATCTTGGACCCAGAAAAAAAACAAATCATATACTAAACATCAAACATCTATTTTAACATATTTTTATTTTATTTTTGTTCTTATTTAGGTGTGTTTGCATAGTGTATATAGAGGTGATTGCATAATAGCTCAAAATAAAGTCTTAATCTTGTATATTGTATGGCGGGGTGTGCAGTTTGTGAAGGAGTGTGGGGGGGATGAGTGTGGAGTTTGTGGGAGGGTGAGTGTGGGTGCCTACCACATGCCCCTCCTGGCGCACAGCCCTGCTGCTGCTTAGGGCACTCCTGGCCCACTGCAGGCAGAACTCCCCAGCAGCGTGCGGCTCCAGCTGAATCCCAGGAGCTGCACATGGCAGCATGGAGCTGACCCGGCCTAATGGCATACAGTTCCTGGCTGCAATGCTGGGACCCACACGTCACAGCATGGAGCCAGCCCAGCCCAGCCTGATGGCACGTGGTTCCTGGCTGCAATGCCAGGACCCGCACATGGAGGCACAGAGCTGGTGTGGCCTGATGGCATGCAGTTCCCAGCTGCAATGTCCCTGGAGCCCTTCTTACCTGAATTTCCACTCTTGGACTGAGGGAGGGATGGGAAACAGCCACACAGTCACCAGGAAGAAGCCTCTGCTAGTCAGAAGCTTCTGGTCTCCAGAAGCATCTGGGGGCTGGGGATGGTACAGGGCAGGTCAGGCTGGGGTTGGGGTTGGTTGCTCCACAATCAGAGCCTGAGTTGCTGCTGCCTTTTGCAGCCAGCACCTGCCATCTGCTTTCAGACAGGCAGCCATGGGCCAGTAGTCATTTCTTTTAGAAGGGCCCCATGGACTAGATAGAGTGACTTGGTGGGCCAGATGTAGCCTGCAGCCGTATTTTGCCTGCCCCGATTTATTTCCTAAGAACTTAAGGGTAACTAGGACAATTGGGCTTGCCGCTGCCAAAACTCCACTCATCACCAAAATCTCTTTCTGATGTCTCAATTGAAGAGGAGTTTTCAAAGTTAGCTACACAAAAACACTATTGGGAAAATAATTTCTACATACAAACACAATTATATACACCATTTACAGGCACAGAAAGCTTTTGGTTTACAACCCAGTGATAATCAGGGATCCTGGTTTTCCCCAATTAAAACCCCCCCCACAAATTCTCTGCTTAAAAACCCCAAATCCATGATTACAATGAAAGGCTACTATATAATAATGTCATTGCAAATCCCGGGACGTCATTCTCCCCTTGTACTCGGCCTTAGTGAGGCCGCAGCTGGCGTACTGCGTCCAGTTTTGGGCTCCACAATTAAAAAAGGATGTGGAGAAGCTTGAGAGAGTCCAGAGAAGAGCCACACGCATGATCAGGTCAGGGAAGCAGACCCTATGATGACAGGCTGAGAGCCCTGGGGCTCTTTAGCATGGAAAAGCGCAGACTCAGGGGTGATCTGATGGCCACCTATAAGTTTATCAGGGGTGACCACCAGTATCTGGGGGAACGTTTGTTCACCAGAGCGCCCCAAGGGATGACGACTAGGTCGAATGGTCATAAACTACTACAAGACCGTTTCAGGCTGGACATAAGGAAGAATTTCTTTACTGTCCGAGCCCCCAAGGATTTCTTTCCTGCCCGAGCCCCCCAGGTCTGGAACAGCCTGCCACCGGAGGGGGTTCAAGCGCCTTCATTGAACACCTTCAAGAGCAAACTGGATGCTCATCTTGCTGGGATCCTATGAACCCGGCTGACTTCCTGCCCTTTGGGCAGGGGGCTGGACTCGATGATCTTCCGAGGTCCCTTCCAGCCCTGATGTCTATGAAATCTATAAAATATATAGGTATCAGTGGAACACAATGTTTTCTTGAAATATTTAAAATTTCGAAGCAATTCAGAAGCTTACCAGTGCCTCAATCACTATAATAAAATAAATTCTGAATACTTATACATTTTGG
>NW_005841867.1:4119738-4141397 GCF_000455745.1 Alligator sinensis | reverse complement strand
CCCCCCCAGCCCTGCCGGTGCCCCTCACTCTCCCTCCCCCCACAGCCCTGTTGGTACCCCTCACCCCCACCACAGCCCCGTGACCCTGCTCATGCCCCTCACCCTCCCCCACAGCCCCCTGGCACTGCTGGCATCTCTCATTCCCGCCTATAGCCCCGTGCCCTCCCAGCCCTACCCAAGGGGACCCCCAGCTGCCAGGGCTACAGGGCCAGGGACTCAGGTCCACAGCCCCCTGCTCCCCCCAGCAGCGCCCGAGCCCTGGCTGCCGCCCGCAGGAGGCAGCAGCTGCTGCAGCAGAGCGGAGCACAGAGCCTGGTTCCCCCCTGCTGCCAGCCCACTGTGAGGTTGGGGGGGGGCAGCTCCCCCCTGCTGTGCACATGCTCCTGGGCTGGGGCAAGGACCCATGCCCCCCAGATCTGTGCATGAGGTGGCAGCAGGGGCAGGCCACCTGCTGCGGGCTCAGGTTGCCTGCTCTGATGCCCTGCCCAGGGGCTTCCACTTCAACTTCTCCTCCTTAAGCACCATTCCTAGTTTTCCTATCCCTTTTCCCACTATCTCCCTGGCCAGACGAATAAAAGCGGCATGCCACAAAACAGGTTCTACCTGACACAGGCTGAACAGATGCAGATCTGAAGGAACGCAGAGAACCCTGTAGGGTAGTTGGCAGCCATTTAAGCACTGTCCTCAGTCAAGCTAACAAAAAGCTCTCTCGAACTCAAAGACAGCTGGGGTCTCTCAGCTGGCCAGCTGCTTCTACAGTGCCCAGTCCTGGACCACAGCCATATACACCAGTTGCTAAACAATGTGGGGATACATGGCAGCTCAGGAGGCTGCACAAAGAGGCAGCCACACACACAGCACAACCCCATCATGAAGCAATCTGCGATGCCTCAGTACTCAATTTTAAGTAGGTGGCTCTCAGGGATGAAGTTTCTGCACTATGATTAGGCACTAAGCTAGGCAAAACAGCACATGCCTGGCAGTGAGAAAGATTTAACCAACCCATGGCTGTGTAACATGCATATGTACAGCCACAGCCTGGTACACGGGCACTCATGTCTGGAGCACCCAGCACTACCCATACACTGAGCTGGTGGTACCACATGCCTTTATAAGGGGGTCGCATTAGTCCCTTTTGCCAATTGACAAGCTGCCTATGAGGTGCTGTTATCTGGGCAGCACCACAGAGAGGTGTTTGTTATGCCCAGGACCACTTGGGCTAGGGACAGACATTGCACATAAACCAGTTTAAGTGATAAGAAACTGGTTTAAACCTGTAACAGAACAGATGTGCAGTGCACGTAAACCAGTTTGAAAATGGCTGAAACAAGTTTGAGATAAACATGGTTGAATGTATTATCAGACTTAACTGATTTGGCTCAAACCGGTTTATGCAATGTCTGTCCCAGACCCCTTGCTGGTTTAAGATAAATCAGACACCCCCAGAACACTGGCATGCTCTCTGGGCTGGGCAGGGCTCTCTGCTTCACAACAGAGCTGGCCCCTCCCCTCTGTTCCCTGCCTGCAGCTCCAGAGACTTGCAGGCTGCTCCCCCCTCACCACTCCTTGTTAAGCAGAAATTCCCCCCTCCCCTCTGCCTCACTTAGGAGGTGTCTGTGTATTAGCTAGCAGACCACATGCTGACTATAGTCTGTGCTGAATCATAGTTTCATAGTTGGTAGGGTCGGAAGGGACCTAAGCAGATTATCTAGTCCGAGCCCCCTGCCATGGGCAGGAAAGGATGCTGGGGTCAAATGACCTCAGCTAGGTGGCTGTCTAGCCTCCTTTTCAAGACCCCCAGGGTAGGGGTGAGCACCACTTCCCTTGGAAGTTGGTTCCAGCTCCTAGCTGCCCTGACAGTAAAGTAGTGCCTCCTGATCAACAGGCAGAATCAACAGGTAGCTGGTAATGTCCCTCTGTTGTTTTCTTAATGGGGTGATAAACGCTGAGTTAGGGGTGATAAACACTGTCATCAATCCTGCTGGGCTAATCATAGGGTCCTGCCAAAGGCTGGCCGTGGCCCCCCCCAGCTTGGCCGTGTCCCCCCTCAGCTCAGTACTGTAGAAGGAAGGGAGGGCTGCTCTAGTGCTCCCCAGCCTGAACCACTGCAGGTATGTGCCTGCATTTCTGGGATGTCTGTCTGGTTACAATACTGATTTAGCCTAGCCCAGTTAGACTAACCTGCAAAGACTGAATCAGTTCAGGCTCAGGCTTTTTGAATGTCTGTCCCTAGCCTTAAAAAGAAACAGAGCACAGCTACCTCCCAGGGCCCACATGAATCATATTGGAGTGTATGTGGGAGTTGGCTGTTGGAGTGTGTGCTTTTGTGCAGGTGCATACATGTAAAAACGTTGGAACTTTTACAACCCCAGCTGGAAGTGCATAAGAGCATTAAGCGCACAGATTTCCTTTTGTTTCAGGGTGCTGGCAGCCAGCCAGTTTGAATCACTCCTCAGGACTTAGGTGTCCAATTCCTGCCTATGTCCAGTTATCAGCAACTGAGAAATAAACCTGACCTGAGTCATAAAACCAAATTTTGCTCTGATTTACTTTGGACCCTGGCTTCACAGAAGTTAGAAGGAATGTAAATCAGAGCAGAAGTTCATCCATCGAGCCTGCCCAAGACCCAAACAACACTGGGACTTGTGTAGTCTGGAATAAGCACTTCCAGTTCTATTTTGTGAACTGGAAAGAAGCCTTGGCTGAGCAAGCAAGATGTGTGCTGAGCTTGTTTCTGTTAGATGGCATTCTAGGAAATGATGCTAGAATAACATCTTGTTTAGGGGACAAGTTCAGTACAATTTTCCTGGTGTCATGGAATGAAGCTACATTTAAATAAGTTTAAGATTATGATCCCTAAAAGAGAGAAAAAGCAAGAAGATAAAGCAGTCTAACTCCTGTCACGAACAGAAGTATATCTCATGTCCAGTTCTCAGCCTCTGAGAGGCTGCAGTGACAGGACATACCAGCATTTTTCCATCTGGAGAAAGTGACAGTTCTAGAAAGGTGTCCTCACCACTACAGCACTGGGAAGCTGATTAGCAGAACTTTCATTTTCACCACAACTAAAACAGAGATTTAAAAATACCCATAATTCTCTTTCTTTAAAAGAAAAAGATAAAATTATGCTTGTGACTACTGCTGCATTGGAAGTTACTGGTGCCACATTCAAGTCTGCTGCGGCCTCCTTTCTTTGTTGTTTGTGGTTCCTTGATACAATCAGCTGAAATGGCTCTGTGGAGTCACTACAATTTGTCATGTCAGTGCATCTGAAAACAGTTGAACATACTATGTCACACACTGTTGAGTTATCAACTGATGCTTCCAAGATTAGGAACAGTGCTGATACAGAGGAATGCAGCAATCACTTGTGCAAGAAAAGCTTTCATAAAAAGGCACAAACTGCTGAAATAAAGTGTTAGCCTCTTGTCTGCCTCGTGTTTCAGAAATGTGTTTACCCAAACACAGTCAGTCTCTTCCAAATCTGTTTTCAACTCTATCAAAGGCTAGTTGCATGCATTGAGGAAAAAGCTCTCTTAAATAAGACAGCTCACAAACCACTCGGCCCAGTCCTAACACACCAGTGATCTTCACAAATAGCCATTTGTGAAGTAGTGTATTTTTAGCACTGACATGATGCTTTCTTAGCTTAATTCATCTGAGGAATTGAAAACACATTGCAAATAGTCAATAAGGCTTCACAGCAGCCTTGGGAGGTAGTTATTCTTGTTTATATAAAGGGGAAAAATAAATCTGGGAGAGGTTGCAACTTACCCAAGGATTTTTCAGAAAAGTGTAGCAGAGAAGAGAATAACAGGCAATTTCTTTAAACAACAGAACCTTCTCTTCGTTCCTAACACACAAACTGGAAAACAGATGTGACAATAAATGAGTATGTGCAACAGTAGCACCCCCACGGGCAGCTATGACATTCCCTACTGGCTAATATAATCCTGGCCCACACTCCAGCTCTTCAGAGTACCCCTGTGGCTACCTCACCTGCCGCCCCTTGATGTAATGGTTACAAACACCCCAGCTTTTCAGAGTCCCCCGGTGCCTCCCCCCCCTGCCGCACCTTGATGTAATGGTTACAGCACATAGTAAGGCTGCCCCAGTGTGTTAGTGTGACCCTGGTGATGCTATCTATAGTCTCACTTCAATTAGCCGGACCCTCGGTCCTTGTCACCAGACCCTCAGTCCATTAACAAACTTATTTCACTTATTCACCCTACTCATTCCATGCTGGCACTAAGCTTGTCCTCTGTGCACTGATTATGTCCCTACAAGCCGTAATAGCCTTAGGGCGCTGATCATGACCCGCTTGGCCCTAATCATGCCTTAAGGCTCTAATCATGGCCTCCAGCCTCCCCCATAGCCACAGCCATGCTTCATGGGGCTTACTTTGACTTCATTTACTGGGTCTTCTGGCCTCTCAACTTACTGAGCCTGCTGGCTCTCCTTTTCTCCTGAGCCCCTAGCCAACCTTTGGTTTCTGCCCCTTCCAGGTTTCAGCTCCGCTGGCCAAACTTTAAGGCCAAGGGTCCAGGGGCAGGCTAATTTTGGCCTCAGCCCTGCCTGGGCTTCACCCCCACTATCTAGGCCTCGTTGCCCTTAGCCTTGGCCCCGTCTTGGCTTCTGCCCCACTTTCTGGGCTTCAGCTGCCTTGGCCTCAACCCCTTTGCACCCCTGCCCAATGCAAGGCTCCAGATATGGAGTGCCCCAGGTCTGCTGTCCTCCTTTCTTCAAGTAACAGAGGCCTTGGCCCCCATGTGACAAGATTTTTAATAACACTTGAAATTGTCAGGCATTGAAGCGAAATGGATGAGGAAACATCAGTGTTAATTACTACTCATACTAGCTAGTTTCCTGGGAATGGAGGAGATAAATACCAGTTGAAATAAATTCAGAGATCAAGTGGTGATGATACAGAAAGCAGCAACATGCAAAAACAGTGATTCTCTCATTTTTTGTTTATTAATACTGGACTTAGAAATGAGCTGGGAATGAAAGAATGGTAATGAAGAGGGGAAGTCAAAATTACTGAGAACAGGCATATAAAGTGCAATTTGGACATACAAGAATTAGAAACAACTGATGAGTCAGTAATATGATGGTAAAAAATATAGATGCACTAACAATTTATCATGGGATAAAAGGGATTAAAGGGGTCACTGGTCACTTTCTGTGCTGTGGTAACTACCCTTAGGTAAGTGGAAGCTAAACCTTGGTAGACTAGGCCTCAGTATAGTATACTGTGGTTCAGCTTCATTTTCCACAAGCTATGAGCACACATGGGCATAGCAGGCAAACTGAGTTATGCTAAGGCTCTTAGCAAGAGTCCAGACCTTCCTGGAACTATGCAACAAAATTGAACAGAGTGTCTTCTATGGCACTGGGAGATGAGTGCTGCAATTGGTGCACTAAGAGAGCAAGGCACAACAGTTTCCTTATAAGGAATGTGCTTGACACAGTGCCAGGGGATTGGACAATTTGGGATGAGAAAGTTACAAAAGTAATGAACAAACAAAGGGAAGACGTGTTAGCACCTGGTGATTCTTGCAGGACAGACCCAGCTGCTGTGTGTCCCAGCTGGAACAGTGGGGAAGCCAGAAATTAACACCCAGCAGAAGACAGGAGGCCTGGTACCCCTGAAGGTCACTGCTGTAACATCTAAGGAGCCACTCGCCAGGTTGTATTATGGGGAGGAAACCTGTTATATTGTGTAGAAGTTACTTGAAGTTCCCTTGATACCAGATTGGATGAGTTTCCTTGTCAATCCTGGGGACAGTCTCTGGCAAAAAGAATCCTATTGGTAACACTGGCAGAGCAGCTGACGTGCAGTAAAACTCTGTCCCTTTTATCTCATGATAAGCTTTTTGTATGTCCATACCCTAAGACTTGGATATCCACATTTATGAAAGACACTGGCCAAATTCTAACAATCTGGATGTCTAAGATTATGATTCTAAAATAATATTTAGACACTTAAATAAAAGGATCTCATGGAGCAGCTCCTCAAGGAATCCATTTCTAAGCACTTGGAGGAGAAAAGGGTGATTAGGAACAGTCAGCATGGATTTACCAAGAGCAAGTCATGCCTGACCAACCTGATTGCCTTTTATGATGAAGTGACTGGCTCTGTGGATGCAGGGAGACTGGTGGATGTGTACCTTGATTTTAGCAAGGCTTTTAGTAAGATCTCCCGCAACATTCTCACAAGCAAGCCAAGGAAGTATGGGCTGGATGAATGGACTGTAAGGTAGATAGAAAACTGGATGGAGCATTGGGCTCAGAAAGTGGCTCAATGTCTAGTTGGCAACCGGCATCAAATGGAGTTCCCCAGGGGTCAGTCCTGGGGCCGGTTTTGTTCAATGTCTTCATCAATGGCCTGGAAGATGGCATAGAGTGCACCAGCAGCAAGTTTGCAGATGACACCAAGTTGGGAGGAGTAGTAGATACACTAGAGGGTAGGGCTAGGATTCAGAGTGACCTAGACAAATTGGAGGATTGGGTCAAAAAGAATCTATTGAGGTTCAGCAAGGACAAGTGCAAAGTCCTGCACTTGGGACAGAACAATCCCATGCACAAGTACAGGCTGGGGGGTGACTGGCTGGGGGGGCGCCCTTCCGTTAGACAGTTACTTTTCAAATCTGACTCTCACTGTATAACAGAAAGCTATTGTTTCTATATGTTGAATGTATAATAGTATAAATAAATGTAGTCAAAAGGTCAAGGGAAGTGATTATTCCCCTCTATTCAGCACTGATGAGGCTACATCTGGAGTACTGTGTTCAGTTTTGCCCCCCTCCCCTACAAAAAGGATATGGACAGATTGGAAAGAGTCCAGCAGAAGGTGACAAAAATGGTGAGGGGGTGGTGATAAGGAAAGACTGAGGGAACTGGGCTTAGTCTAGAGAAGAGGAGACTTAAAGCAGTCTTCAACTACCTGAAGGGAGGTTCAAAAGAGGATGGAGCTAGGTTGTTCTCAGTGGTGGCAGATGACAGAACAAGGAGCAATGGTCTCAAGTTGCAGCAAGGGAAGTTTAGATTAGATATTAGGAGAATTTTCTCACTGGGAGGGTAGTAAAACACTGGAACAGGTTACCCAGAAAGGTTGTGGAATCTCCATCCTGGGAGGTTTTCAAAACCCAGCTAGACAAAGCTTTGGCTGGGATGATCTAGCTGGGGCTGGTCCTGCTTTGAGTAGGGGGTTGGGCTAAGTGACCTCCTGAGGTCCCCTCCAACCCTAACTTCTATGATTCTAAGTGACCTGATTTTCTGAAGGAAGGAACATCTACAATTAGGAGTTATTATTGAAGCTGCAGGTATTCAGTCTCTAGAAGTAAATTGAAATTAATTTTTTCTCAGCCTTTCATTGGTTAATCCTGCTTGTGCTTTCAGTTACTTTTGTCTCCGTTATGAAAATGCAATAAAATTTGGGCAATTATGTCTCTTCACAGGTTTTTCAAACAGCATCTGATTAACACAAGGTTGCACAGATATTCAAATGACTCTAATTAAGAGTATTAGATGCAATTCTAAGGATAAGCTCAAATTAACAGCTGAACCACTTTTTAAAAAGTTTCACCAAGCATTCTGGGATAGGACTATGTGTTTCTCTTTGGCCTTGAACCATTTGAAACTAGTTGGTCTGAAGCCAACGGAGGTCTATAATTTAACACTACCGTTTTATATTTAGGCAAGTCATTAGAAGTGAAAAGTTATATAATTCCTCAGAGAAAGCAAAAGAAATATAGGACAAAATGATGCTCAAACACTTCAGTTAAATTAAATCAGTTTAACAGCAGGGTAGCCCTTAAGAATACTAGGAAAAATTTCTAGATACCACAGAAAGAAAAACTTCGTCTTTAACTTTATGTAATTAAAAACACATTAAACTGATGGGCCAGATTTTCAGAAGCTGCCTTTTAAATACCTGTACGCAGGTTTGAGTTCAATTATTGTCAGTGTGTATTTCAGCTCACTCTAATTTCAGGCACTATCACATCAACACAGAAACCAGAGACACCAGCACCAGCAAACAGGACAGCAAATAAGGAAATTTGAGTAGGGGAGTTCTCTGGGTTGTCTGCCTAGACACTTCGGGCACCTATACACATCATAGACCTCTGTTCTGATGTGTGCTAATTAGCATGCCTTGGAGCAGACTCGATTAATTGAATCTACTGCGAGTCTGCTGGAACATGCTAATTACTGTGCTCCAGCAGCCTCCACATCACATGTATTCAGTGTCCCTGCATTTCAAAATGGTGGCAGGGGTACGTTAACTAAAGCTTATCAAACAAGCTTTAGTTAAAGCACTTCCATGGCCATTTTGAAATGCAGGACACTGAAAACACATGACGCTGCAAGCGCTTTAATTAGAGTGGCTCTCAGAGACACTACAATTAAAGCACCACCCCCACCCACCCCCGAGCACGTGCATAGACACCCTTCTTATTTCTTAACTTACATTCACTGTAAGCTAGCTGAGTGGAAGTGGGTAAAGAAGGAAGAGGAAATTTTGCAGGAAGTACCAATGGAAGAGGAAGAAGGGGCTAGCAGAAGAATCAACAGGATGGCAGGAAGATGTTGTGATGCCAAAGCTTCTGCCACTGCCAACTCTTCCTCTGCCTGTATTTGTGTGGACTCTGTCCAGGAATGGACATTGACCACCAAGGCTTCCACCCAGGTTCTGATTTGGCTTACATGTCAAAGAATAATAGAAGCATAGAAAATGAGGGTTGGATGGGATCTCAGGAGGTCATCTAATACAACCGCCTGCTCAGAACAGGACCATCCCCAACTATATCATCCTGGCCAATGCTTTGTCTGCCCAGGTCTTAAAACCTCTAAGAATGGAAATTCCACAACCTCTCTGGGTAATCTGTTCCAGTACTTCACAGCCATCCTAGTGAAAAAGTACTCCTAATACTTCCTAATATGTTCCTAAAATATTTCCAAATATCCAGAGATTCTGGTTTTCTCTGTTTAAAAATCCCAACTTTTCTTATTAGAATCACAGATTCTCTGATTTATACCCCCCAAATCCATGTTTTTCCAAAATTAAAATGAAAACAATGTTATATTGATATATTTACAATTTCAAAGCAATTTGGAAGCCTACCAGTGCCTCAATCTCTATAACAAAATAAATTATAAATACCTATACATTTTGGTGTTTGATTTTGGTTTTTTTATCATGGAAAATCAGATCTCTGCCTGCCCCTTTCACTCACCAGGATGAGGGTCTAGCTGCAGCTGTCCGCCTCCACATTTTTATGGTGCTGAGCAGACCTGATATCCTGATGCCCTGCCCATGCCATTGCCCCTCACTCCCAACCCACAACCTCTGGGCCCTGCTGGTGCTCCTTACTCCCCACCCACAGCCCCCCACCCCATCCAGCCCTGCTGGAGGGAGCCTCCAGATGCCAGGGCTACAGGACCAGAGACCTGGGTCTGCAGCCCCCTGTCTCCCCAGCAGCACCTGATCTCTGACTGCAGAGCCCAGCTTCATTCCCCCTGCTCCCCACACAGGCAGCACAGCTGGAAGAGATCCTGTCGGGGTGGGCAGATCCAGGCTTCCTGCCCTGCTGTCCTCCCCACCGGTGCCTTCGCACCCCAGTGGGCAGGACCTGGCTCAGCAGGTCAAAGAGAGGCGAGGAGGCTTGGTGTCACCTCCGGCTGCTCTGCGCCGCCATGAAGAGGCACCCCTTGCCCACCTGGCAGGAGCAGGGGGCACAACTCCACGCCACCACCCCCGCTGCTGTCAGGTGGGCAAGTGGTACCTCTTCATGGTGGCACAGAGCTCCCAGAGATGGCACCAAGCCTCCTCGCCCCTCTCTGCCCTTCCCTGAGGCGCAGGGCTTCCAGCAGTGACACTGAGCCTCCCCAACCGACCCTGCTCTGCCCTGCTGCCACAAAGGCCCTGGGGGGAGGGCAGCAGGGCAGGGAGCCCCACACCCACAACAGGCAGCCTGTATCCTCCCCATGCAAAAAGCTAGGGGGCACATGCCCCCCAGATTTATGGGAGCTCCCCTGTCGGAGTGCACATGGGAATCTTAGGGCTCCCCTGTGAGAGTGCATGCAGTGGCAGGGAGCCAACCCCCCCTGCCGTCCCCTAAATGAACTGCCCACAGCTCTGCCCCACTCTTTGCCTGAGCTGTGCAAACCGCACATGGCTCTGAGCCCCAAGCCGCAAACACTACTCCATCTGGGAAACAGCCCCAGCCCCAGCCTTGCCCAACTCCCTCCCTCACTATGGAGGCCTCAACCCTCCCCCCCCCCCCCCCCCCCCCGCACTTACATGTGGAAGCTGCTCTCCAGGCTGCCTGGCAGTCATGTGCATGTGTACACACATACATGGCACCCCTTGCTTGACCACCTTCCTCCTGCACTCCCCAGCCCCTTGCAGGTTGGAACTATGCCAGCCTGCAAAGGGAAACCTGCCTTTTCCTGCTTTTTTTCTCCTTAAAATGAGAAAATCCAGGTTTTACCACATCTTTCCATGGCAAACATCTAACCATGATATCTTCCTGCTAATATCTAACCTAAACTTCTAGGTTAGGTCTAGTCTAGTTCCATCGTCTTTGGAACTCCACTTCAGGTAGTTGAAGGCTATTAAAACCCCTCTCGGTCTTCTCTTCTCCAGACTAAATAAGCCCAGTTGCCTCAGCCTGCCCTCATAAATTATATGCCCCAGCCCCCAAAAGATTTTCATTGCCCTCTGCTGGACTGTCTCCAATTTGTTCACTGTAGCACCTAGGTCCTTTTCTGCTGAGGCAGTCATCTCATCATAGAAGGCAATCAGGTTGGTCAGGCATAACTTGCTCTTGGTGACTCCATGCTGACTGTTCCTAATCACCTTCTTCTTCTTCAAGTGTTTAGAAATGGATTCCTCAAGGACCTGTTTTCCAGGAACTAAAGTGAGGCTGGCCAGCCCGTACCTCCCCACATCCTCCTCCATCTCTTTCTTAAAGATAGGCACTATATTTGTTCTTTTTTAATTGTCCAGGTTTTTCCCCCAATCATCATGAGTTTTCAAAGATAAAGACCAGTGGTTTTGCAATCACATCAGCCAGCTCCCTCAGCACTCTCAGGTGCATCGTGTCCAGCCCCATGGACTTGTACATGTCCAGCTTTTTAAATAGTCCCTAACCTGTTCTTTGCTGCTGTCAGCCTCTTGCATTCTTCCCAAACTGCACTACCAGGTGCAGTAACCTGTTGGCTGACCTTTCCTGTACAGACTGAGGTAATAAAGGCATTGAGTACTTCAGCTTTTTCTGCATCATCCATCACTCAGTTGCCTCCTCCATTCAGTAAAGGACCCACACTTTCCCTGATCTTCCTCTTGTTGTTGATGTACTTGTAGAAATCCTTCTTTTACCCTTCATATCCTTTGCTAGCTGCAACTCCAATTGTGCATTGGCCATCCTGATTTCATTCCTGTATGCCAAAGCAATACTCTTACACTTCTTCCTAGTTGTTTGTCCAAATTTCCCCTTCTGGTAATCTTCCTTTTTGTGTTTCAACTCACTGAATAATTCCCTACTACACAAAGCTGGTCTTATGCCATACTTGGTAGTCTTCCTGTGCATCAGGATGGTTCATTCTTGTGCCCTTAGTAAGGTTTCTTTAAAGTACAACCAACTCTCCTGTACTCCTTCCCCACTCAGACTGTTTTCCCAGGAGATCCTGCCCATCAGTTCCCTGAGTGTGTCAAAGTCTGCTTATCTGAAGTCCAGGGTCCTTACTCTGCTGCTTTACTCCCTTCTTTTCCCCAGGATCCTGAACTCAATCATCTCATGGTCACTGCTGCCCAAGGTGTCATGCACTTCTCTACATTCCCCACCAGCTCTTCCCTGTTTGTGAACAGCAGGTCAAAAAGAACACAGCCGCTAGTTGGCCTCTCAAGCACTTGCACTAGGAAGTAGTCCCCAACAATCTCGAAAAACTTCCATGATTGCCTGTGCATTGCTGTATTGACCTCCCAGCAGTTGTCAGAGTGACTAAAGTACCCCCTTGAGAATCAGGGCCTGTGATTGGGAAATTTCCTTAGCTGTTTGAAGACAGTTTCATCCACCTTATCCTCCTGGTCTGGTGGTCTATAGTACATACCCACAACAATATCTCCCTTGTTGCTCTCCCCTCTGACCCTAAGCCAGAAATTTTCAACAGGCCTGTTTCCAGTTTCATACTAGAGCTCTGAGCAATCATACAGCTCTTTTACATAAAGAGAAGCTCCTCCTCAGCTTCTCCCCCGCCTGTCCTTCCTAAACAGTTTGTACCCATCCATGACAATGCTGCAGTCATGCGAGCTCCCACCAAGTCTCTGTTATTCTGATCAAATAATAGTTCTGTTACCGTGCAAGGACCTCCAGTTCTTACTGCTTGCTTCCCAGGCTCCATGCATTTGTGTAAAGACACCTGAAGTAACTAGCTGATTACCATTCTTTCTCAGGAAAAATGAGAAGGTCTCTGCTGTTGCGGATAGATTGGAAAGAGCCCAGCACAGAACAATAAAATTTATTAGATGCCTGGGAAGCATGACTTATGAGGAAAGCACTAAAGTTATTTAGTCTGGAGATAAGAAAACTGAAGGGAGATTTGATAACAGCTTTCAAATACTGGAAGGGTGATTATAGGAAGGTAAGCAGCTTGCTACCACCCCCAAGAGGAGGTGCAAGGTGGTGGTGATGGGGGACTCCCTCCTGCAGGGCACTGAGGGACCCATCTGCCATCTGGACCCTCTAGCCCATGAGGTCTGCTGCCGCCCAGGGGCTTGCATCCAAGATGTAGCAGAGATGATCCCCAGGTTCGTCCGGCCCTCTGACTACTACCCCATGCTTCTCATCCATGTGGGAGCTAATGACATGGCCAGGAGTAATCCAGACCGGGTCACATGAGCAACTACAGGGCTCTGGGGGCTGAGCCCAAGGGGTTGGTAACCCAGGTAGTCTTTTCCTCCATGCTCCCTGTTGCAGAAGGGAAGGATGCATCAAGTAAGTGAACCAGGAACTCCAACGCAGGTACCACCAAGTAGGCTTCAGATTCCTTGACCACGGCGTGCACTTCAGGGAGAGAGGACTCCTGGGAAGAGATGGCATCCACCTCAGGAGGAAAGGTAAGTCTTGTTTGTGGCCAGGATGGCCAATCTTCTGGACGGGGCTTTAAACTAAGATTGCTGGGGGACAGGGATACACAAATTGAAACATGTCCAGGGACCAATATACAAGTAAGCCCAGTAGATAGGGACACTCAGAGAGCCACTCTTGCGGGAGCTGAGGGAAATAGTTCTCCATCAGCAGGACAGGAAGACAAGGGCCTCAATAGTAGGACTCAGGTGCCTTTATACTAACACCAAGAGCATAGGGAACAAGCAGAAGGAGCTAGTCTTCCTACTTTCCAGTGTGTATTATGATCTAGTAGGGATTATGGAGACCTGGTGGGACTCCACATGACTGGAGTGTAGCTATAGAGGGCTGCACCCTGCATAGAAGGGACTGGGTGGGGAAGAAAGGTGAAGGCGTTGCTTCCTGTGTGAAAGAGCAGTACATGTCCTTGGAGGCCGACACTGGCTCCAAAAATGGACAGCTTGAAACCCTCTGGGCCAAGCTGTGGGGGGCATGCAGCCAGAGAGACCTAACTATAGGTGTATACTACAGACCACCAAACCAGGGGGAAGAACTTGATCTGGAGTTCCCCTGAGAATTGACTGAGGCTGCATGTGCACATGACATGGTTGTCATGGGCTATTTTAATTATCCAGACATCTCCTGGGAGGAACACTCGGCTAACTTGGAATTGTCGCTATCCTTCCTGACCTGTGTTGAGGAGCAATTCCTGACTCAGGAGGTGCATGGGCCAACCAGAGGTGATGCTCTGCTAGACTTGGTCCTGGCCAAAGGAGGTGACCTAGTGACTGACTTAAATATAGAGGGAAGTCTGGGTGACATCGACCATGAAACCATCATGTTCAGTGTACAACATAAGGCAGACAGATTGGATAGAAGGATTGAAGTCTTGGACTTCAAAAATGCAAATTTCAACAAGCTTAGGTCACTAGGAGGCAAGTGCTGTGGGACTAGGGACTGAAGATGAAAGGTGTGCATGAAGAGTGGTTGTTCCTTAAGGACACAATCCTTGAAGCACAAACAAAGTCCAATCCCATGCGGAGAAAAGGTAACCGAAGGGTTGGGAAGCCCTCTTGGCTAAACATTGTTTATAAGCCCGATCTTCTTAAGAAAGAAGGGGCTTATAAACAATGGAAGCTTAGGGCGGGCCCCAAAGAGGACTATTTCATGACAGACCACATTTGCAGGGAACAGATAAGACAGGCTAAAGCAGTGACCAAACTTAGATTAGCAACAGGAATCAAGGACAACAAGAACTCCTTAAGGAAAACAAATGAGAATGCGAGGCCATTGCTCAACAATTTAGGAGAGTTGGTTACTGGCACCCAGGAGAAAGCTGAACTCCTGAATGACTATTTCACCTCAGTCTTTCACCAGACCAAGGGAAAAACCATGGCAGGTAGCGTAGATGAGCACAGTAGTATTAATTGCCTTCCTACTATTGCCATAGAATTGGTGTATGACCAATTAATAAATTTAGACATATACAAGTCAGCAGGACTGGATGATCTTCATCCGAGAGTGCTGAAGGAGCTGGCCGAAGTCACCGTGGAACCCCTAGCAAAACTCCTCCACAACTCATGGTGCTCTGGAAGAAGTCCCTGAGGACTGGAAGAGGGCCAATGTTGTACCCATCAACAAGAAGGGCAGGAGGGTGGAGCCAGGTAACTATAGGCCAGTCAGCCTAACTTCCATCCTAGGGAAAATCCTAGGAAAGTTCATCAAGGAGTCTATCTGCGATAAGCCTGAAGAAGGTAAGATTCTGAATGACAGCCAGCATGGCTTCCTTGCGGGCTGCTCTTGCCTTACCAAACTCATCTCCTTCTATGACCAGGTAACTCGCCACCTGGACACAAGAGAACAGATTGACATTGTATACCTAGACTTGCAAACGTCCTCTGATCTAGTATCCCCCGATGTCCTCGCAAGAAAATTGGAGGATTGTGGGCTTAACTCCAAGGCAGCAAGGTGGCTGAGAAACTGGCTGCAAGATAGGACCCAGAGAGTCGTAGTGAATGTATGTCATCCTGAAGAGAAGTGGGCAGCGGTGTCCCACAGGGGTTGATGCCCGGTCCAGTACTTTTCAACATCTTTATTAACGATTTGCATGTGGGGATGAAGAGCTCACTGGCCATGTTCACAGTCAACACCAAGTTATAGGGAAGCATGGTCACGCTTGAAGATAGGCTACAGATACAAGTGGACCTAGACAGGCTGGCAAGTTGGGCGGATCAGAACCTAATGAAGTTCAACGTCAAGAAATGTAAAGTGCTCTACCTCGGGACGAGTAACCCCCAACACACCTGCAGGCTTGGCGGCACCACACTTGAAAATAGGCTACAGTTACAGGCAGACCTAGACAGGCTAGCAAGTTGGGCAGATCAGAATCTGATGAAGTTCAACATTGAGAAATGTAGTGCTCCACCTCAAGACAAGCAACCCCCAACACACCTACGTGCTCGGTGGCACCAAGCTGACTAGCACTATGAATGAAAGGGACCTGGGGGTAGTAATAAACTACAGTATGAATATGAGCCGGCAGCATGATGCTGTAGCCAGTAGGCCAAATAATACTCAGACATGCATCAATTGATGCATCTCCAGCAAAACCAAGGAGGTGATTCTTCCGCTCTACTCAGCACTGGTGAGACCGCAGCTGGAGTACTGCATCCAGTTCGTGGCACCACACTTTAACAAGGACGTGGACAAATTTAAGAGAGTCCAAAGAAGAGCCACCCGTATGACCAGAGTCTTAAAAGGCAAGCCATATGAGGAAAGGCTGAGGGATCTGGGACTCTTCAGCCTGAGGAAAAAAAGGCTGAGAGGGGGTCCCTGGTAGCAGCTTACCGCTACACTAAGGGAGTACATCAAGGGCTCGGTGAGCAACTGTTCACCAGGGCACCCTCAGGGAAAACTAGGAGTAATGGCCACAAACTCCTGAAAGATCGATTCAGGCTCAACATTAGGAAAAACTTCTTCACAGTCAGGGTGTCCAGACTGGAATAACCTCCCTCCAGAGGTGGTGCAATCACCTACCCTTCACCTACCCTGGACATCTTCAAGAGGAGACTAGACAGTCACCTTGCTGCAGTCACCTGACCCCCAGTTATCTTTCCTGCCTGGTACATCCAGGGGCTGGACCCGATGATCTTCCAAGGTCCCTTCTGGCCTTACAATCTATGAATCTATAGAGAGGATGGAGATGGGCTTTTCTCTGTGGCCGTAGGGGACAGAACTAGGAGCAATGGCCTCACACTGCAGAAGAGGAAATTTAGGTTGGAGATTAGAAGGAACTTTCTGACTGTGAAGGTGGTCAAGCATTAGCATAGGCTACCTAGGGGAGTTGTGGAATCTCCACCCCTGGGAATTTTAAGAGCAGGTTGGACAGACACTTGACTGGGATGGTTTAGTCCAGGATGATCCTGCCTTGAGTAGGGGGCTGGACCTTGTGATGTCCCTTCTAGCCATACTTTCCTATGATTTTATTCAACAGGCATATAAAAACCCAGAACATCTGGACCTCATAGGATCTTTTTGTGTAGATGTTTTTCCAATCATGTTACCAGCATAGCTTAGTTGAAGAATTTTCAAGCAATTTGGCTTTAATTTCAATGCTAGTAGGTTAAAATTTTCAAAAGAGGCAAGTGTTTTTTTTGGATATCACATTTTTTGCCACTCAATTTGAGAGACTTGGGGAGAGGCCTAGTCTTCAGAAAGTTGTGCAGCATCTGAAGGTCAAATCTTTCAAGGGTTTTAATTTGAACAACTACACCTAAAATCATTGATCCTGTTTGAGCGTTTAGGCTGCAATTTCTAATACGTTCAATATTCAAGAGGGAATTAGAGAAAGCTCTAATTTCAATTGCAAGCTCCAAAGGATCTTGAAGTTTGCAAAAGCACCTAAATAAAGTTGGAGTTTAACAGCAGTTGTTACACATGCGATTAATCTGTTCCTCGTGTTTTAAATAATAAACCCAGCCACATATTTAAGGAATTAAATGGTGCCACAAAAAGGGAAATCAGCCTCAGCAATATTACACAAAAAGTATGGCTGGTTTCCAATATGCCTTATATTGAAGGTGCAGCAGGGTTAGGACTGCACTGGGGTCTACAACAGGCCCCACTGCAGTCTCCACTGCCAACACTCAATTGATTATCAGCTGGATCTGGAACGATACACACATCAACTGAACTGGCCCTGGTATGGTCCCTGCTAGCTGATGATCAGCTGATTATTGGCTAGCTCTGGGAACTACACTCAGGCTGGTTCCAGCCCTGGTGTGGTCTCAATTGATCTGAGGTTCAGCTTATTGTCAGCCAACTCTGGGGACCACCCCAGGGCAGATTTGAGCCCCAGTGTGGTTCTCAGCCAGCCAATAATCAGCTGATTGCTGGCCATCCAGCATTAACTTGCCAGTGCAGAGGAAGGGCATGTGTAGCATGGCAGAAAGCACAATGGTTGAGATTGGGGGATCAGATACCACCATGCTGTTAAATGTTACCAGCCCAAGTCTCACTGTCAGAAAGGTCTTAGGGCTACATTTTCAAAGCTATTTAGATACTGAGAATACAAACGGATGCCTAGTGGGATTGTTGAAAGTGCCAAGGGGCCTAATTTTCATGGAAATCAATGCAAGTTAAGCACCTAAGCATTTTTAAATTCCCACTAGGCATCTTACCCTATGTTTAGGCACAAAGATATTTTGAATGCTAGGGACTTAGGTGCCTAGTCATGTAGACAGGTGCCAAGTGGGAATTACATTGAGTTAGGCACCTAATTCTGCTTAAAAGACAATGGAATTATGAACAACAAACAGTGTGGGTATCTACGAAAGAAATAGTCAAATGAACTGGATTCTTTTACTGACTAAATTACAAAGCAGATTAACAGAAGGCAATGAGTATGGTAACTAAACTTTTTTTGCAAAGTTTAAACAGAGTTGACTAAAACTAGGAAAAGGACTACAAACAAAGATAATCCATAAACAGCAATATAATGGGCTGCAAGATGCCTGTCAGGATGCCACAGGGTATTATGTGAAGCTGATTTACTATAATCTTCATGAATGATCTGGTAGCAAAGAGACATCAGACCTAAAATGTATTGCTAATTCTACATATTATTGTGATTCTATTTTCTATATGCAAAGGGATTTAAGGTAGGTAAATCTCATTTGCTTTAATGGAAAATGCACAAAGAAACCCTTACTCAGAGATAAGTGCACTATACTGCACACACATTTGTAAGATTAGGGCCCTATCATGGTTTAAATTGCTGTGTTTTTCCTGTCATTGAAAGACATTTTAGCTCCTTTAAATGGACAATCCCTGCAAATATAGAGGATTTGAAAAGACATAACAAAATGCAGTAGGTAGTATCAGTAATGACCTGGGGTGGCAGAAAAGAGTCAGTATTAGCCCCACAGGAATCTACACAAATTGAGCTACCCGAGGGCATCTCCTGTTCTATTAGCTGAAAAGTAGAAAAGTATGACCAGCCACATCAAAACTGCAGAGAAGTAATGGTGTTCTGATGTCTTCCTCATGTAGTATAGCAAGAGATCTAAATACTTTAAGTTTTCAGCTTGAAATCATTTTGACCTGTGTTCAGTAGAATATTCATCATTAGTAGCAGTGTATTCTAAATGCTCTATTTTATTGTATTTTATTTTTAAAAGCTCAAATCAAAGGCATCAGAAGTTGTATTTACGTTGCTTTCATCTCACCATGGATTATGTAATGCTGTCTATATGATTTTGGATATGGTTTAGTCAAAGAAACCGAGGGATGCATATTTAAGGAAAAGGGAGTAGGCAAAACTGCTAAGGATCAGGGGCCCCAACAGGCAGCCCAATCTGGGCTAATTGCCAAATTGCTCACACTTGCCTGGGGGGCTCTGATTGGCAGCCATACCCCAACTAATGATCCAGCTGGCCATTCTTAAGGTCTTCTGATTTGCTGCTTGGGGGAACTGCTCCCCCTTTAGTTCCACCTGTGACACCAGGCTGCAAGCCAGCTGACTGCCCTCTTGAAGGTCTGCTCTGGTGTGCCACTCTGATCCCATACTCCTGGTTCTCTGACTCCTGATCCTGCATGTCTCTTTCTGGACACTGGCAACTTAGTTTCTGACTCCTGGTTCACCCTGATTGTGGTTCTGACTCCTCTGCTTCTGGCTCTGCCACTGGGCATACCCCGACTTGCTTCTGGCTCCTGATTCCAGTTCTGACTCCTGATGTACCCCAGCTACAGCTCTGTCTCCTAACTCATCCTGACTTCGGTACTGGCTTCTGACTCCTGAACGTTAACACTTAGTCAGTGATTTGAACTGTGCCTCTCAATTTCCTTTTGGATCTGGTTACTTGGTCCCTGATTCCTGACCCAGCCTGTCATTTGACTCCTGCCCTATCCCAGGGACCTAACCTTTGGGTCAGACCACCTATAACCTGCTCTGGTCCTTACACCAAGTAGCTTTTGCTGTTCTGCTACTAGGGCAAAAACAATGGCCACTCCCAAACACAGACAGAAGGGACTATTTTGGGGGTGGACATCCAAAGTGTTGTCTGCCTGTAACGGGAAAGTCAACCCTTTAATAGTGAAGGCATCTCACAGGAAGGGGTCATTAGCTAGAAGCATTCCAGTTCCTCCAGGAAGGAGAGAAATGTCTAAACTCATGACCAGGGATCTTAGTTTTCTCTGTTAAAAAATCCAAACATTTCTGACAAAAAAATCCAAAAGTCTCTGAATAAAAAGCCCAAAATCTGTATTTTTCCATGATTAAAATGAAATGCCACTATACATATAGGCATCAGTCAAACACAATATTTTATTGATATAGTTACAATTTTAAAGCAGTTTGGAAGCCTACCAGTGCCTCAACCATTATAATAAAATTAACTCTGAATACCTATATATTTTGGCATTCGATTTTGGTTTTTTATCATAGAAAATCAGAGCTCCTCCCGTTCACTCACCAGGACACGGGTCCAGTTGCAGCTGTCCCCCTTGCTGCTTTGTGGTGCTGAGCAGTCCTGATATGCCAGTGTCCCTCACTCCCAAGCCACAGCTCTCCCAGCCCTGCCAGTACCCTTCATTCCTGACCTGTAGCCCCTGCCTACCCCCACTCACTCCCTCCTAGCAGCAGCTCCCCTTCTGCATCAGGATGCAGGTCCCCCCTCCCCATTGCTGCTTTGTGGTGCTAAGCAGCCCTGATATGCCGGTGCCCTTCACTCCCAAGCCACAGCCTCCCCAGCCCAGCCAGTGCCCCTCACTCCCAACCCGCAGGCCCCCCACACCACCCCAATTCCTCCTGATAGGCAGAGATCCCATGTTCCCTCTCTAGTTTAGGTCTTAGGACCTTGCACTGGCTCCACCAGCAGCACCCTTGGGGCTGGGCTGGGGATAGGGGCTGTTTGCCCCAGGGAAGCACCACAGAGATGGGGGAACCCAGGCATTCGGGGCCTCAGTAAGGTCCTAAGACTCTAAGCCATCAGCCTCCATTTCCTTCCCGGACACAGGTGAGAACCCAGGTGTCCTGGCTCCCACCCTAACCCCTGGCCTCCATCCCCATCCCCAAGTGAGCGTGGAACCCAGGTGACTGGGCTCCCAGCTTATCCCCAGGCCTAACTCCCCTTACAGAGGGCAAAGGAAATGCAAGTATCCGGGGTCTTTCCTGGGGTGATGGGGTTGTTTGGGGTGCAGCAGAGGGAGGACTCAGGTGTCTGGGCTCCCAGCGCTCCCCTGCTCTGATCCCCACCAGCCCCTGCACTGCTCCCAAAATGGGCAAGGAACCCAGGCTGCCTGGGTGTGTTCTGTTGCTGGGGTTGATCTCATTTGATTCATCACTGATTTAATGAAATGGGATTCCAGCCCCATGCCACATCTCCTGGGACTGATGTCTGGAAGGTGGGACAGTCCCAGCCCCTCGCCTCCCCCAACACCCCGCCCTCCAGTTGCATCATGTTCCCACACTGATTCTGACACTTGCTGGTGCCCCTCACTCCTGACCCACAGCCCCCTGCCCCCCTAACCTTGCCGGAGGGGGTCCCCAGCTGCCTCCCCCACCCCCAGGCCCTACTTACCTCAAAGGCTGCAGGAGGCAATGTGAGTCTGAGTCAGCCCTTGCTGGTCTCAGATTCTCAAGCCCTGCCCCAGGCCCTCCCCCAACAGGGCTTAGGGTTTCATGCCCTTTTTGCAAGTAGCTCATTGAAGGCTGGAAGTCTGCCAGCCTGCAGAGAGCTGTCTGCAAAAAGGGAAACCCACAATTTCCTGCTTCAAAGGGTAAAAAACCACATTTTTCCTCTTTAAAGGGAAAAATCCACATTTTTCTCCTTTAAGGGAAAATCCACACTTTTCCACGGGAAACAGAAAACCCAGATCCCTGCTTATGAGCAATTAGGTCAATGCTGATGAGGAAGATGGTGGTTTGGAGGTACAGAGGGGCTGCCTATGAGAACTGTGATCTTTGAATTATCCCAGGCTTTGATGGAGTCCAGGTCCCGAGAAGTCAGGGGTGGCAGGATCAGCAGG
>NW_005841867.1:4104168-4119707 GCF_000455745.1 Alligator sinensis | reverse complement strand
AGACTGGTATCTGAAAATCTGGACAGGCCTCTCTTTCCTTTTCTTTGTTCTTGTGACAAGGTCTTTAGCAAAATTCACAGATTTATTGGAATCTGACAGGCCACACTGTGAACACTTCTACTATGGCCTCAAACTTGTGACCTTTGGGTTATGAAGTGCACACCTTAGTGTCCACACCAACCCAGTCCCAGGCAGAGTTTGTGAAGGGCTAGGTTATAGTCATATGAGAGGGTAAGAAACTTTTACTAATATCTTTGCCCTATCTTTAAACTATATGGTCAGTTTTTCTTGCATCTTTCTTTTCTCCTATGAAAGAAATCCTTTTGTTGGTTTGTTACCTTACTGATTGTCTATGGTAAAATGTGATGTTGGAGTGAATGATCCAGGCTCCCCTATTCTACAGAAAGGGAGACCTAAAATTCTTTCACAACCCAAGGGAAAAACTACCTGAAGCTAGCAGAGATTTTCCTGCTGCAGTTATGACGCCCAGCATAAGGGCAGTGGAGCTGCGGCTTGAAGAATTTATGCTAGGACAAACCTCGGTCTGTTCCTTGGGACAAGCAGCAAGATACGGGAAGAAACTCTAGGATCGAGCACCCTGCAGACTGGCTTGTGACTAAGAGCAGTTCAAAAAATGCATCAATGTGCATGGTAATTATGGAGTATTCAGACAACATGGGCTATATTCTACATCTCACATCTAGGTGCAAGGAATGACCCATAAGTCCCTTCCCAACTGTCTACAAGTGCTTTGGTCAGTTCACTAGAATTGTGTCAGAACTGAACTGAATTTGAGCCAACTGCCCCTTATCCAAGTAAAAAAACCTGCAGATTACTTAGGCAGTCAACTGACAGTACACAACAGCTCAACTGGCAAAAGGATGAATAGCTGTATATCACCGCTGGTATCTCAGCCCTCTATATCTCTTTTGAATATCTCAGTACCCTCACAGAGAAGTTGAATATTGGGGCATTTCATAAAGGGAACTCTTGGGCCATGACAAGCAAGTGTTGATCACCAGCTTTTAAAGCCTTCCATAAAGGAGAGGGTGTCTATTCACCACAACCAAGTATAACAACGTAGCCATTGATACCCAGCTGTAAAATAATATAAAAGCTTGCCAGTAGATTCATAGCAGCAAGAACCAGTTTCTTCGCCCATTGTTCAGGGGTGATTACTATGACACAAAATGGTCTTAATCCAGAGGGAAAACTATTTAAAAAATATCACACTGCACTTGGAATGCTCTGCTATTTCTAGAGATTGCCAGATAGTCTCTAATCTTTGCCTGTGGTGAAAGGTTATCATGTTAACAGGTTCTTAATAACTCATCAGCCTCCTTTTTTTAAAGCAGCAGCCTTCCCATAACACATACAGGCTTGGATCTTCAAGGATCCATTCTATTCTATCCACAATCTGTGTACAGTTCTGTGTTAGTTTATTGGGAATTTTTTCAAACCAAAATACCTTATCAAAAGTGCTAGGCCATCTGAGGAGAAGGGATGAACGAAAGGGGGCCGAGAGTGAGCTGGGTCCAGAGATGGAGGTCATGATTGATCACAAAATGAATATGGGCCACCAGTGTGATGCCACAGCTGGTAAAGCAAACCAAACTCTGGCTTGTATCTACAGATGCATCTCAAACAAGACCCAGGAAGTCATCCTCCCACTTTACTCAGCCCTGGTGAGGCCGCAGCTGGAATACTGTGTCCAATTCTGGGCTCCACACTTTAGAAAGGATGTGGAGAAGCTTGAGAGAGTCCAGAGAGCCATGTGCATGATTAGAGACAAGAGAGCAGGCCTTATGAGGAGAGACTGAGAGCCATAGGACTCTTCAGCCTGGAGAAGTATAGGCTCAGTGGGGATCTGGTGACTGCCTATAAGGATATAAGGGGTGTGCATCAGAAGCTGGAAGAAAGTCTGTTCACCAGAGCACCCCAAGGGAAGACAAGGTCTAATGGCCACAAACTCCAGGAATACCATTTTAGGTTGAACTTAAGAAAAAAATTCTTTACTGTCCTTGTTCCCAGAGCCTGGAATAGATTCCCTCCAGAAGTGGTGCAAGCATCTACTCTGGACATTTTCAAGAAATACTTGGATGCTTATCTTGTTGAGATGATTTGACCCCAGCTGACTTCCTGCCCCTTGGGCAGGGGGCTGAACCCGATGATCTTGCGAGCTCGCGTCCAGCCCTAATGTCTATGAAATCTATGAAAGGAACCCCAACAAGCACAGCTATGCTGGTATGAAAGTGCTTTATACCGGTATAGTTTATACTCCTTCAATCTGGGGCAATAGCTATATTTTCATCAAGCACTTTGCAGTTACTTTGAAATAACTCGATTCCATACTAGAGGCTGTAACTAGTATTGCTTGGGTGCAAAAAGAAATAGAGTTGGGTTTTTAAATGGATGTTTAGGTGCCTAAAAACATGGATGAGCACCCTGCGGGAGTGTTTTAATGGCACTGCAGCACCACAAAGTGCTGCTCTACACTTTCTGGTACTTAAATACCTCTCAAAATCTGGCACTAATGCTTGATACCCTTATATTCCTTTTCAACTCCTAAGATGTAATGGCATTCCTAGTCAAAAATCATTACTCATATTCTTAAAAAATATGTTGGAAGGATTCATTGTTTTGTATGCAGTATTTGAATCAAGAGTCTCCTTAAGTGTTTTGTTAACAGGACTTTCTATTTTGCAACTGTCATCCAATATTTAAGCAACGCGATTGTTTCAGAGCTGAGTGCCTAACAACACAGGTGAAAAATAAGTATAATGTAATGGTAGTTATGTTTTTTTAATAATATTTAAAAGCATAGGCTATGTAGCATTGACCCCTAGAGTAGGTTTGGGGGTCTGAGCATTTCTTTTGACAGTTCTTTTGACAGCAAAATGAGTCCTTCAATACAGCAAATACACATGATTAGTGGCCTCCATGAAACACCCTACGAGGGGAGGTTGAGGGATCTGGATCTCTTCAGCCTTCACAAGAGATGTCTGAGGGGAGACCTTGTAGCCACCTATAAGTTTATCAAGGAAGAACAACAGGGAATTGGAGATGCGCTTTTTACCAGAGCACCCCTAGGAGTAACTAGGAATAATGGATGAGTAGATTCAGGTTAGACATTAGGAAAAACATTTTTACAGTAAGGGTGGCCAGAATCTGGAATGGGCTTCCAAGAGAAGTGGTACTATCACCTAACTTGGAGGTCTTCAAGAGGAGGCTTGATAGACACCTGGCTGGGGTCATCTGACCTCAGTCCTCTTTCCTGCCGGGGCAGGGGATCAGACATAATGATCCTTTGTGGTCCCTTCCGACTCTACAATCTATGAATCTAAAGCAAACTTGACTACAATTTCCAATTATGAATATTGCTGGTAAATAAAAAAATAAGACAATATATATCTAGATATACTTTAATCATCCAAGCAGAAATAAGCATCTTTACACCTTAAAATCTTAAGAATTGCTAATAGGTAGGGAGATCTTACTCAAATTTGGAAACTAAGTTCTAAGAGGTGTTAGATCTTCATTACATCTGCAGATGGGAACCTCAGCAATGAATACCAGAGGAATACATCTTGGAGCATTGAGCTCCCTTTTTTCTATCTCCTTCCTCAATCAAAGGCTTAATCATTACTTAATAGAAACTTTGACACATTTGGTCATAAGAAGATGCCACTGTTATCCTATTAGTAAAGACAGTATATGCTGACACTTTATCAAGATTAGATGCCCTAAAACTGGCTAGTCTTGCAAGATATTTCTCTTGGCTGTGACTCAGTTCCTTTTACACTACTTTCCTTAGTCTCACTTATGCTAACATGGCTTAACTTGAACTTAACATAGCTGAAAGCCTAATAAAGCTATTAGAATGAAAGCTAAAACAATTCTAGCTCAACACAAAGGTCTACAGTAGAAACTAATACACTCAAAGAATAAATAACTCTAAAAACCACTATAAATTTCTATATTACTTCAAATATACCTTGAAGACTGCTTTTTAAGCGTATGGACTTGCTTGTTCTAGGAACACACTTTCCATTGACTTTGGTAAGAGGAATATATGGTAGCTAAATCCTTCAACTTGGACAATTTGATGTTTCCCCAACAGTAACAACAAGATAATGCCAATTATGATGACAGACCGTCTTACCACTAATGGCAAATCAAGAATGTAACAGGTTTGTAAAGCTAAAGCCACTACAAAAGTTATATTATTTGACTCATAACCCTTTATAGTTCCCTTAATAACTGTCAGTGCTGTAAATAGATTTGAAACCAATTCGGATGGTATGATCCTAACACTTAGTATATTCAATACTATATTATATAAATCAAAATTATAGAAGTATCTGTTCCCAGTCCATAATTAAGACTGTGTTAAGATGTTGTGTTGAAGGAAGGACTAAAATTTGTATTCCCTAAATCTACAGCTTGATTTTTTTTAACTGAAAACTTTGAGAACACTTGTTATTTTTTTCTATGTATATTTTTCTGCACAAAACTATTTGCCAACATTTGCAAAGAAAACACTTACAAATGCTCCCTTTTCATGATTTTTTCCATGCATTTCCCTCACTTGTATATTGGGCTAAACAGCTACAATCCCACAAACTTTAGGCTTTCATAGTCAGATATCTTGGAAATAGATGATTTCTGACTTTTTGAAATTAAAGTCTTTCTCCCCATTCAGGACAACCAGGTTCAGATAAACCAAAAGTAGCTGATAGAACTGTCAGGTACAGCTCTCTACTGCTGCTGGTTGATTATGAACTCACTAGTCCATTTATCCCAAACACTACAGGAAACCAGGCTGGACAGCAGTTGAAATGAAAGTTGGAATAGCTGGCGCACTGACTAGGGTTTGGGACATGCAGGGTTTTGTAGTGCTTTGGAAAGACAGGTTACCTACACCCACCACCTCAGCCTTGTCCACCATGGGCCTGTCACTAGTCCAAGTTACTACAACCTTTTCAGGCACTGTGCTGCTCAGGAGTAGATCCTGGGTGGGGTGCAGTGGTACACTTGCACCCCTTACTTTGATTCCTTCTCCACCCAAAGTTTAAAACCAATTGCCTGTGAAAGGCAGTGGCATTTCTATTCAGGCAGTTCTGAGAGAGGCAAGTGACTTCATGTCTCATTATCATCTCCCTGATTCTTTCTAATCTCTCTCCACTCCACTCTACCTTTTTCATGGTCTTGAGGTTCCACTATCTTTTCTTCTGCAATGTTGCTGTCTCTTAACCACTCCTGGCAATGTCTCTCTCTTTCACAGCGCTGCAGACTGGTTTTAGCTATAGTTAAAAACCTTAACTCACTTGTGGTAACATTCACTCAGATGTAGAAATGATTGAATGAAGTACTGGAGGCACTGTCAAGATGCTCAGGAAGGCTACATTTTGTTTTATGAATCTGAATAAGAGATGTACATTTAGCCAAAATGACTATACAACTAGCAACACAATATCTTTTTGACTATTTTGACTATTTTTTGTCTAGTTGTGGTTTTTTTAATGTTATATATAATCTAGCAAACTAGTGCACATTACAATAGTTATATTTGTTTTTTGCTTTGATATTAAATTGAATAGCACAGTGCTAGCCCCTTAGCATATTAGTAAAGTTTCTAATATCTCTTTAACTGGAGAAAAAATGTGTTGTGTTATATGTGATGGTTTGCACATCACCTGCACCCCCACTTTTCAAAATCCTAGATCCACCCATGGCTGCTACATGCTCCAGTCCCATTCCTAACACAGCTCGTAGCTTTAACCAGGACACAACCCTACACTTCACTTAGTCCCTGTACAAAAGCAATTTTCCTATGTCCAAATACTTGGCTTTTGAGTGCCTTTACAGCTGGTAGAGGTCAGAGAAGGGGCAAGGCCATACACATAGCTGGGATGTATGGGAAGCCTAGGGTCTGCATCAACTCAAGTGAAAGAGGGAGAGTTGCAGACACCCACCTCTTTTCCCTTGCAAATTTTGTCTAGTCTCATGATAGAGTCCTGAAACCCTAGTGTAAAAAGTCTACAACATTATAAACTATTCCATATAAAATATTCCTTCCAGTAATGATCTTCCAACATAATGCACAAATGTATCAAATGGAAATCTGCACCATACACACAAAATTCCTTTAGCACCAGTTCAACATCCATTTCTAACCTCTTCATATGACAAGGGAAGCTGAGGCATATTTATTGTGCATGAAGTAACATGGAGGGGGAAAAAAAAAAATCTTGGTTCTAGGCCAAAATGATTGGGTGATGAATTCATTCAGGATTTTGTGGTTTTGTACAATGAACAGGATGTACCGAGCTATTAAGCTGGGAAGGAAGCATTTTAAAAATTGTAGTTCCCAGAGACCATGGAAATGGTAGGCCTGTCAGCAAGACTTACTGGGAAAGGAGGCAGAACTGCAAGTTGGCTCCTGGTTCAGAACACTAATTTGTCCAGACAAGACCTGTGTTATAGTGGATGAAGAGGCTAAAGAATCTAGTGGAAGAATGAAGTATTTTGGAAAAGGATGATTTGTGAGCCACTGTTCAACAGGATAGACTTGGGCATGCTAGAAAAGTGATTCACTTTGTTTTAGTGAAATAGTGTTAACCAGTAAACTGCACAATACTTGTAATGTGGAGAGGGGGCCTATAAGTCATGTGAACTGAGAAGTTTCTTTGGGACTGGTTGCAAATACTGGGACTGCTGTGGCATCAAGGCAGTGGATTTTGAAATAAGCCCTGAGGAACACAGGCCAAGCTGCCATTAGACACAGAGCTAATTAGACAGGTAGACTTGGTAACAGGAACCTGTTCATCCTACCAATCATGGGAACAGAACTCCCGCTTTGCAAACAGGATTACACCAAAGAATAAAATTGATTCAGGTCACTTTTTCTTCAGAAAAGAAAAAAGCTCTCACAAATGGTTAACAACTCAGGCCAAAAGGGCAACTTACACTTACACACACACACACACACACACACACACACACACACACACGTTTAAATACATATAAGCACATATATGAGTAGATATCAGTTAGAAACCTATGGTATGCTGTTTTCAAATTAAATGTGTCTGGCAAAATATGGTACAATAAATTAGACCCAAGCATCAGTACACTATTGCACAGACTTCTGGTGAACTTATTGATCTTTGTATAAAAATATATTCTTCTAGGAATATATTCTTCTTATTGTATTTTGTAATGCAATTAGCTAAAAATCAATGGCTTTTTAGAGGAATCAAACCGACAAACTTCCAAGAATATGCTGATAAATGTCAAGATACACATAGAAGCCACACAACTAAAGCATACACACGTCCTTGCTGTTGCTGGAAATGATGATTTCTCTAGCTCAGGGATTTTCAACCTTTTTGGGTCAGTGTACCCCCAGCAGTCGGACATTGAGTTTAGCGCACAGCAGAATGTAGAGTGGTGGTAGCCGCCGTGTGCAACCTTCCCCCGCCCGCACGTACCCCTAGGGCCTTCTCGCGTACCCCTGGTTGACAACCTCTGCTCTAGCTGAATGAATTAAAAAATAAATGTGTTAGTTTGCTACAGAGTTCCAGGTTTCAAGCCTTTTTGTTAACTATATAAACCCACAGATATAGATTAATTGGTTTTATACTTGAGGGTAGCAAATATCAAGCAGAGATTTCTAACTATATATGGAGTAGGTTATGAACAAATAAACCAGTTTTCAGTAACTAATAACCAAGCCTCCTCACCCTTCCAATCTAAAGCAACACACAAACTCATTCACCTTTATTAAATAATGCTTTTAGTGCCACCTGGTGGCCAAACACAAATAACTTTTGTAAAAGCACATGCAAATAAGTATATAAAAATACTTATTTTTATTACATTTCTATCTACCATATTTCCCATTTCCCAACAATACAGTTGGTCCAATAAAAGATATTACCTAAAAACCCTTGCTTCTTGTACGTGTAAAAATAGACCATGTTGTAAATGGTCCAGTTTGCCTTTGGTGAGACTCTTTAGCAATGCATCAGTAATTAATTTGTCCCATCCAGAAATTTAAGAAAGAAAATAATTTGCTTGCCAATCTCAATCCCCAACAGGTAAAGCCATTAGTAACCTATCATGACACTGGCTTAAAATCATAACCCAAATTTTAATATGGAGTTTGTTTTTTTTCTTACCTGTCCACTACTTCCTGAGTACATCTACATATGCAATTAATGCACATGAATAAACTCCGGTGCAATTGCTCTGGAGTTTATTACTCCTGGGCACAGTGTCTTCACTTATGCCTGCGACCACAGCATGTTGAGCCGGGTTAGAGCAGCCCTTGCTGGCAGGAGGCCCGGGGGTCAGCCTACCAGCCCTGGGCTGCTCCCCCATGCTCAACATGCGGTGGAGGGGCTGGGTGGGGCATGAGGGTGCTTCGTCACAGGACTAGCCAGGGCAGCCCCTGCACTGAAGCACCTTTATACCCCAGCCAGCCAGAGCAGCATTTACATGTGCAATGCTGAGGAGTAAAAAACTACAAGTACTATCCTGCAATAGAGTAAATTAGTTTACTCAGCCTAATAGGGGTACATGTATAGACGTGTGATGTTTACTGTGCAGCTAATCAGTCTACTGTGCAGTAAACATCTCATGTAGATGTGCGCCCTGAGTACTTAGGGTACGCCTTCTTTAAGCTTTCAGGCTTTTCTGTACAACCAACAGCGTTAGAAATAGACTTTACTGACAGGCAAAATTTGTATGTCTACATGATCTGGAGCTTTAATGAAAAATATCATATATCATGAGGTTTATGAATCACTTCATGATTTTAATCATGGTTGTCTAGGTCTCCTTATTTAAAATCAAGACGGTCTGAAATGACAACTCCTTTGGGAACCTACAGGACTCAGTTGTACTAGAGAGAAAAGCTTAACACAAGCAGAGCCAGCTCAACCATCTATGATGGTATTTTACACAAACCACTCATTGATGAAAAGGGATAAACAGTTCTTAGAGCAGGGACTGGAATGCAGATTGTTGTCTATGCATGTGCCCCAACTCCTGTGCTTCAGACATGCCCCTGCTCTGGTTCAATGAATCTTACATTCTTACTTGCACAAGAGCCCAGTTTCAACAAGGTGAAGAGCACTCCTTACCCAAAAGGGCCTACAGCAATGGTTCTCAGTTGGGGTGCCGCCAGACCCTTCCAAGGGTGCTGCAGCACTGGTGAGAGCACCACAATAAAGGATGAAACTGTCCTGCTCACCTCATGCAGATCAAACTGTCCCACGTGCCTCTGTCTCCAGGAGCAAGTATGGCCAGACCAGGTAGCAGCTGTAGCAGGAACAAGGACTCCTGCCTGCATTAGGCTTTCTAATGTCTGCTCCTTCTGCTGCCACTTCCTACTCAGGCTCCATGTTCTGCATGAGGGACATGGGGCACTTTCACCTGGGAGTGGCAGTAGTAGTAGTACCTAATGTGGATGTAGTTGCCTATTCCCATTTTTAGAACCTAAATCCTTTTTCCAATATGGTCTTTAATTGATCATCGTAGAATAGATGGTCTTAAAAATCAACTAATACTACAGACAGGAAGAAAAGTTAAACTCTACAAATTAAAATGAATAAGTTGTGGTGCCCAACCTCCTCCACCTCCCCCCCAAAATCTCAGATTGTCTGATTCATGACACTGGCTTAAAATCATAACCCAAATTTTAATATGGAGTTGGTTAGAAGGGCCAGAGAGAACCATAAACAGGTCAAAGAACAGAAATTATTCTGTGAAGTACCAAGCTTATAACTTCTGGCTGAATCACTGCCTCTCTCCAATTCAAGATTTCTTGTTAAAAATCTTCAAGCAAGGGAAATTCTACCATGCCCCTAGGTAATTTGGTCCAATGACTAACTACCCTGGAATATGCCTTATTTCTAATATGAATGTACCCAGGTTCATCTTTCAACTAGTAGATGATGTTGTGCTTGTCTGCTAGATTAGAGAGCTTTCTATAATAATAAATCATTTCCTATATTGATATTTGTAGACTTGAAACCTGAGACACTTCTGGGGCTGTACAGAGATAGCTCTGCAGGCACCTGGGAACTTTCAGGTCCAAAAATAAGGTTCTTTGTAGAATTTAGATACCTACCAAGATAGGCAGAAGCTGAGCAAGTGTGATCAACTCCCATTATTCTCTCACATAAACTAAATAGGATAAACGTTTTAGTCTTTTGTTATAAAACATATTTCTAGGCCTCCAATTCTTTTCATAGCTCTTTTTTTTTTATGTTTTCCTATTGCCAACATCCTTCTTAAAATGTGACTTCACTTACAAATGGATGCATCTAGAACTACTTTCAAAACACGACTAAAATTTGGCCTTGGTGTAGGGGTGGGCTAATTATCTATTAGTGAGAGAATGGCAAATTCTTTTCCATTTGCAGGATTTTTTTTCTATACAATACCAATACTGTGTTATGGCATGGAATATGTTTCCCATCTTATTTTACTTCTTAGACTTTGGCCTTTTTTTATATTTTATCTTTATGATTCATTTAACACACAAATCTGTGGCATCATGATAAACCCCTCTCTAAAACACAAGCCTGAGATGAATGCCAAAGTAGGAGTGTAGATTAATAATCTAGTTTGCATAAATTTCATTAATAGGATTTCGTTCAAGCTACAGTTAAAGGTTGGGAATATGCTGTTTGGAAAAAAAATCCATGTTAATTCATTCTCAAACCTATGAACCATACAAAAATCATTTTATTTTAAAACAAATGTTGCTCTTTTATTGGCCATGGTTTTAGAGCCCTTAGGCTCCTGTTTTCAAGTTTTACTGTGTAAATGTTAGGGCTACTAATGTAGTTTAAAATGTTCTCATGGAATCATTTGCTTCTATCAAATGGCCCTTTTATAAAGACACACACTAAAACTCAGGAAGGTTAGCAATGCATTCCCCAGGCAAGGTCCACCACTCTCTCTGCAACCCAAAACATAGTCAATTCTAGGACCTTCCATGAAGAAAGATCCTTGAAGATTAGAGTGCAATTACACATTATGATTAGCACCCACTAACTCCAAGGAATGTTAGTTGGTGTTAAAGTTAGCATGTTCTGAGAGCAGTCACCTGTTAAAGGTTAATATCCTCTAATGTGTGTGGGTCTGACCTGCAGCTAGAGGGCTAGTGAGCAGGTGGATGGATAGGAGCAGTCAAATCTGCTCAGCATTCTGGCTCTCCAGCAGTACTACAGGCTCTTCATTCTCTGAACACCTGGATCAGACCTGCTCCACCCCCCATGCTCCTGGATTGGGTCCCTGCTGCCCCTGTAGCTGCTTTCCTAACTGCCCTCCTTCTCCCATGCAGCTGCCCAGGTGGGCGAAAGGGATTAATCTAGGCACTTGGAGCCTGGCAGGGCTGATCCAGCTGTGCAGGGGCCCACCTTTCCTTCTGCTTCCCACTCACCCGTGGTTGCCTGGCTGTCCTACCTGTCAGTCCAGAGCATAAGAGGATAGCTAGTCCATGCAACAGGGGCTGGCAGTGCTGCCTGATGAAATACTAGAGGATCATAAATTGCTTGTATTAGGCAGCTCATGTTGCAGTAACAACAGTCTGCTCCATGAAGCTAACACCAGCTGCAGATAATCCTCACCTGAAGAAAAATAACTTTGGGAGTCTCAGAGAGTACTTACGTCATCTTTTCTTGCCTTACGATGTGGATACTCCCATCTTAAGAGCATTTAACGTGTCTGAAAGGTAACGTGTTACTACATCCTAAGTAATAATGCAGTGCGAGTCCCACTGTATATCTCAACGGAAAGAAGGGACTACTCTGTTTTTGCCATCACCTACTTTCTTTAAACTCCTGAAAATTGTTCTTTTAATGTTCAGTCACCAGGATCATTTCACCATTTGAAAAATGTAAACACAATTCTGAAGGAAACATGGCATAATTCATAGTTGGTAGTAATAGCAGTACTAAAGCTTTGATTTGTGCATTTCTGGACTTATTCAGATTCTAAACTCAAACTGAGGTTTGGGATGGGGAAGGTGCTGGCTGATGAGTGAATCCTAAGGCAATGTTGATATATGCATCTTGATTAAATGAAATTCCCAAGCTTCATGCAATTCTAATTCCTCTACAAGTCAAGACAGAAGTTCTACAATACATGTGAATTTGATGTAACATTATATTTCCAGTGTCTGATTCCCCTGTGCACCATCTTCCAAAATCGTGATTTAATACAAGGTTTCAGGAACTGGGGAGGGTTTGTGAAAAACAGAAAACAAGCTGCAGTTAACAGTGTTGGCTCTTCAAGTACATTCAGAAGTGCTAAAAATATGCTTCCTATGACAGGAGTGATTCATGGCTAAATAACTGCTGAGAGAGACATCACTGACAGGAGAGAGAGAGAGAGATTTGAAATGAAAATTACTCAGAGAAAAAGAAACTAAATGCCTTCCCTCTTGGGATTCTGAATATAGGAACAATTTTAATGACTTCTGAAATAAGACTAAGTTGTTGCATCTCATGCAGCTGTTATGAGTTCAACAGCTCCAAAATTGTTGCATTGATTTTTTCTCTCTCTAATAACTTCTTTGATGCTACCATTGCCTGTATTTTTCTCTGGATAAGAGGAGGTGATTCTAACTGAAAGCTAGTGTTCATCTGTGTATTTGCTGTCTTATGAAGTCGACAGAGAAATCCTGTCCCAGGACTTGTTTTCATGCATACCACAACATTAGGGGGGTGCTGACCTCCGTTTGAGATCTATCAAGTTGGCAGAAGCTGAGATCTACCCAGAAAAAGTAAGGAATAGATGAAGTACCGTAATTTGGCGCACAGGTTCAAATTCTGACTGGAACACAAACTTTAAAATAACTGTGTAAACCTGTTATGGTTTGCTATGAACCTTCTGAGACTCCAGATGTCTCCATCCCTGCCATTTGTATTGTCCCATCTGAAAGATGATGATGGGAAGGCTGGCACCTAAGTTTCCAGCTGTTTTCTGAGATCCTAGTACTGATAAGACCCAAAGATTTAAGTTATTCAGTAATATTCAAACTGAGGTCCTTCACCTATAATAGAGCTAGTGCAGTGCTACTTGACCCAGTTCTAAAAACTGTTTGTAATCCAAAGCAGAATGTGGCCAAAACCATGTTCACTCAACAGATTTCATGGGTGTTGTCAGCAAGTGCTAACAGTGTAGATTCAGATACTGTGTAGATAGGGCTTTGATCTAACAGCCCATTTCTACTTAGATGAGCAACCTTATAAGTGCTCTACTTTAGTAGTAGCAGTAGTAGTAGTAGTAGAAGAAAGTGTTATCTTTCCACAGGCTCAGTTTTATTTTCTCTTGAAAGCCCAGAAATTGGAGTGCCCAAGCTACAGTTTTGACTGTAATTAATTAACTTTGGACCTTTCCCTGATTCTATTCACAGTGTTCCTGGGCTTCCTTGCTGATTAACACTTTGGGCTGCTCTATGCACAAAACTACACTGAAACATGGAGTGGGCTAAAGCATGTTGCAGTTCTGTTGCAAGAGTGGTTGTGTGGAGAACACTCTTATTTTAGGACCAAAGTGACTATGTCAACTTGTAACTGAGTCTTAGCTACAGCTAAATCAACCTTAAGCACTTCTGTTCCAGTATCCACCATGTACAGGAACACACCCCAAAAAACTAAACAGATTTTAGAGAATTAATTTAGTTAAATCAATTGAAGCTTGTGTGTGGACAATCCTTATTGAGGCAGTGACTTTTCTGCTGCTGTTTGTTTCAGTGGAATACACATGGTCTATTTGAACTACATGAATTGAACAGACTTCCCATTGAGGTTAGTTTATCCCAGCTTTGTGATAAGGTTATGAAAAGATGTCCGAGCACCAGCTGGCCTTCCTTTGATCCACTCTATTCTTGTGATGATACATTTTCACACTTATGGCCATTCCCTTCTATCTCAAAGGCACAGAGCTTCTTTGGTCCTTACAAATATTAACTGCAACCACAATGACCCATCTTTTTGGTTCCAGTCATCTGTTTAACATAAAGTGGAAGGTCAAATCTACATTAAAAGTGCCTGAAAGACTTGATTCTTCTATACTGCCCCCTGAAGTGCTTAACAAAAAGCGAGCCGACTTGTAGTTCATGCATGCACGCTCCTCAGCATGTATTGTGTGGTTGCATTAATGGGCCTTTGAAACCTCTTAGGAAAAAATTCCCTCACTCCAAGAGAACAAAACTGCCATCAGATCAAAACACACAAGTGACTGTCAAGTATATAATTCTTAAGTACAGATGTCTTCTTTTAAACAAGAAAGAAGCACTTTGAATTATCATAACCCATTAAAATACTTTTAAAATAGTTTCTGTATTTATTCTTATTCACTAGAATAACAGAGTGAAGAGAGAAACCAAATTCAATATTAGCATCACTAAGGATTAATGAATTAGTCTATGGATAAGAGAGCATAAGCCAATATGTACAAGCACAAAACAAATCTCTATTTTCAGTGGAGTAGAACACGGGTCATTCTAAAGTCATTAGAGAACTGCTTTAAAAGATGGCCGTGCCCAAGTCTCTTAAATCACTGATAGAATAAGTGTCCCAAGTGACTTCATTCAAATCTTCCCATAAAATATATTCAGTTTGGCTGGCTTTCTACTACTAACCCTTCTCTCCAGCCAGTGTCATCTACTTGTGCTCTCTTATTTTACTTTTGGTCCTCTAAGAATAGCTTCCCAAACTAATCCCCGAATTAAAGATTAAAAAAACCCAACAATAAGCCACACAGGTGTGGAAAACATGGGAATCTTTGTAATGCTTTTTATGAACATGTATGATTCACTTCCTGTTATGCACCAGAGTCAGATGTGTTAATTACCACTTTGGGCTATGATAAATGAATTGGTTTAGAAGGACTTAAAATGGACCCTCAAGAACTAAAACGAGTTATGAAGGGTAGGAGAGACAACACAAGCTCAATGATCGGTATTCTCTCTTAAAGAACGAGAGACAAAGAACTTGAAACAAAGGGGCCAGGTGTGAAGAACAAGGGGCAGGATGGATTCCAAGATAACTCAGCCTGTTGTGGGCCACTTGGCTCCTGCTTCACTGAACTGTCTTTAGTTTGGCTGGCCCATACTAACCTAAGGATTCTGTGGCAGGATGCCAACCAACTAACAAAACAAGGCTGCCCACATTGCTGCTGCTATTTTCAGTTGCATTACTTTCTTATCAATTTAGCTTCTAACTAGAGATTGAACCCATTTGGACTTGTTGGCAGAGTCATGGAAACCAAAAGGGAGATGTAAACTGAAAATCCAGTCTCAGCAGTAGCAGCAGGGTTTGCCCTTTTAAAGGTAAATTCAAAGAGAATTTATGAAGACTTTATCATGAGCAAAATTTCACTAATCCATGACAATAGATGACACACAGATGAGATCGTTTTCTGGTGAATTCCTTTCCCTTTTCTTTTTGTTTGTTTTCAGTGCCTCTGTTATAGGTAAACTAGCAAACTGACTGTCATGAATGATTGGGGGGGGG
>NW_005841867.1:4074309-4104036 GCF_000455745.1 Alligator sinensis | reverse complement strand
GGGAGAGAAGAGCAGTGCCACCCAGTGCCCCACGGTGCTGCTGCTCCGCCTCTGAACCCGTGCATCCCCCGCACCCTCCACATTCCCCGTGTCCAGCCCCATGTGCTTCCCCACCCCCCACATCTGACCCCATGGGACCCCCCGCCTCTCCCGGTGCAGACCCATGCGTCTCCACCATCCCCTGTGGCTCCACCCCATGCCACCACTGGCTCCCAGGAACAGGGGGGGAAGGGAGTTTGCACTGGTGCAGCAGCTGCCAACACTGTGGCATGCAACATGCCCCCGCTCCCTCCCCTCCCTGCTGGCTGTTGTCAGGGCTGGGCGGCAGCAGCGGGGGTGGGGGGGGGTGCTGCCACCAGAAACCCCCCCATTCCCGCTCTCCTCTCCCTCCCTCCCCTCTTCCCTGCGAAGGTGCGGTGGCTCCCTTGCCCGCTCTGTCCATAACGCTCCAGCCCCTCGCAGCCACTTGACACATGCCCTCTTGGCAGCGCATGCACAGTTGGCCAAATGTGTTACGGGCAGACGGGCAGACAGACTAAGGCTTTTATTACATTACAATTGTGCTGTAAAGCTCTTGAGGGTGGGAGTTGGCTAAAAGGGAAACTATGGAAGGTTAGATTGAAAAGAGAATTATCAGACTGGAGAGATGTTACTAAAAGCACTCATTATCCATTATTTTAATTAGTGACCTTAATGAATGAATTTAAGTGTGTGCTTATGATATTTGTGGACCACATAAAACTGGGAACTGTTGCCAGTATGGAAAAGGATGGGATTATTTTTCTGTTATTCTAACATAATTCTTGATAAGAATTTCATAACCTCAGAATCATACAAAAATAGAACTAGAAGGGACCTCAGAAGCCAGAAACATGCCCCTCAGAATCATCCCACCCAAGTGATTGGCTAACATGTTTTTAAAAACTTACAAGGATAGAGACAACTGCTGAACAGAGCAAAATATGTAGTAGGTAATGTGATGGGAAAAGTTTATAGTCACATACTTAGAGGTTTAAGCCAAGAATTTTTGTTATAAGATGGCAACTCATAGACTGAAGTAAGTGGAGGAAGCAAGGGACTTCAGTGCATTCGTAAGATAACAATGAGCTGCACAGATGTGGAGAAAAAAAGCGACAGCAATTTGACTTTATTAGACAGGTTATTTTCAGTAGAGACAAGGAAGCAGCAGTACCCCTGTACCAGTGAAAGACCCCATTTGGAATTCTGTGTATAATCTTGGTCGCTTATGTTCAGAAAGGTTTAGAAAGGTTTAAACTGGAGCAGGTACAGAGAAGGGCTACTAGGATGATTAAAGGATAATGAGAGAAGATTAAAAGAACGTGGTATGTGTACTTTAGCAAAACAACGGTTAAAAGGGATGATTACATTCATGAAGTGAGTTGTAGGGACAGAGAATAGCTATTTAAGTTAAAGAACAATATCAGCATAAGATCAAATGGATACAATCCAGTCACAAATGAATTATAAACCTGCATTTGGTACCTTCCCAGAGTACACTGCACATTCTAGCAGCACAGCTGCAGTGCAGATCAATGCCCACCTGCTGCTACCAGAACTTCCTGCTACCAGGTATACATAGATGTAGTTGTGATTAGTTTTGTGACCCTGAAAAGGCCCTCGGGAGAGGGAGTTGTCTTCCAAAAGCTTGGGAAATGCTGTATTAGCTAGCAAGACAGCAGAGGAACAAAGATCATCCACAGACCACAATGCGTCTAGTCCATACTCAAAGACCATCTATATAAAGTACATCAAACTTTGTGCTTTAAAACATATGCCAACCAGTAACTTCCTGAAATAGGAAGGATTTTCTCTAATGACTCTATGCTATTGCGCAGAACTTGGACCTTCTGATATATCTGACCCAGACACACACACACTCACTCACTCTACTCTTGTATGGTAATGACAGTAAAAGTCAGGTTAAAAATAGTATTAATATGCATGTTTCTACTTTGGTTATGTGTACGATACCAAAAAAATAAAACAGATCTAGGATATTTTTCCTGACATCTGATCTAAGAACAAACTGCATAGGGAAGTCATGGAGGCTCCTTTGGGGATTCACAAGATTGTCTGGCATGATTTGGTGCAGGAATCACTAGTCCTAGCTGGAACCCACACATCTGTGCGGACTTTGGACTAAATGATCCTGGAGGTCCCTTCCCAACCCTCTGGTTCCTATTAAATGACATAATGCAAAACTGAAAGCTCATACTTACTTCTTTCTGGAAATAATGGTAATGTACACTAGTTACTCAACCATGTATAGGTTCCTCATTGCATATAAAGCCATTTTCTTTAAAAAACAGGAATCATTCTGGTGTCCTATAAACTACTGGTAGGAAGATAGAGATCCTGTTCGCTGCTACATAGGAGTGGCAACAACTGCTCAAGCTACCAACCACTGTTCTCTTGGGGCTTAGCTTCCATACAACCAGCTGCTTCATAAGGTTTTTGCTCCTTCAACATGTGGGGATTTGTCAAAGTGAAGCAGTCCTATACAATAATATCTAAATATTTTCTAACCAAGTATAGGGTAAAGCCTAGCGAGAAACAAGTTTACCACATTTGCTACACTTATCAGTACCCAGAGTCATCATCCAATGTATAATCCCAGAAGCTCCTTTTAAAGGCATCAGCAGTATGTCTTTTAAACTATGAGATTCTCCAGACTGAGTAGAAACTTCAAAAGAAAGGAGATTAGTGGGGGTCATTTAGATATCAAAGACTTTAATATCTTCAAAGATGTTTTGGTACAGAGCCTGAGAAAACATTTTTAGAAATGGTTTGTAAACTTGCTTGAACTTATAAGACTTGTTTGACTGCAGCAGCTTGTCTATGAGGGAGGACCAAAGATATAGTAGTAAAAATGAAAACCACCAGCCAAGCACTAAGAAAGAAAGGCCTCTGGCAAACCTCCTCCTTTTCATGCAAGTCTATGAATATTCTTTCACTTCATCAATAAGCATGACTGCCTATCGGTGCTCTGATATCATGCATTTCTTTGTGAGACTCTTGTGCGTTATTACTGCCTTTAGCAACAATACAGAGGGATCCGAAAACGGTATAGAATTATATAGTTGAAAAGCTATCAAAAATGTTCATTATGCTCTTCTGAATTCATAAAGATACAACACACTGAACACCAAAGATGTTATATAAAAACTTTCCTTTATTCAAATTAAGTTAGCATCTCCCTACCAAGATCTACATCATAAAAACAAACATTCCGTGCAAAATAGTTTATAAAATACTAAAACCAAGTTTTTATTGTAAAAAATAAAGTTTCTAGACATACAATCACTTTAAACTATTGACAAATATTGTCCAGTATTTAACATTTACTTTTAATGTCACATTACGTCAGTCACATAAACCAAGGCTGTCCAACTTCTAAGTGACTGGGGGCAGCATGCCCTGCAGGCTGCCCCAGTGGGGGCTGCAGGCACCCCCACCCCTGCAGCATTTGCACATGCCTCCCCCCTCCCCAGCCTCATCCTCAGTTCACCCAGTACCATGGGCTTCACTACCCCATCCTGCTCTGCCCCCTGGGGCAGGAGCAAGAAGTGGAAGCTAGAGGAGAAACAAGGGGGGCGCCACAGCCATGTGGGAGCCCAAGTGCCATAAATTAAATCCTCAGCCTGTGGGCCACCAGTTGGACAACCCTGATTTAAATCAATGATCCTACTGGCAAGCCATCTGTGATTGTTACTTCTGGCTTTTGCGTCTGCTTTACTCTTCTTCCTATACCACCATTCTAACACACTTTTGTGGAAACTGCAGCCTACACATCTCTATTCAGCCTTGTATACCCATGAACCTCATACTGGGCTTAGGAATTCCTCAAGCTCCATTGCAGAATAAAATATGCACAGTTAAATGGAAGGGAGCAAACACTATCTGGAACATGGAGTCTTAGTAATGTCTACGCTGCAGTCACCGAAGTGCAGATTCCCAGAGTCAGCTTTAAACCCTGCTGAGACACAGTGAATGTAAACCCATGCTGAACTCCAGGCAGCCACAGCTAGATTTCTACCAAGACCTGAGCTAGCCTGGTTACCTCAATATGACATTGCCATGACAGTACTGACATACCTTTACACAGGTATATTAAACAACTTCCCTAAGAAGTTGTAAATAATAGGAACCCTCACTGATCCAATTCAGTTTCATTCTGCAAGGTCTTCATAGCTAAGCCCCAAAGAGTCATGCTGGAAAAGAATGGTCCTTCATTATTCCTGTATGCAGATGATGATGTGCGGTTGACCAGAGGGTCATTGTCCAGGATTGTCATAGATGAACGAATCATGGGAATATTATCAGACTGTAGAGGTTCTTCTGCAGAAGATACATCCACTTCGGTGTAAGTGTAAGGTGGCTGAAGAGTTTGCTGTGTCTGAGGTTTAGGGAGTTTAGCAGGATCCAGGCTCAATTTCTGATGGTTTGGAGGGTCATGGTGTTGCATTACTGATCGCAATTTGCAGTAAGATCCTGCAGCGCTGTCAAACTCATTACTTGAATTTCCAGGTGGACGGACAGGAAATTTAACTGGAACTGGTAACAAGGCAACAGACATTTCCTGGGCAAATGAATCAGAACTCTGTGATTTCTCAAGATCAGAAGCTTCAATCCCATGAGTCAGTTCATCTAGCGTGTTTGACCCCTCATCACTGGCCTTGCAATGCATTTTCTTGTGCCGTCGCAGGACAGCAGAACGAGTGAAACATTTGTTACAGGTTTCACAGGTATAGGGTTTTTCTCCTGTGTGAGTCCGCACGTGCCTGCGCAGGTCACCAGAGCCTGCAAAACATTTTCCTGAGACAGAAGAAATATTTTAGATTTTGTTCATCTCAGCACATGAATATGTTTGATTAGAGAAAAGATCAAATGTTAAGGCTGCAGAACAATTGAGTGTGGCATGCTTCTGTCTACAATGGGCAGACTAGTTCCTGTTGTTTGTAAAATTAGGTTGCTGGTTTCTTCTTTTTAACCTGATTTGCAGTACAGTGTTTCTCTCTGTCAGTTTATTTTCAGTGTCAGTAGTACTTATTAGTGTTGGATGGCTGTGGTAAGTGTTATCTGTGTATCTCACCTCAGTTTGTGTCAGTCTAACATCACACTGAATTTTGTTACCTAAGCCAGTGGTTCTCAGAGGACACACAGAGGCAGATTAAGAATTTTTGAGGCTTTGGGCCCAGAGAATAATTGCCCTGACCACCACCTATGAAAGAAAAATGCTACTATTAACTACCAAACATAAAAAAGGAAGAAAACCTTGAATGACTGGGCTGATATTGCATCCATCTCTAATAGGGTGCTGCGAGTGTTGTCTACTCTGACCAAGCTTCACCTGCAGTAAAATAGTAGCAGTGGTAGCTTTTAATGGGGCCCTAGATTCAGGTGCTGTGGGCCTATTCATTCATCTACCTCTGGGGGTACACATACCCCTTAGGCAGATGTGAATTTCTAGACAAGTGGTTCTCAGCCTTTTTTGTACCAGGTCCCATTTGTAAACATCAATGGCCAGTCCCAACTCCGTGCCCCTCACTCCTGACCCACTGCCCCTGCCCTGCAATGTGTGGGGAAGGGGGGGAAGGGGACAAACAGCCCCTTGCAGGCTGGAACTCTGCCCACCTACAGGGAAAAACCAGAGTTTCTCACAATTTCTCCTTTAACAGAGAATCCATTTTTAAAGTTCACTGATCCATTTATAAATTTTGTTCACGACCCTTTTGTATATTCTTGCGACCTATTTCTTAAATGTGCTCCACAACTATTGCTCTGTTACAGAAGAATTATGATCAGATGCTATGATAGATATAGTTATAAGTACTTAATTAGATGAATCGCATAATTCAACTTTGCATATGAACACATGTTGGAGGGAAAACTGCTTTTGGTACTGTAACTTTGTTATTGCTATGCATGTTAAGATACACTGAAATAATAATCAACATCTTAAGATGCAATATTAACCTATTTTCAGTATATTAGAAATCAAAGTTAAATAAATAAAACACATAATTATCTATGGGTGTGTGTAATAATTAAAACGGGGTCAAGTGATAAGGATGTTGATTTCTAGAACTAAGACTGATGTTATACAATGTAATTCTAAGAAACTTGAGTCTTAAAAATAGAACTCTTTGGCTTTATATAGCTACATACAGTTTACCTACATTGAATCATGCTATTGTTTGAATGGTATTATGCAGATACGTACCATAAACACAAAGTATCATCTGAAAACCTAGGAACGTATAATTAATCTAACAGCCATTCAGTTGACTAGTCTCATTTTTAGCATTATGCTTTGGCATTCAACTCTTCATATTAATCCCTAGTTAAAAACAGAGCAAAATATGTTTTCTGTATAGTCAATAAAATTAAACAATCACTGAGCCAATACGTAATAAACTTTTGAATATCATAGGTTATTTTTAAGAGATGGCTCCTCTTTTGAATAATCTTGCTCAGTCTAGATTCCACGCTTTCCCCTTGTGAACTGGACACCAAGAAAAGTAAGCAAAAGAGTAATAAGACAACAAGATGAAAATAAGTCTGTCTTAATGAGTGGAGAGTAACTGTGTTTATGGTTGAGTCTGCATTTTATGTCATTAGATGCAAGGCTTTCTATTACAGCTTTCTTTGCTGCTAAAGGGTCCCCACAGCAAACACAAGACTTATGTAGCTGCAATTTATCATCCTGTGAATGTATTACCTTTTTCTAATGCTGGTGGTTCTCTGAATACAGATGAATTTATACCAAAGCAACACTGATCAAAAGCAGATACTCAAAGACGAAGTGAAATGTATTTCAAATATAAAATTAGAGATTCACCAATACATCGGTCCGATATCGGATCAGTACCGATATAAAGAAAATCGGCTGCATTGGAAATTCGCCCAGTGGGGCCGATAATTAGGCCGATAAATGCCTGTGTGCGCACAGTCACAGCGCAGCATTCAGGCAGCGAGAAGCACAGCCCAGCAGCTTGGAGAGCTGCCTCCAGCTGGTAAGTCCATTGTGGTGGAAGGAGAGGGGGAAGAGAGGGGTTGTGGGGGGGCACATCAACCCTTCTCCCCCCCACGATGAAGGAGGGGGCAGGGACAGGGCGAGGCGGGGTGCGGAATGGACCTGCGGCTCATTGGGGGAGGCAGCTCCTGCCACTCCGCACACCCCGGGAGGACAGGGGGGAGTATGTATCCTCAGATCTGCACAGGGTTGGGCGAACGGGTTGCAGTTGCAGGCTGGAGCCAGCGCTACACCAGGCTCTTCTCGCCATGGGCTGGGCTTGGGGTAGGGGCTACAGAGCAGGCTGCAGCCACCCCAAATTTTGCTGTAGCTCCCTCCCAGTGCTGCTGCAGCCCTGGCTCTTCCTAGCTTAAACTCTGCCTGTCCCCATGCGCCGGGGAGAGTCATGGCTGCGCCAGGCACCGGGCAGTGCTGGGAGGGAGCTACAGCGAAATTTGGGGTGGCTGCAGCCCCCTCTATAGGCCCCGCCCCAAGCCCAGCCCCCAGCAAGAAGAGCCCGGTGCAGCCTCAGCTCCAGCCCACAGCTGCAGCCTGCCCATCCCGCCCAGCACAGATTTGGGTGGGGGGGGCCCGGCAGAAAAGACACAGGGGACGGACGGACACGACACCCTCCCCGCCCTGTACCCTCCCAGGGTGCACATAATGGCAGAAGCCGCCCCCCTCCCCCAAGCCACGGGTCCATCCTGTGCCCCACCCCAGCTGGGCAGCACTTGCCCCTACGTCTGTCCCCTCCCTCACCACAGGGGTGGGGGGTTGATCTGCCCCCTCCCCGCCATGCCCTTTCCCTCCCCTCTCCCCTTCCACCACAATGGACTTACTAGCCGGAGACAGCTCTCCATGTTGTATTGGAAATCAGATCGGTATTGGCCAACATGCCTCCTTAAAAATCGGATATCAGTATCGGCCCCAAAAATCTCTATCGGTGTGCCCCTATATAAAATGGTTTAAATTCTCTGGAAACTCAGAAATTCCATACTGGAGTGCACCTAACCAGATGAGTCCTTAAAAGAGAGGTTTTCAAATGACCCAATAGTGCAATACATTTAACACAGCTGAAAATCACTGTGTTCTGCTCTGAAGCATTGTTCGAGTAATACTTAGTAATTTAAAAGAGCATTCTCTTTCCAAAGCTGAAGTAAGGGAACTACCTGAAGGTGTAAACTGCGGATTGCTCCCAGCTTCTACTAAGGTTTAGGTGAGATTCAATTTGAATGTTGCTGACAAACTTAAAAAGCATGGAGTGTGCTATTTCAGCACCCCTATGTGTTGAGAGGAAGGCTAAGTATGTCCTGCTGATAAGGAGGAAGTACCAGTAATTCAATTTCTGGAGCAACTATGATCAGCTTTTTTTACTGAAAACCAGACTACAGCATTTAGATTTAAACAACACCTTATTAATGTGATGCAATAAAATACGATGCTTATCACACCACAGTTTATTACTCACAGGTGTGTATTTATATGTGCACAAAGGATTGCAGCACATTGAGCCGTATCAGAGCAGCTCCGGCTGGCAGGGGGCCCAGGTAGCCAGCTTGCCAGCCTGAGGCTGCTCCTCCCCGGGCTCAATGTGCTGCAGCAGGACTGCCTGGGGCACAGGGGTGCTTCAGCATGGAGCTAGCTGGCAGGTAGCCCAGCACTGAAGCACCCTTGTGCCCCAGCCAGCTGGGGCAGCATCTACATGTGTACTGCTGAGGAGTAAATTAGTTTACTCCAGCCGAATAGGGGTACACAGCAGTGAGGGAGTCAAGTGATTTCATGGCTCACTTTACTCTAGCTGATTCCTTCTGAACTCTTCATTCTGTAGGTGTTCACCTTGTCTCCTGTTTAATAGTCTTGATGTTCCACTAATCAAGCTAGCCTTCCTTCTGCACTTCTGTTCTCTATTAGCTGCACCTGTCAACATGGTTCCTATTTCACAGGAGCTGCAGACTGTTCTTAACTCATTCCAGTAAAGTTATGTTTGTTTTTGCACCAATCTTAAATTGATTAATATATCCCCAGATCCCTTAACATATTAGTAAAGATTCTAGTTTCTTTTTACCTGGAGAAAATTACGTGCTTTGTTATATGGGAGGATGCACTTCACCATCTGCATCCCCCTTTTCAAAATCATAGGTTACTTCCGAGTCAAAGCTGACACAGTGAATTTCTTTTAGTTTTTACAAAAAAGAATATATTGTGAATCTTACCACAGGCTGAACAGCTGTATGGTCTCTCTCCTGTGTGCCTAATTCTGTGCTTTACTAATTTTCTTTGCATGTTAAATGACTTTCCACACTCGTCACAGGTGAATACTTTATCTGCCGTATGGGTCTTTTTGTGCTCCTTTAAATTGCTGAAGTTACTAAACCCTAGAAAAATGTGAAAAAAAACTAAGATTAAGATGACTTCTCACATTTCAAACAAAAACCTTCAAGGTTGAAAAAAATTAGCTTTTACTTGCCTCTGCCACAGATGTCACACAAATGAGGTTTTTCTCCAGAGTGAATAATAATGTGACGTTGTACATCACCAGAAGCAGCAAACCTGTAACAGAATGGGACAACACAATAAAAGGTTTTCTACAAATCCAATATTTTACTAACTATACATTAGACAGATATCAGCTATAATCCCTGATCATCACCTTAGCTAGTCTTCGCGTGTCACAAAGTGCAGTCTAAAATATATAAAATGCGAGAGGCTATTAAAGGAACAGCAACGCATTCAAAATATTTTTAAATAACTTGATGCCTTGTATTTCAAATGCCCTTTTAATAATTAATTTTACTTTTCACCACCACTGACATCTTTTTTTACTGGATGCAATTCATGCAAAAAGGCAATTTTAAGTTTGCACATCTTGTGTCATATTTCAGTGGAAGACAGTAATAATTGGGATGATATACTGCAACAAAATATTTCAACTGCCCAAAACTGAATGCTTTCTTACCACCCAGAGTTTTGTACAACTTGCTAAATTTAATTGCAGGGTATTTTTCTTTTACAGAAAAAGTAAAGAAATGTAAATTCTTAATTTAATCAAAGGAGTCAACCCTTCTGATTTACATAAATCAACCCTTGCATAAGGTAAATTAGATATTTTTAGTTAATTAGAACGATGCTAATGAGCAGAAAACTAAATATAACCAATGATCTATAACAGGGGGCAGCAACTCCTGGCACGCGTGCCAACCATGGCACGTGAGGCCATTTTGCTTGGCATGCCATGGCCAGCCACGGTTCTGGGTAGCTACTGCCAGTGACGGAGCCCAGGCTGCTCCCAGCAGGGCTTGCAGCGTCCCAGCTGCCTGCTGGGAGGAACCCGGGCTCCCGGCTGGCAGCAGCTACCCAAAGCCGGGGCTGGCTGCAGCCAAGAGGATTCAAACAGCTGCACCGGGCTCCAGAGCCCCAGCATCAACTCCGCACCAGCACGTGCAGGCGCACCTCGGAGTGGACAGTGGAGGAGGGGCCTGAGGCAGCACAGCCTGTCTCTCCCCCGCTCCCAGCACAGAGCTGGTGAATGGGCTCCAGAGGTCAGCACAGCTGTTTGTAGCCAGTCTGGGCTCTGGGCAGCTGCAGCAAGCAGCGGGCAGGCTGCAAACAGCTGCACCAGGCTCTGCAGCTCCGGCATCAGCTCCAGGCTGGAGGCGACTGTGTATGTATTTCAGGGCAGACAGCGGGGCAGCACAGCCCACCCCAAGGTGCGTGTGCAGTTGCCGCCAGCACAGAGCTGATGCTGGAGCTGCGGAGCCCGGTGCAGCTGTTTGCAGCCTGCCCGCTGCAGCTGCCCGGAGCCCAGGCTGGCTACAAACAGCTGTGCCACACTCCGGAGCCCAGTCACAAGCTCTGTGCCGGAAGCGGGGGACAGACTGGGGCTGTGCTGCCTCAGGCCCCTCCCCCACTGCCCACTCTGACACATGCCGGCACGCACCAGTGCGGAGTTGAGCTGATGCTGGGGCTCCGGAGCCTGGCACAGCTGGCCCCGGCTCTGGGTAGCTGCTGCCAGCCGGGAGTCTGGGCTGCTCCCAGCAGGCAGCTGGGACACTGCAAGCCCTGTTGGGGGCAGCCCGGGCTCCAGCAGCTACCCAGAGCCGGGGTAGCTGCTGACAGCCACAGAGCCCCGGCTGGGGGGGCAAGGGGCAGCAGGGCAGGGGGCACAAGCAGGGCATCCTGCCATGTACCCCCTGCCCTCATTTTGTTTTTCTGTCATGCCAGCACTCTGGCACCTTCCAAGGTAGGCATTGTGATGTTTGTTGGCACTCCGGGCAAAAAACGTTGCCTACCCCGATCTATAATATATATACACCCCATAAGCCAAAACAATACATTAAATATACAATAAGACACGTTTTGCATAAATTTACACCTTTTGAACCCATCAATTTGTACTTGATTTTAACATGTAATTGTAAATGTTAATTCTGTATACTTTTTATTTTATTATCAGAAAATAAAAGCAATACCTCACAAGGAACAGACAGTAGCAGTCAATGTCAAGGAAGGTGGCATTGTTTTCTAGCCGCTGAGATTTCTTTAAAAGTAACAGTCGCATAACTTTAAAAGCACTGTTGCACTAACCTTTTCCCACAGACTTCACAAATATATGGTTTTTCACCAGAGTGCCGGCGTAAATGAGTCTGTAGGTTACCTGCCTGTAAAGACAGAATGAAAGATTTAAAAGAAGCCACCTGCTTTATACAGATGAAAAAGCATAAAGGTGAGAATCCAGAAACTGGCTTTCAAGCCTAATTTTAAAATGTTTAAAACTCTGCATCATTGGAAATAAAAGCATTCTCTTAGTTGATCAAGGAATACTACAATATACAGTAAGAACAGCTCGTCTACCTAGGCAGCCATGCATTGACAACAACACATTGTGAAAGAGAGAAACAAAAACTAAAAAGGGAACGGAAACCTAGAACCCAACAATCTAGAGATCTGGATGTTGCTAGAAATGAGTATCTAGACCATCATCCAGCATTAGTCAGGAGGAGGCTTACTAGTAATTTGATTGGTCTTAGTCTCCTTTCTGTTGTCTATCCTACAAAAACTCTGTTACATCAATGATGTATGACTTCACCTACCAGGAAGCAAAGAAAAAGGTTGACTACTCACTCATTCATAAAACACTCATGCAGAGTACTCCAAATATGTGAAATGTTTACCTCCACAAAAAGGAGGACAAGAAAGAGAAGACTGAACAAACCAAATTATTGGCAATTTTTCCTTCTATATCTACTCTCTTCTTTGTTGTAAAAGTCATACTGACATAATAAGGAAAGCAGAGGCAACCATGCAGAAGCATGCTTCTTGCTAATGACAACTCTTTTTAGTGAATATCAGAATGGCTTTGACCAGGTAATCCACTGGAACTCCGGCTCTTTGTACATGAGATTCAGCTGCTATGGAGGAAAGAGCCCCAGACAGGCTCCAGGAATGTTTTACATGCTCTCAGGCTCATTTATTATTACTTGGCACGTTCCTTGCAAATGACAGATTAAGCAATGATTTTGTTTTAATCCAACTTCACTGTGGAGGGAGGATCTCTATGCAGAGGCACAACCTGGGAAACTTGAGACATGCACATAAAAAAAAGGGCAGAATTGTTTTCATTCATAACACAAACATGAAACTATATCTTTTCTATTGGGTGAAAGATTATGGGGTGCATAATTCTGCACAGACATCTATTCAGTGTTCTCTCTATTTTAAGACCCCAGAAACTTGATCTTAAGGGGACCCCCCTTCTTACTCCTTCCTGGAGATTCTCAATTTTATCAGCTCCTCTGGGCAAAGTTTATGTATATAATGATTAGGAAACAACCAAAATCATGGCAAGAAAAAGGAGTTTTAGTGGCCTGCAGAGCTGACTTCATGGGCATTTCACAGCAGCCCTGCCCCCTGCTGCTGATTAGTAGAGATGCCTCACCTTCTCAGCACTGTTTGGTGGTGAGGCCTCGGGGGAAAGAGAGGACGTGGAGGCAGCCACCATCTTGTCTCCTGTTCTTCATGCCGCCCTGCCAGCCAGCACCTTCCCCTCCTAGCACTGAGGACTGTTGGTTTTATTTTTATTAAGGTTTTTTTTGTTGATTTCACAGAAAACCCCAGGATTTCAGTTCCCCCAAAATTGCAAATTAAGTAGGCCCCTAATAATGAGGAGGGGTGAATAGAGCGTGACATTGAAGAATCAAGTAACGAAAAGAGTGAGATGAACCCGATTACAATGAATCCACAGAGATGAAAAATGGCCATAGTGTACTCTCAAAAAGAGCCTACTTTTAACAACTTGGTGAAGTCTTTCAGAGAGAAATCAGGCTGAGCCATATACACAAGCCATAGACAGATCAAGAGTCAGGATGGTAAAATCTACAAGTCAATTCAACTAGGGAAAGGAACATATGCAGATGACCCTAGAGTCCTTCCAGGTATAACTCAAATCATGTAGAATTGGAATTTGGGTGGAAGAAGGATGTCCATGCTGAGGCACAACCTGGGAAAATTGAGACATGTGCATCACAGAAAGGGCAGAACTGTTTTAATTTCAAAACAAATGGGAATACAGATTCATTCACATTTGAACTCTATTTTGGAATAAAGTGAGGTTTAAATTTAAAGCTGCCCTACAAAACAACAGCTACCCTACAAAAAAACTCCCCAAATGGCTATGCTTACTCTCCAACTAGTGTCACACTTAGAGCTATGCATATCAAATTGCATATCAAATTTCCCACATAGACAATCTTATATGCCAGCAATTCTCTACCAGGGTGCTGCAGCACTCTGGCATGCCCCGAGATTAGTACTGTTAGGTCTGCAAACACAATTCACAAGATAAACTGAGAAATTTCTAATAGGAATCCACAGTATTAAAAACATTCTGCCTTGTGGTGGTCTTTCTATGTTCTCTGCAACAGAAAAATTGCTCCATTATTTTTCTGTAATAAAAAATTGAGCTCAAACTCAGAGACAGCATTTTTCAAGGAGTGACTTGAGTTTGATGAGGGGTGTGTCTGGTCTAAAAAGGTTGAGAAGCACTATCATAGGCTTTCCTCCTTGATATGCCAGAACAATTAACAATTTTGATACCATTGTTACTGGGATGCCTTGAAATGCTCAAGCAGAAGTATGAAGGCATATCATTACCATATCACTTTTAAGCACAGGGAGCAGGCCCAACTCTACAAAGAAATGATATGCTTACTGGCTAAAAAGCCAACAGGTGATAAAAAAGCTGGCTGGCAAAATGGAAGAGATACTAAAAGACAAAGGGAGGATACTTCCAAGCCTTGCGGATCCTGGCAATATAGCATGTTGCACACACTCAGAGAGAGAAGAGAACAGCTGACTTGAGCCTACTGAAGAACAAAGGAAACTCAGGCTGAAGTTGAATAATTTGGAAGAGAGGCACGTATACTGTCCAGAAGAACACAAACAACAGACATATGATGCTATCTGTGACTGTAGGGAAGAGGAAGATCATGCAGGCCACAGCTGGTATATTGGCAGCATGGAAAGGTAGGTACCAAGTGCTATAAATGGGTGCCTTTCCCTCCAGAAATCAGAATTATTGTAAGATAGGCTACCTTTGCTCAGCTGTTTCCTATCCCAATTCAATTTTTCCTATTTTCTTCATCTTTCATTTCTTTTTTTCTGGGGTGAAAGTATTACCAATTCAGCAGCTGCTCTGTACATGCACTGGACATGACTGCAAGAACAGGTTCAACAGCATATGGGCTGAAGGCTGCAGAGAACTGACCAGTGGATAAAGCTTATATTTTATATTAAAAGCAAATATCGGTTTTCCTTGTTTCGTCCTTCTTGGTAGGTGAAGTCTTACAACAGATGATAATGCAGTGTAATTACAGGAAATGTGTACAGCAAGAGGAATGATGCCAGAAGTTTTGTTCTTTCACCTTTCACTTACCAGCATTCATCAGTTCATTAAAACCAAGAACAAGAGAATTTTAACCACTGCCTTTTTAAGTTGAGTATCTTTGAGCTATTAAGAAGTAAAGAAGAAGGAAGGTAAATTCCATTTTATAAATAAGAAACTAACTGTACCAACTTGGGTTGTATTTTGTGGCCTGCTTTTTGCAGATCTGGATACCCTGTATTTTTATTTGCTTATCTGTATATTCAGGCAATGAAGGAGAGGAACACTGCTAAAAAGTATTAGTTTAAATACAAAGTGACAGAACTTTCACATTCTCTTCTCAACTAAACCAAAAATTAAAGTATTTGTTGAAAAAGTCTATTACATGGGTTAATGGCATAAAGAGAGCAATGTCTGTGATATATTCTTCACAGCTTTATCTTCTCTTCCCTCAACTCCCAGTGAATAATTTGAAACAGCCTTGCAAAATGCTGCTCCATTTACCTAAAGCAAGTAATGTATTATGGTCAAGTAAAACCTCCATTTTTAATAGTCACCTTGGTCATGGTGAGAGCAGTAGAAGATTTTGTGTCCAGGCTGGTACAACTTCCCCACCATCTTATAAACAGCTTTAATAGTTAGGCTGTCTTTGATACAAGGAAGATCAGTCTTCAGCAAAAGAAAATACATCTTCTTTGGTTGATGTATGCCCATCAAACAAAGATGGTGACTGGACAAGCATAACACAACAGTGTTGCTTACTAAAGTTATGGCTGGCCTTCACACTGCAACTGAGAGAAGTCTAACCTAGCATAAAACATGCACCTAACACTTCTGTCTTCTTTCTCTCTCCTCCTCCATTTTTAGTGTATGTTTAAGTATCTCGTATAAATATTAGGTGTCTTTGTGACCAAGTTAAAAACAAAACATAGTACTTGCAAAAGGACAAAAAATAAACTACAATGAATGGTAATGGGCTCAAATTTCCTCCTGATGTCTCTAATATTACTGGCGTACTTTTGGAGACATGTAAACCCACCCTTTTAACAGGCTATCAGATTTACCTGAAAAGCAAGTAAAGTACCTCTTATGAGCAAATGAAAGTGAATCCAATAGTACCTGCAATATTGCAGCTTAAATGTTGGAAGACAAGCTAAGACTACCTAAACTCAGGGCCAGAGTATCATAAAGACATGTACTGGTAGTATTTGCAGTAATTTTGTAGCTGTGATGGTCCAGGCATTATGTAAAAGGTAATTATTTTTGTGGATGGTATTTTTTAATGATCCAACTGCTTGCATATCACCCAAGCATATCTCCCACACAAAATTTTGCCTCTTGCATAAGGGAAAGGAAACATCTGCTGTTCTTGTTGTTAGACTGTACATTTAGAAATCCATTTCAATTTCATCTAGAAAAAGAAGCATCTTGGACTACATTAATACGATTATCAGTTTTTTGTTTAGCATCTGTACCATTCTTCATTGCAATAGTTTTCTGTTAAGGAATACTGTAATGTATTATGGAGATTATGAATAAAGTATGCATTCGTCTAGGTGGTATCTGTATCTGCTTTGGACTATGTAAAAATAACAGTCTGCAAGAAGTCCAATTCTAATATGCCTCTAAACATGTTAAATTGTATCCCTATGAAGTAAATATATTTTAGGCCCTGTATTTCTATAATTTGAAGGTAAACATACTCTACAACTATGCTAAGGATATATATCTGTATCTATCTAAATAACCAAACACCCATTCGACAAGAAAAATACCTGGCAGCTAGAGACAAGCTGAGTGGGAGAAGACAACATTGTTATATAAAAGATATAAGAAAAGAGGCACAAAACATCTCAAGGAAATCTTAAAAACTGAAGTTTGTATTTTCAAAAAGATTTTGACTGGAATATTTTCAACTCCTAAAGTGAGGACCATAACCTTGAGCAGTGACACCTCAAGGTTTGTTTATTTTTTAAACTGAAAATAGTTCAAGATTTGCTTTTAGAATCAAAAGACAGATGCAATTAGTTTTCAAGAAAGTGTAGATATCATAAAATAAAATATTCCCACCTGTGAGAAGTGTTTCCCACAAATGTTACATTCAAAAGGTTTCTCACCTAAAAGGAGAAGAGACAGAACAAAGCACTTCTAATAGTTGCAAAAGAATACAAATGTTTAAAATTGGTATGCTTCCCTTCAAAAGATATCACTTGAAGGCAAAGGCAGTCCCAAAAGGACATTTACCCATGTATTTTAAGGGAAAACTAAAGAGATAATGTTGCTGTCATTTACCTCTTAAAGGAAAATTGCTTTGAAAAAGAATTCATATTCCACACAAGTAATTAACAAAGAGTGGATATAGAAAGAGACATGTTTTATGACTTTCTTACCACTTTCTTCCCTGCAGAATAAGGGTGAGAGTTGGGAGAAGGCAGGGATTTTAAATGCTAGGCAGGATTACCACACATTTCCAAGACACAAATTAAGGTAAGCACATGAGTTGTCCCACACACGTGTACTTAAGTTTATCCTAGCTATTGCCTGAATTATAGGCTGAAGACAATGATTACAAATTCATTTCTGATTGTACTCGTTTCTGAAAAGAAATTAAGTTACGCGTGTTTGTGAAGCCTAGTAATTTTCCTTTACCTAGTCATCTCAACTTTACACTTACTAAATAGGAAAAAGATGAATACAGCTGTTCAACTGTTAACAGCACTCTGTTAGGTGAATCTATAATATTTTTGTTCTCTCCCGTACCCCCAAATACAGCTGAAAACTCTTTAATCCACGGCCCCGAAGACCACGTAATTGCAATTCTCTCAGACTGTTTTCATACCCTAAAATCGGAACAAAAGCCAGTAGGGGATACAGACAGCAAGCCCCCCTGTATTCTGGCAAGTTTAGTCAAAATCCTGATGTTCTCAGTATGGAAGATTGAAATTTTCTAGCAGTTTTAGTGAACTTTAACAAAAAAAATAAGCTTTTCTTTTTCTTTACTAAAGTATGAAAATGAATAACAGAATCCAAGAAGCCCTTGTGTTTTCCTGGCAATTACTTGACAGCACAACCATACTAAGATGACCAAGAGTAAGGAGGTGGAGGTTTTGTCAACCTGGGACAGATTTAAGAGCCAGAAAAGCACGGGGAGGAGGTGCAATAAGGAAAGATGAAGATAATTAACTGCAATTTCTGCTAAAATTAAATAAGCTGAAATTAAAATTGTGTGCATTTGGGGACAGGGAACAGGATCCTCATTTCTCAGGACTATTGTTTTAGGTGATCATTTGCAATCTCACCTGTCTCATGAATCGCGGGTGTCAATGCGGCTCTTAACCAAGAGCAGTTAGAGTAAAAACGCCATTGACACCCGCGATTCATGAGACAGGTGAGATTGCAAATTTTAGATCATCTATGCTCTCTATAGAATGAAGGTACTACCATACTACCAAATCTAGCAGAAAATTTCTGCCTCTCAATTATTTACTTAACATCATCCTCTCAGTATTTTCTATACTAAGTTTCAGCTAACTCATCATGTCCTAGTAAGAGAAAAGTGGAGACAACATTATACGGGTATGATGGAAAATAGACCAGAGCTGTGTGATGTATGCGGTGTCCCATGTTAATATATAGCTATATACTGATGTGTCATTTGAGGCAGTCCCAATTGATCCGAGTCAAAACCTGAGGGGAAAAATGCAGCAGCATACACATGTAGCCCTTCCAAGCTGCACTACTGCCCACCTGACAGGCTTGTCTCTTGCATGACTTGAATGAGTCACAATTAGTTTACAGATGTACATGAATATTGCCTCAAGAAAAAAAGTGTGAGCACCTTCTTCAGAGGTACATCAATAGAGACGATGAGACCGTACATCTGTAGGTTAAATTTGCTCTTGGTTAAGAGACCTTTATAAAGAAATAGGCCTTACCACAATTCTCAATTTTAAGAATATTTAATAAAGTCTCTTTGGGGATATCCTTGATGACCAACTGGAATTGTTAGCTAATAAATTCAGTTTATTTAGTGATAAAAGGCATGCTGAACATACTAGAACTGGACTTCATGTGCTGAAATGACTATTTGTTCATGCATGCAATCAGTCAATCTCTCTGTACTATGCGTACCTAAGACGATAGCTGTTTTTTATGTGCCTTCTCAACAACCAGAATCAGCCCGAACACTTTTGTTTAACTGTTAAAGTTGACCTTGCTTGGTAAAAAGCAAGATATTCAAGGTAGAGGTTCTTTTAGTCTCAGGGTGCATACACATATTCAAATAATCTGGAAGAATTTTCCCAGGTTTTTTTCCTGGTAGAGGGACTGACCCAGAGTTGTGTGTACAGACATGCAAATGCAGAGGCCCTGAAAAATGGAGAGCTTGTAGTGCTGAATCTGTGCAGCTGAGGGCTGCAGGGGTGGGAGGATGGTTCTGTGCACACATCTCAGTGCACTCTGTAGACTCCTTTGGTCTACCTGGTGACAAATGGCAGCAGTACACAGGGCAGTCTTGACTGGCTGACCCAGACACCCCCGCCTGTTTCCCTGCAGCACAACGTGGGGACTCTGAAAGGGGTGTGTTCTGCTTACTGGAACAGCAGAGTCCAAGAAGCAACACACTGTCTCTGAGTGCTTGGGGGCGGGGGGAAATGCTGAAGGTCTGTGTTCTCTTCTGAGAGAAGCCACAGCATGGACACTTGCTATTATTCCAGAGAAACTCTCCAGGGACTGATTTAACCCTGGTTGTTCCCAAGTTGTTTTTCTTCTGGAGTGGCCATTTTTATTCTGGCAGAAAACACCATCCATATGGTCCCGGTTTCTCTTGGGAGAGCAGTGACTCTCCCAGGAGAACTGAATGTCTATCCATGGACTAAGATGGCCTGAGGCAAATGGAAGCAGTTTTGAGGATTTGCTTATACTGCTAGTTTATTAGCAGGATGCCCCACAACTTCAGCAATAGGGTATGATCAATATGCATAGTCACACTAGAGGACAGGCAGGTACATGTGCATGCAGCCCATACACAAAAATTGGTCGTTTATCTCGGTTCCTATTTGTTAAGTAATATTTTCAGAAAACATTTATCAAACTTTCACTTTCATGCTGGTAAATATTCTTTTCCTTTGCCTACCTGTTTAAAAACACACCCTATTGCTTTGGCTACCCCCACATTCGTGCCTTATGCCTAAACCAATTGGCATGGTATTGTAGTACTATTTTCTACCTCAAAACTGTCACACCACTAACTTAAATCGGACACAGAAGCACAGGAATTCCATAATGTACTTCCCACTGTCCTACTGCACCTGTGGTGCCACAGGAGCCTACAATAAGAACCTGAATTAACCATGAAAACACAGCAACCTCTGAGTTTCACTCTTTGGTAGAATAATATTATATGACAGCACAATGCTGCTATGTTTTATTAGTTTGCAAAACAAGAATTGAAGGAGTTGGACTTATGAAAAGAACTGGAGATTCCATTCCTCAACCGAAACTCAACTTAGTAAATTAGCAGGGTACAGGACAGCAACACAAAAAAAGAAAAACTAATGGGATCAGCCTCATTAATGTTCTGCACAGTCAAGATTAATGTGTGTTCAACTGAAGAAGTAAACTGGGCTATTATGGGACTATACATAAATATATGCATTTCAAATGAGACTAGAACATGAGAGCCATCATAAACTTAAGCAACCATGTAAAGTAATTGCAACCCTTATACTAGTGTATATCATTTGGTTTTCCCTGGTTGCATTATGTATGAAATTATATTGTAAAGTTAAATTGCAAGATACCTGGATCAGGGGCATATTTTGTTTCTTGTACTATGCATTTTGCATAACTAGAGCCTTATAGCAATATATTCCATGGAGTACAGCGTTCACAATACATCTTAATTAAATTGTCCATTACACTGTAGACACCTATAAAAGGCAAATATAGTATTCATAAGACACCACTGTAAAAAAGTGGCACCAAGATTATATAGGACTATTCAACAGTACTCATAGAAAAGGTGAGGACTCTCAGGGGTTGATATGGAGTAGGGCAGAAACAAAACAAAACAAAACAAATTCAAAGTTTCAGGGACTGGAAGGATTGCTCTACTAATCATCTTACTAAAAAAAAATAACATTAAAGAAATAAATGCCACCTAAAACAATACCCACATTCATTTTGAATCTGACAAAAATGCATATTTTCTCATCAATTAGTATTACCTTTCAAAATCAACACCTGTATATATGAAAAATGTTATTTGCCATTAGAATTCAACACGAAAGGGTGAGCAAGAGAGCCAGAAGCCCAATGAAAAAGTTCTCAAGCAATTTTATTGTAGCCCTACAGTTTTGTGTACTGGTTACAATGACTATTCATAACAACAATGAACTAATTCGGTTGGATTTATTTTTCTACTTTACCAAAAGGCAAAAAAAGCAAATAGTAGTTTTTAGAAACCAATGTGTGCAAGACTTAAAAACCAGACTACCTAAATGATTTTTTTTTAAATTACAAGTTAAATTTTTCAAAACTTTTTTCTTTACAAAATGTATTTGTCCATGCCAGCCAGATTCTACACTAGCCCTCTAGAGAGAGACTATAAGATAATTACAACATACACTTTGCAGTTAGAATACAGTTCCAATCCCATGTCATGACCTTAGCCCTGTGTGAAATATTATAGAAAAAGATGCATCTCCTGCAATTTAGTCACAAATGTTTCCTCATCCATCTCCATTTTAATTCCTTTATTTCTATCCATCCATGCTTTTTCCAATTGTATACTTAGTCCTTACATGCCCCTGGCTGTATGAAAAGTTTCTCCATTAAAACACAAGGCGAAGTTACAAGGTTTCATGAAAATATTAGACAATGTGCTTTTGTAGGAAACCTTTAGAAACCAAAATAAGCGAAAACACTCCAATAAAGAAAAAATTCTAGGTTCAGTTTAACTGAATATATTCTTACTGCTGCCCTTGTCCTTCCATGGCTAGGCATAGAAAAATATTTTTTTAAGTGGATTCCTATGAAACAAGAATCTTTCAAACTAAGAGGTAGCCTGGATGTCACTTTCCTTTTTTCTTTAATCTATAATTCAATATTTGGTTTACAGACATTAAACAACTGTACCTGTATGAGACCTCTTATGGAGCTCCAAATTGCTTGGATGTTTGAAAGCCTTTCCACATAATTCACAAGAATACTGCCTTTGCGACTGAAGAATCTGTGACTGTTCTTGTTCTTGTTCCGAAGGACCCTGAGCTCTTTCCATTTCAACAGGTTGTTCAAAACTCTCTGAATTAACTAGATCTTCAGTTTCTTTTTCTGCCACAGCACTGATATTTGCCATCCCCATGGCATTTTCATTTTCAGATTCAATTGCCTTTGGTTTACCACTTTCATCACTTTTAGGCTCAGATGACTGCTCTGCAGACTTTTGTGATCTTAAGAAGTTTAGTTTTTTAAGATGAATTGCCTTCTTCAGACGCATCTGTTTAGTAGGCTGTAAGGATGTGCTTTCTGAACCCGGATCTGGAACAGATTCATTCAAGGACTGGACCAGAAAGTTTGATGGTAAGTGATCAGAAGACTCCAGAATACATTCAGAGTGACTGACAGTACAAGAATTGCTCTCACCTGCATTTATTTCTGTAGATGCATTAATTTCTGTAGACGCATTGAACGCAAAAGATGATTCCGTTATCCTCTCATGGTTAGAGCAAGCATTCTGTTTGTAGAACTGTTTGCTATAAAAGTTCCGCAGTTTATAGTAGTAATTTGGCTGTTTAAACGGAAGCTCTGTGCAATTACCATCTAATGAGTCCTGCAGCTGTTTTTGTACATCACCTGAGGGTGTATGAAGATTAAGAGATTGTGATCCATGGGAAGGATGGTCATCCAAGACTTTGCTAGTTTGTGCATCCGAGGAGCATTCATGCAATAAGGTAGCTCCGTAAGTATCATTCACACAGTTAGTATCTGTAGCCAAAGTACTTTGCAAAGCAAATACATTATTACAAGGCATGTTGGCTTGCTGTTCTACAGCTGTTGAGGATTTTAAAAAAGCGTGGCAAATGTTCAGCACATTTTGTACCTGAAGACATTGTGCAATATCCAGCATAGCTTGTACATTGTCCTGGCTAAGATCAAGGTGAGAAGTGTACATGAAGTCCAAAATCTGGCCTATGCCACCTACATTTTTAATATCCAAGTGAAAGACATCATTCTTCTGGCCTGAAGAATTCTGAAAAAGGGTCCTAACAAAGCAATGCATAATTCTTTATAATGTACAGACACAAACTGCTAGATTACAAAAGCTTTTATTTAAAAAATAGAACACGCCGGCTAATATCCCAAACCGATATGAATCAATAATATAACATGCAGTATGGGACTAAATCACCAGCACTATAGTACTATAAGAAGGATTAAGCAGATGTTGAGTAGTTTTCAGAACTCTACCCTCTTTAAAGTAAATGGAAGTTTTAACACAACTACTGTGGAAGACGTTAACTTGTTACTTCTGAATATCTCACCCAGCCTTATAATTACCTCTCTCTCATGCTTAGAACATTGGCCTGATTATTGTATTAATGGATTATGCATAGTGCTGGGTAGACTCTAGGGCTGTGCGAAGCTTCGGTCCCCGATTCAATCTGGCTGAGATTCGACCCAATTCAGCGGCCGAATCTCCAAAACCGAATCAAATCAGGAGACCCTTTAATCTGTTTGAATCGAATCGGAACCTTTTGAATCGATTTGGAGAGATTCAGACATATTCGGAAATTCAGACATAGACACAGCTTTAAATGTTTTGTCTACGTACCTTGAGGTACCAGGCGGCTTGTGAATGCTGCAATACTGGGGCAGATGGAGTGCAAGAGGCTCCCCAACGCGCTCAGCAGCAGACCCAGAAGTGGACCAGAAGCACTTCTGGTCCACTTCCAGGTCCACCAGGGAGCGCACAGGGGGTCCCCGTCCAGTCCCCCTCCAGCTTGGCAACTGGTGCCCCCTGGGTCTGGGGGGATACCTGGAGTCCCCCCGTGGCCAATCGCCAAGCCAGGGGGCACATGGGGGCCCCCTGCAGACCCAGAAGTGGACCGAAAATACTTCCGGTCCACTTCCGGGTTTGCCACCAAGCACGCAGGGGGTCCCCCTGCACTCCTGTGGGATGCTCCATCTGCCCCACCACTGCAGCATTCACAAGCCGTGCCTGGTACCTCAAGGTATGTAGAAAAACATTTAAAGCTGTGTCTATGGCCGAATCTTCAGATTCAGCCACATCGAATCAGGGAGAGTGAGCAAAGTAGGTTACAGATCTATAACACTACTACAAAACAAAGAGATAAACAGAGCCCACTTTGTTAAGAATGCTAGCATGTTACCCTTTAAAGGAACTGACTGAGCTTCTCCATCACACACTCCCAATGAACCTTACTGAAACTTACCCTGCTTAGGTCATTCCCTTGTCTACCTGACAATTTTTTTTCAAGTTCTGGCCACATCTATAGGCTGTGCATCATTTCATTGCATAAGACTAGATCCCATAAAGAATTTAGGAGCCTCAGTTCTGCTTAAATCAAGCACTATGATTCAAAAATCCCCACTTATCTGCTCTTAATCTCACTGGACACCTCTCCAGTGACAATAAACATTCTGCTTCTGTGGCTGTACAAAATAGCCCCAGCCTGAGCAGCCTCCCATCTAAACTCTGGGGATTCAGGAACTAGGCTTCCCTCTGTCTGAATCCAGTTTAGTTTGGCATGCTTCAAGAACACCTACCAGCAGAATATGGTCCCTTATCAAATGCAGTTGTAACCACTTTCTTATAAAACACAGCCAAAGGAGAAATAAAAGTTGATACTGCCTGTTCTGTGAAGTAGCCTAGTACAGGGGTGTCAAAGATACAGCCCACTGGCTGGATTCAGTGCACAGAACCCTGTCGTTTGGCCCACAGTGTTGCCTATGGGTCTTAAACTGGACTTGTACGCCACACATGGCACATGTCAGACCAGCCCTGTGTGCCAACAGGGCCTCATGAATTTGACACCGCTGGCCTAGTAGTTACAATACTCACACAGGAAGCAGAGAACAGGCTTCAGCGCCTTCAGTCGTGAGGTAGTTTAAACCCATGCCTCCTCTCTCCAGTAGCCTGATGGTTAGGACACTGTCATAGAAGGTAGGAGTACTGGATTTAAAGCATGGGTTAGGCCAGTCTCCTGGAGATGGGAGATGTGGGTTTGAGCCCTCTTAAGTTAAAGAAGGTATTGAACCTAAGTTTCCCACTTCCTTGGAAAGAGTTTGAATCATTAAGTGATACCATTGTAAGGTTTCACTACAATCACCATTTTCTTCTCTAGCAACTGCATTTTAAAAACAAAACAGTGAATATTTTTCAGTTCCTTGAAAAAACATTTGTGTTTACCCTCAGAAGAGTGTCCTGGACTCTGAATTACAAACAGATGGAGGCACCTACCTGGAGCGCTTAACAAGTGCTTAAGCTCTGGAGAGGCTTCATAATGCGCCCATTCAAAACGTCTTCTATTTGCTAGATCTGGCTAACTCCCAGATACTGCAGGGTTTCTTTGGATGACTGCAAAGGCATTAACTCTCCTTGTGCACTGTACAGAAACCAAGCACCTAACTAAGGGTTCTAGAATAGTCTGGGGGCCAGGCAGCCATAAAGTGAGGTACCATGGAGCCTAAATCCTGTTCAGTCTAATCCACACTGCCTAAGTTTATTGCAAATATTTTTAATTTATTTGGGCTAGTCTTTTGAAAATCCGCTAAAGGAATCAGATATCTAAGTCCCATTGCATTTCAAAATGGGATGGATGCCTAACTCCTTTCAACTACTTTGAAAATCTCAGAGCTTATAACAGCATTTCTCTAACATCAGAAAATATTTGGACCTCAGCTTTCCTTTCCCTTATTTACTTATTAAACCTATCTTCTCCCAGTTATTATTTTATGTAAATTTGTCATATTCATTTTGAAGATGATGCAAGAAGAGAAGAAGAGCAAACACAGAGCCCAATCATTATGGCAGGTAAAGAAACTTTCAGCAGTACACCGATAAGAGATTTTTAGGGCCGATACCAACAGCCGATTTTTAAGGAGGCACATCAGCAGATACTGATCCAATTTTCAATATCAGCCCAGCAGCTTGGAGAACTGCGTGCAGCTGGTAATTCTGGTGTGGTGGAAAGGGAGAGGAAAGGGTTGTGGTGGGGGGGGCAAATCAAGGCCCCGGCAGTGAGGAAGGGGTGGGGCTGGAGCTGGGGCAAGCGCTGCCCAGCTGGGGTGAAGCAGGTGTGGGATGGAGCCGCAGCTTGTCCTGGGGCCACAATGGGGGGAGGCCTCCCACCGCTGTGCACCGCTGGTTCGGGAGCCACTGGTCTGGCACTTACCCGCTCATCCAGCGGTTCCCACCACTCATCTGAGAAGGCATGGGGGGCTGGGGGCGTGCCCTCGCATTTGCGCGGGACAGGCCAGGAATAGCCCCATGCAACCCCAGCCCCAGCCTGCTCCATCCTGCCCCATGCAGATCTGGGGGCACATGCGTGTCATGTCCCCCCCCCGACAAGTGGTGGGAAATGCCCGACTAGCACTAGACTGGCAGCTCCCAGATGAGTGGCGCGCAACAGCAGGAGCCGCATCCCCTCCCCCCGGGACAAGCCGTGGCGCCATCTCGCACCCACCCTGGCTGGGCAGCAGTTGCTCCAGCCCCACTGCTCCCTCACCATGGGGACCTTGATCTGCCCCCGTCCCTTTCCCTCCCCCGTCCCCTTCTACCACACCAAATTTACCAGCTGCATGCAGCTCTCCAAGCTGCTGGGCTGTGCTCCTTGCTGCCTACATGCTGTGTTACAGCTGCACACATACACAAGCATTTATCACCCAAATTATCAGCCACATCAGACCAATTTCCGATACGATAAATGTTCTTTATATCGGTGCCAATCCCCTATTGGATTGACGCATCAGTGCACCTCTAGAAACTTATCTTGAAATGTAGTTACTGCTCACTGCATGTTCTAATTTCACTTAAAAATTCTGGAAGCATCAATTGACCTGCAGATTAAGAAATTTCAGTGTATAAATCTAGGCTGAAAAACTTCTGAAAAACTTAAAAGAAAAGTGGCTTCCAAATCAATTTTCTTTCTAACACTAACAAACAGCAAAAGTGGATAATCTTACGAGGCCTCAGCCACTAAATTCCATATCTGGCCTGGTCACCCTTACTGTGTCCCACACAGAACTTTAAAAAGAAGTCTCATCATTATCATTATCTTGCAGTACAGTACTGGCAACAGACCAAAGCCAGAGACTCAAGCCTCATTATGCTAATCACTGTAAGCACCAAAATCATGATTGCAACTCAAAGACTTTACCATCATTTCCTGCACACAGCATGCACTTTCCCCCCAAAAAATGCTTGCTAGAAACTGGAGTGTGCCCTAGACAAAGGAACTATAGTAAGAGCAGTTTTTGCCCCTTACCAAGTGAAACAAAGTAAAATTTGTAATGCACAGGGAGCAGAACAATGAACAAGCTCAGCTCCCTAACTACTGCTATTCAGTTACCTACTATAAGGAAAGATCTCTCTCTCTTCATTCTACCTGTCAAAAAACAAGGTTTGTATTATATGCCAGGATGCACTGGACGTGAAAAAACATGGTAACACCTAATTATGATCAGCTACAAAATAAATTGGAATGACGCACATTTTAATTAAAGCAAATACAAAATGCAGATTAGGTGCAAGCAAGCAATCTAAGACCTCCTAGTTTTTCCCTTAAAACTGTGATAAGGTATCAACATTACTATTTAGTAGCCAGCAGAAAAATTCTTTCCTCAAACATCAACTTATGGTACCCTGTTTATTGCTTCAGTAAAGGTTGGAGTACCTGAAATACTGACTGAAAGCAGCTAATACGTTTTTATGTGCTTTGAAGCAGACTCCTTTTACCACCAACATGCAGTCACACAGAAGCCCTTGAATACGCTGTTCATGTAGCTGCTGGAGAAGATGACAACTATGGCTAGCAACAGCATCCATGCTAGAGCACCATTTAATTACCTACAACAAAACAAGACAAAAAATACTTAAGAGAAATGCAGCTTACATCTTCCTGCAGACCAAGTTTAAAAATAGGTTAAAAGGCATAATGCAATGCAATGATTAGTTTCTCTCTCCCCAGTGCAACAGAGCTCCTAATTTAGCATGACACGTAGGCAACTTAAGGAGAATTTTTAGTCACTAAGAGCGTAGTACAGACATCAACATGTTTATTAAAAATCAGTATTTCCTAACAGTGAGTATCTGCCCAAGGTATGCTACAAAGTAGATGGGATTGTAACCACGCATGATTTGAACAGGCATACAAATTAGATTTTATCAGAAAGACATACCATGAATCTTAGTGAGGCACGTTTTGAAAAAGAAGGTCTTGATGCCTTAACTTAACACAAGAAGAGCTTCTCTTTCTTTTTTTTGAAAAAGTTTTCATATCCCAAGCCAAATCAACCAAATCAATTCCAAATTCGTGAGGCGGTCAAGAACCATATGTGGCCCTACTGCTGGCAAAAAACATCCTCCATCCCCACCTGGGAATTCAGGTGTTTCCAAAAGATTTGATGGACATCCTACGTACAGGCCCAAGCCCAGAGACTTGGGGTTCGGATGCCCCCAAATTTCATCACATGGCCACAGGAGCAAGCTAGGAACGAGTCTCCCGTTTCCATAAAGTGGGGGGTAAAGCTAAGATCTTCCCACTGGGAAAGAAACTGAGAAGTTTACACATAACCAATGTGCCAGCAAAGCGGTTTTCCCCAACCACTAGATACTGTTCCCAGGTCTACCCTATATTAACCAAACTCAGGTGACTCCTAAGGACATCTGTCGCACAGCGCTGCCATTTCCCGGGGCGACAGGTCCCTTATGTGCCACGTGTCCGAGGCCCGACGCTGTGACACGAGCTCTCCCGGCCCTGCCCCTCTCGCCCTGGGGGAACAAGACACCCTGTTTCCACCGGATTTGTCCCAAGCTATCAGCCGTTGCGCTCTCACGGCGGTTACAGCCAGGGCGGGGCAGGCCCGCCTTCGCCCAACGCTACTACGCCTGTTTACAGCTCCTTAGGGAAGCGTGGGAGACGGCGCCGCGGGGCGGGGGCGGCCAGGCCCGGGGCAGCGGCAGCCCCAGCCCCGGGTATTGGAATCCGAGGCCCCGGGAGCTCCCCCCGCACACAACACCTCCCGCCTCACCGGCTCCGACCGCCGCTCTACCCCATCCCCGCCTCCGGCTCGGCCCCTCCGCGCACTTCCGGCCCCGGCGCTTCCACTTCCGCTTCCGCCCGGCGGGGAGTCGTTGGCGCGCGCCGGGAGCTGAGAGCGGCCGTTGGAGCTGCGCACGTGTGTCGGCGCCGCTGAGTGCGCGATTGGCCGCTCGCGCCGCAGGACCCGGGGGCAGGTACGCTGAGAGCCGCGGGCCCAGCCTCTCCCTCGCCCGGCTTTCGCCCTGCCCGCCCGGCCGCTCCTGGCATGGGCCCGCGCGGGAGGTGGTCCATGGCCCATCCCAGCACGTGGGAATGAAGGGCAGGGTTTTGAGGCGGATCGGACTCGTGCCTTGGAGGGAAGCAGTAGAGACAGGCCCCTGTTGGGTTGTTCCAGCTGCCGACCAGGTCTGAGCTCAGTCGTTTTTGTAGGTGCAGACAGACGTGTAACTCCCAGCTGTAGCTCAGAAGGATTTCTGCAAAACTTCCTGAGCTACAGCGTTACATCGGACCAAACACAAGTTCGCTGT